>NW_020456087.1:6819222-6886023 GCF_003342845.1 Nothoprocta perdicaria | reverse complement strand
GTGCCCGCGGCAGCGCCGCCGCCCCGCGCCCTGCGGGGACGGGCCCGGCAAGCTGCGACACGGCGGGGCCGCGCTGCGTGCGCGGCAGCGGAGCAGAGCGCGGCCGGCGGCCTCCGGGGAGCTCGCCCTCCCGACCCGCAGCCTCATCGGCCGCAGGAAGGGCCTCCAAGCCAAACTCCTCCCCCCTTTTTTTCTTCCCTTATTTTGTTCTTTTATTTTCTTTTATTTTCTTTTATTTTCTMTTTTTATTTTTTTTAAGTGGAGACTAACGAGATTAGATCTGGAATACTTTTCGTTTGCAGCATACGAAATTAGCTCACACCTAAGTCCCGCTCGTGTTCCGACTTGCTTTCCTCAACTCCAATGCACTTCACCTAATAGAACAGCAAAGGAGGCAGATTGGGTAACCGTGGAGTGCGCTGCCGTACGGCTCCAGGGAGCATCTGGTCGGCGAGCAGCGGGTTAAGCGTTTTTGGGGAAGCTGAGCAAGGAGCGCCACGGTGCCGGGCACGTCTGAGCGCGGGCGGCAGGAGCTGACAGCCCCGTGTGCCCACGCGAGCCGGGCGCCCTCCTCGTGCCCGAGTGCCGCTCGCTCGGGCCGCGCTTGGTGTTTGTGGCCCTGCAGGGTGGCTCTGGGGCGCTGCGGGCGCCTCTGCACCGCGCCGGGGCTCCCACGCGCCCRGGGTCGCGCAGTTTTGCTGCGGCTTTACCAGGAGAAGTGTCTTTGTGGAACGGCGTTGCGCTCTTGATAAAGCTTGGAGGGTTTCCAGTGCTCCGGCAGCCTTGTGTCCACACAGCCAGGGGGCTGGCATGAGGAGAAGGCGCGGGAATGACCCAATTCCCTATTTCACCAGAGCTGGGGAATTTGGGGGTAGATGTAGAACCGGGTTTGTGCGGGCTGTCCTGTAAATGGCAGCCCGGAAATGGGGACCCGCGTGTTGCGGTGGTTCCGCAGCTGGAGTTGGTGAAATCTCCTCAGGCTTTAAGAGGAAATTGCATTGCATTAAGAGGAAAGTGCTGCTGCCCGTGTTTGAGGTATTACACAGGGACATAGAGCATATATGTGTGTGTATGTATATATCATATATCACAGGGTCATATAGCCAGCTTAAAAATGTTGATCCTTGTCTCTGCTCAGTGCCGAGTGATGCTGCAAATATCTTTTTATTTTCAAAAAATACAATGCAATTCTTTGCTTGACTAAGGAGCGATAGAGATGGAGAAGCACTTTTTAAAGTTGCTTTTGCTGCTTTGTGACAGAAAACCAGTGTCCAGATCAGACTGACAATGATACATCAGTTTGTGGGGTTTTTTTAAAATACAAATCTAATTTCGCAATAATAGCATGATTTTTTCACTGAGAATTTAAGTACCACCGAATCTGACTAGGTCAAGTAGGCTGTATAAGTTCATACAGGAAACTGAAGTCACCCCCTGTCCCAAATGCTTTAACACTTCTGATTCCTGTAAACTCCTAAGAYTGCAATATTGTTTTCTTAGCTTTTGCTAAGTACAAATTACAAAGTAGAAAAGCTTCTTTAATGCTGCTAGCAGCCTTAGTAGAGATGAGCAGAGTCATAAAATTTCTATTTCTCCCTGCACAAGAGTGCATGATGCTAACGCAGAGAGAATTTGGCAGGTCAGTATTTTGTAGTGTAGCTTTCCCTTTAAGATTGCGTTTCCTTTCTGAGCTGAAATACCCTCTCATAATTTTGTAATCTTCATAAAGGGGTACAGGGAGATGACGATGTTTAATTGTAGTTGGGAAGAATAACAGGAACTGAGGGAACTTCAGGGACGGTCTCAATCCTTAGTAGTAACAGCAGAGGGCTGGATTTATGAGGAGATCAACAAAAGAGCCTCAAATTTTGAAAAAAAAAAAGCAAGTTATTGGGATGCATGAGAAACATTAAAGCAGTGGGRTGTTGTTTCAGCCCTTGTCACCTTGCCTGTGACACTTAATAGCTGACATAGATATGCAGGGAAAATTGCTGTTGAAGTGTGGAAAATCTTGCTCATGAAGACAGCGTGGAAATCAGACCATTTTGTAAGGAGACAACTGATCTAAAGAGGGCACTTGATAAAGCTATGCAAATAGCAGCATAAAGTGGGAGGGCTGATTCTTGTTATTTAAAAAAAATAAAAAGAGGGGGGAGGAAAAAGAGAAAGCTGGTGTCTTCAAAGCAACCGAAGGACAAGGTTGTGTACATCTGCCTAGGGAACGCTTTGTCAGAGTCGAAAAGAACTCTGTTTAAAAGGTTATTTAAAACATCCTTAGTTAAATGGTATGGGTTATATGAATMTATGTGTTGAAGAGAAATCCATGAACTTTGATATTCTTTTAGGTATAATTATCCTCTATATGTTAAAAAATAAAAGTGTTATTTTTAATATTATATACATTGTTTTGCAATATGTCTTGTTGCCCACTTCTGGATACAGGCAGAGTACAGGAACACTGTTGCGTACCAAAACAGCCAAATTGGTCTTCTGTACATGTCCTGATACCTAACCTATGTAGATCATATATTGGAGACTGATAAGGGCTATAGCAGTGACTATAAACTAGCCATTCCACTGACTTGTTTTTCTGCTTTTTATGCTGTCTCTGAAATCTTGCTTAACATCCTTTTCTCATATTTTGCATTTTCTAGTATATAATTCTGCTAAAAGAACCTCACCTCAAACTTTTATTTATTTATTTATTTTAAAAAGAATGAAAGTCAATGCCTCAAAGCAAACAAGTTCTTGAAACACACTAAAACCATTTTAGGTTCACTGTGAATGCTTGCTAAGCTCAAACAAAAGCCATCATTTCCAGGCTGGGTTTTTATATCCATCCGCGAGTGCAGTCAGCACAGAAACAAGTCATTTGCTTCCAAGCCCCATTTTTGATTTGCCTCACATCAGAAGTATTAACTGGAAGGATTGAACTCCTTTTCAGTGATTTGTCGTTGACTTTGCCGTTGAGCTTACCTGTGTCTGGAAAGCTACCTGTGTAATGCACGTGCCGAGAGACACCCAGCTGAGGTGTCACCATTAATTCCTTCAAGAGTGTAGCGCAGTTTTTAATTCCTAGTTTTTAAGTGTAACTCCTTTTGCTTAACTGATGTGAAGCTCTTCCCCCGAGCAGACCCCTTGGCCACTTGTAGCCAGGTGGGCCTGGCTTGGAGATCTCCATGTTCTGTGTGTGGACCCCCCTCCTCATCTTGGTGAGACTCGCACAGAACTTGAAACTGAGAGAAGGCCCAAAAGACACTGAAAATATGAAGGTAGAGATGAAGGTAAAGCCGTACACGTGCTGTGAGCTGCAGAGGCACTTGCTTCTGTGAGTTGAAGTGTGATGGAGCCTTTCTGTTTGTGAGAAGAGGAATTGCGTTGTTCCTGCGGCTCCTCTCCTGCCTTGGGAGCTGGTGTGTTTGCTTCTTGCCAATCGGTTGGTGAGAATTTGAATGTGCCACAGAGAGACGGGAACGGGAGAAATACGATCTGTGCTGCTGTGTTTGCCTGAAACCAAGTTAAAAGGAAGTACTTACGCTAGGAAAAAAGGAAATACTCTTAATAGGCCCTAGCCATAGATGGTTTTGACACGCTATATGTAATGAGTAGCCGAAGACAAATAATGCTGTCAAAACTGAAATATACATAAGTATATATAAAAACATTTTTTTTCTTCCTGTAAAATTTGTGGGGAAAAAATACACCCAAAACAAAAGAGGAAATGAGCTGCAATGTAACTAGATACACAAAGGATTGTCGTATGCAAATGACAAAATGTTTTCCTCAAATATGATTCAGTTACAGTAATCTTGGAATTTTGCATTTGTAATGGTCACGGGTAAGAAAAACTTATCGGAAAGGTTTTTTGATGTTTGTTTTTATGTTTTTCCTTTTCTTTTTTTTTTGAAGTTCGATGCTGTTCTTTAAATAGCATGACTGCCTAGTGCCCCCTCACAAAGAATAACAGCAGCTCTTAAAGGGGCACTGTCGATTTGTCAGTTTTAGTCTCCTCCTCCTGCTCCCTCCATAATCTCTATTTTTTTCTCTTTTACTTATTTTTTTTCTTTTTGAAAAGTGTGTCCTGATAGATTTTTTTTTTTTTTTTTTTTGGAAAAAATCTTATTCTGGTTTCTGTTTTCTGATTAAGGGATAACTATCTAGAACCTCTTTGGTGAGACACAAAAATATATGTAGAGACACAGACCTGTACCGAGATTTGAGTAAACTTTACCATTTACTTTAACTTTACCCATTGAGGTTCATAAGGCTACTTAAAATATTGTGAAGGCARCAGAAGTAATGAAATGTAGGGCAGGAAGAGACCTGAAGGGGTTATGTTGTCTTCACCTTTAAAAGTCTAACCTGTTTTTTTAACACATATGACTAACGATTCTGCACCTTTAAAGATGCCCAGTTTGTTTTTTTTTTCTGATAGCTAATCCGATCCAGCCTGATTGACAGCAAAAGAGGATGCTCGGCCCTATCCCTAGTAGGCACAAAGAATGATTGACAGCCATCCTCCTTGTATCAGTTTTTAAGCTTAAAGAATATTTTTTCTCCTTTTCTCTGTGTCTCTGCCCCTCTCTCTCTGTATTTAAGCAAGACCATGTTATTCCTCACTGCTTGCAGGTTTTAGGCTCACCTATGGTCAAACGAGTCGACAAAAATGATTAAAAAATTCTGTTACTTTATAGCTGGTAGATACTGCTCATATTAGGCGTCTTTTCCTCTTCTGCCTTTTTCCCTTTCTTCTCTTGCTAATATTCTTGCTATTTCATTTTCTCCTCATTCTAAGGAATGCTGTGCTGRCATAGAAAGGATTATCTGAGCTAGGACCCTCAATTGTCCTTAATCCAGAGTTTCCATTTTAATTTACAAAATGTTATGGTTGCATCTCTCCATCTGTGATGAACATCGTCACTTGCCTCAGTGTAACTGAGGCACGTTTGTCAGCTTGGAGCTACAGGGAGCTGGCAAGAAAAGTGTGAATGGTCCGAATTGCTGGCCCTATTGCTAGAAATGAGTGTAAGATACCTGCACTGTACAGTTCTGGGAACACGGACACAGATAAAATATATATATTTTATATATATATACACACACACACATATATATAGGGATGTGTAAATATATCTATCAAATAAAAGTAGCATGCACTGTTCTGCTAGTATTGTGTGATAGTGCCTTGGAAAAGCTATGTTGGACTGATATAGGACAGAATTAGTTTGTCCTGTAGTGTAGTGCATACAGGTAAGAGCCCTGAAGAGTAGGAGTCCTATAGGACTTTGCAAATACAATTACTCTGAATGGGGACATGTTTCCAAAGTGCTGAGCTGTCAGGTCACGGATGTGCAGTGTATGGTGTGTTTTAACACAGTTCGGTGAATAGCTACAATATCTGCTTCATCTAGAAACTTTTTTAACAAACCAATGTTTTTTTTTCTGATACCTGTCAAAAAAATGTCAGCAKTTGACTAATAGTCTTCCTTCTTGATCCCAAAGTAACAACTGTAAGTAAGCAATAACAACATGGTAATTTTAGCATTAATTGAAAATGCTGGGAAGGAAAGGAACCAATATTTGCTAATGGAAAACAAGGAGAAGAATCTGTAGGAAAAAAAATAGTTTAATGCTTTCTGTAAGAGCAGTACGAACAGTCAAGGAATAAAAACTATTTAGAGAAGTGCTTGACATTAATTTTTTACCTCTCCCATCTTTTCATTTTGTGAGCTAAGAAAGGCACTCCAAATCTGAARCTTGCTCAAGTTTCAACACGTTTTTGTGATCTCAAGGCATTTTATATTTGAACAGTTCTAGACTCTCCTCTTGCAAATATGTGTGGAAATATGGGGCATATGGGAAGATAATGACACGTATTAAACTCAGTGTGATTATTCAGAGGCATATTTGTTTGAAGTGCTGTTGTTCTTGGTGATTAAAGCGGATGGGGCTGCTACAGTGGTTTGTAGTGAGAAGCAACGTTGGTTTTACAGTAGCAGATTTCCCAAGCCATTCCTAATAGGAATGGTAAATAACCCTGTGTTGTTTTGCCGTGACAGATGTGTGCCTTAAACATACGGCAGCGCTAGTGCTTAACCCCACGTGCTCTGCAACCTGCATGGAAGTAGAGCTGCCCTTGAACCGTGCGCTTGTGGAAGGTGTTTGCAGCTCTGCTGAGACCAAACATACACGTCAGCCAGGACTTACTCTTTTTTTTTGTTTTTCCTCCTTCCTTTTCAGTGATTTTTTTGAACGCACCATTCTGTGCAACAGCCTTGTATGGAGCTGTGCTGTCACAGGGAAACCAGGACTCACGTATCAGGAAGCACTGGAATCGGAGAAGAAAGCCAGGCACAATCTACAGAGTTTTCCAGAGGCGCTCATCATTCCAGTTCTCTACTTGGCCACCCTTACCCATCGCCCACGRCTTCATGAGATCTGTGATGAAATCTTTGCTTATGTCAAGGATCGGTATTTTGTTGGTGAAACAGTGGAAGTAATTAGGAGTAATGGTGCAAGGTAAGGATATTTAARAAGAACTATTTTTGTTTGTTTGTTTTGTTTCACGTGGATGCTTTTTGTGCATACTTTTTAAACCAAAAATCAGGATCATAAACTCCATCAAACACACCAGAAATCATCTGTGGCGTTTTGGCTGGTAGTGCTGCTCCTGCTGCTTGCTGCTTTAGTTAAGAGTAGGTTTCCATTGCTGGGCTTGGTGTATCTTTAGGTTGGTTAAAAGCAGCAGTGGGGACAGCAGTTCTCTCAGCTGCTGACACAGTAGCCTCTCTGTCTGAGGGATGGACTTGCAGAAGAGAATCAGGTCCCTGGTGTGTTCGTGTGAGGAGGGTGTGTGTCGTCGTGATTTTATTTGTTTATTTTAAACCTCATCACAATGTAAAGAACATATTGCACTTTCAGTGGTTAGACATCCTTTAAGGTCAAATGAGGTGTTGTGTAACTGAGAGGTAACTAAATATAGTGTGGAGGGGAAGAGAGGTAAACTGGACRTTTCAGTGCAAGGATCAGAAATGAGATTTAAATAGCAACTAGGGGAAGTGAGGATTTTAAAATATTTTTGAAGTTTTGATGAGGTCAGCCAGAATAAAGTTAGGATTCTTTTTATCTTTCAGGTACTAAGTAGTATCATGAAGAATATTGCTTTCAATGCAGACATAAATTCTCAGAGAATTGAGCATTTATAAAATGTTTGCAATAGATGACTAGCTGGGGTCTTTTTCCCCTCTCTGGGTCTTTGCTTTCTCTTACAGCCATGTATTTTATGTACTGTAAGCACTGATATTGTTGTTTCCTTGAACTGATAAGAGCATTTGGTTAGAGGGTTGATCAGTAAGATTACTCAGCAAAAATTTGGAAGCATCTTGAGCTTTGGAGACGTTCTCGTGTCGCTGGTAAATATGCTCTGTTTTACAACACGTAGCTAGTCGGAGCCTCCAAGCAGCTTCAGCGRGAGGACCTCAGCGGGTCGTTGTGGGGTTTGCAGGCTCCCATGGCTGAGGTCTGAGATGGGGAGAGYGCAGCCTGCTCGGTGGCCACGCAGGACCTGCAGAAGGAGCGTGGAGGCTCCTGCGGAGCCGCCGCTCGCGTTCCGCTGCGGACCACGTGCCGGTTTCCCCTGCCCAGCACGTGGGGCCCAGGCTGTCGGCTTGTGGGCAGCCCCGGGTCCCTGGCCGAGACCTTGTGGGTCCCGGCTGTGGGAGTGGGTGGCCCAAAAGGGTCGTCATAGGCCCAGCTCCAGCTGAGCTGTCCTACAGTGCCCAATCCAGATCTTTGAAAAGCAAATTTTGTTCTGAGTAATGAGAAAAGTCCTGGAAGGATGTGCTGATGCGGGAGATCGTTTGTAAGGAAACCTGCGTGGATGGGTAAGCAMGGTCAGGGCTGAACAGAAGAGCTTTCCATATATTCCCAGGCTTATTCCTTCCAAAAAGTGAAGTCTCAGACTGCAAAGCTGGGACAGGAGAACTTCTGCAGGGCTGCTGCCACCTTTACAGTTATATCCAAAGTCTSTGCCTGTTTTTCATATGTAGACTTAATAAACAGACCCATGTTATCATTAATATGAAARTAGTTTTGCTAATGTAAGAAGGTCTCTCTCTATCAGTAGCCTGTATGTCATGAAGTGCAGGCATAGCTAGCTGTGGATTTTCACTGCTGAATGAAACACCTCTCATTTGTCTTCAATCTTTGAAGAGACTGTCATTTCCCAAACTACTAACACAAAGAATGCTTTAGAGGAACATACATTTTTTTTCAAAAACAACCTCCCTATCTTTCTGCTACTTTTTTCTAAACTGCCAGCCAAAATATTTATGCTTGTGCATCTTARCTTTTCAAAGCTTAAATGAAAACACATATGCAGTAAATATACTTTTCTTGCTTGTTAATCTGATGAAATGCAAAATCCTTTTCACATTTTTGACTGTTACAAATCATTTTCTTAAATTTGCCCAAGCAAAATGGTTTCTGCTTACAATGTAAGCTAAATTTTTGTTCTGATAAAGTTGTGATATGATTCTGTCTAACGAAGATATGTCTAACTTATTTGTTGTATTTATTAGTCTTTAATYCAATCTTCCCAGTTATTTAAAGTTGTGTAGAGATACATATCTAACGATTTTGTGTTCTTGTTCTAGTTTTAGAGCAATACATTAGTCAGCTCTAAACTTATTAAGCCTTTGGGGAGAGCTAGATATGWTTCAAAATGCTGCAAATTCAGATAGAATCTATTTCCTTCAAAAATTAAGCTGCTAGAGATTGTATGTTTTAAACTACATAAGTATAAGATGTCTTATGAAATGAAGCATAATTTTCTGTAGCTGATTGTGTTCCACTGATACTCTAGATGAAAGTATAGCAGAGAGCTGCTTCAGCCCTTTAAAATTAAATCCAGGAAACAGTGCAAATAATGTTTATCTTTATGCTTAGAGATACATAATTAAAGAATATAAAGTGGGGAGAGGTGAGACAGTTACTCTTTTGCCCAATATATAGTTGACTGTGACCTCTGTTTCCCAGGTCTGCCTTGGGGATTAAGCGTACAGCTCATGCTATGTATAGAGCTACAGCTCACTATGTATGAGTAAATAGTGATGTGTGTCTGGGTGCTTTGTGTAGCTTGTCTCTTAGGCTGAACTCTTACTCAGTATACGGTTCCTACAGACAATATAGAAGTTGAGCTGTTCTTTTTGGCTGTGATCAGCTACATTGTCTTCATCTTTTCAAACTGAAGTGGTCATAGTCCATCTAGAATGAAGTAGCATCTTATGAGATCCAGTAGAATTTGGCAGCTCATGAAAAGCCATTTGTGGAGGTGTAATCAGTTGTGCTGCATTTGCATATAAAGCTTTTTGTGCATATAATGTTTGCAGGATTGTTGGCTCTCTGAGCTCCAGGCTTCGCTTAATGGGAAGCCTACAAGAAATCCACACGTAACAAGGGGTGAATTGAGGTTGCTCGAGCAAAACAAGTATTGACTTGTTATTACTCTGAACTTTTCAAATGTAGTACTTTTGTAAGGGGAATGGTTTTGATACACCCTTTTAGACTTCAAGCAAAGTAAACGGAAAGCAACCTAAACATTAGAGGGCTTAGGATTTTGCTTTAATAATGTGTATGTTCTTATGAAGCAGCCTGAGTACCATATGTAAGGGACAGTGTGTCTGGAGAGGGGTAAGAACAGAACTGCTTTGTGTAGAGGTTAGGCAGAGAAAAAGGTTGAGAGTGTTGGGGTGCCTTGGTTGTTGCCCAGTTGTTTTTTCTGGTCTCATGTCCCCCGCAGGTTCCTCTGCTTTCCAGCCTTTTGTTGCCCCCTCAGCTTTGAATTTGGCTGCCTCTGCCTTGGTGCTGCGGGTTGGTAGGAGGAACTTGGAGAGAGCAGGAGGTCTTTTGTCCTTCCTGTTAAGTCACATCTGGTGCCTTTGCAGTCCTTATCACCCAGGAGAGAAATTGCAGAGAACTCCCCCCATAGTCCCATGTTTCTGAAAATGATGCAGGTGATTTGGTAGTCTAGTAGGGGAAGCAAGGAGCCCATTCTGCTTGCTTTTAAGGCCTCAGATGATGCACTCATCAAAAGTGTCCAGTCTTTATTGGTTTATAAATATCATTTTTTTTCTGGCCAAGCTTGTGCTGACTTTTCTCCAAACTGGCAGTTGTGCTTTGCCTTTTATTTTAATATTATTTTTTTAAAGGAAATGTTCAGACTTCGAATTAAAGAATCRTATATTTAGAGTGAAATGTATTGTACAGGGCAAAGAGTTCATTTAAACAGATGTGGGAATTATTCTAGTTTCTGTTGGAAAACATTATAACATTTCATTGCAACCATGACCRGTTAATAAATTAGCAGCTAATGCTGTAGTTCATGTTTTACTGAAATTGGGGAAAAAAACTGTAGACAACACTGACGGGAATTTCTTACTGTTTTTGTATGTCAGAACTGGAAGTTTAAGATCTAGTAACACACTAACCCGTGTTCTCCCTCCCCTCTGCCTGAAGGGCATCTCTTGCAGCCTGTCCCTTTGGTGCTGGCTTAGTGCTCTGTGATCCTGGCAGGATTGTGACTTGGGAAAGTGCTTTGCAAGCTACTAGAGTCTGAAGTCAGTTATTTAAAACTTGGAAGGATATGGAGTGGGAGACCTGCCTGAAAAAGCAGTGGATGCCTCAGACCAACCAGCAACTAATTAAAAACTATGACTACGTAATTCACACAGCTGTAGTATGTTCTCCTCTGCTTGGAAGTCAGCAAGTGTATTCTTTTTTTTTTAGTTTATCAGAAGAAAAATATTTAGCTCATGTGTAAATGACTGCTTGTGACTTAGCACTTGTGTTCTGAGGGGCTGCTCCTACAGGAGCTGGTGGCTTTTCTGGCTGGTGCAGGCCGCTGAGTCCTGCCAGAATGGATCTCTTTGCAGGCTCGCAGTCTGACTGAGCAGCCAAGAAGTAGCTTGGACAGCAACTTCACCAGCCCTTCCTCCTCATTAGGAACAGGGTTACGTGAGGCCTTGCTTCCCTACTGTGGTTTGCACCAAGTTATGCAGGAATGAATAGGGAGCTTGATTAAACATTCAGCCACCTGCAAACTAAAACAGCTGTAGGTTACGTACAGGTAGCGTATAAGAAGAAAAAAATTATATAGAACGTGACAAATATCAAAAGGGAATATATTTTGCCTTTGATTTGACCACTAGATGACACCACTGCAGAAGAACACTGGCCTGGTGTCAGTAAACAAGCAACGTGAGGATGCTTCAAGAGGATGTTGTGTTTTTAGGATCTCTGTTCTGAGTGCTGTGGTATCCACCATTGCCAAACTGTAGGAAATGCAGATAGTTATGGAACTATCTTCCCTGTAAGTGGAATTCTTTATTATTATTATTATTTATTATTAATTCATTACTTGTTTGGCTTGTGTCCTGATGCTTTAGGACGGTTGATAGTGGATTAAACTCTATGTTAGGCCAATTAAAAGATTTGCATACTGTTTTCATCTCTGCAAGTCTTAACTGGGGCATAGACAGTATTTTGCTCATCAGTATGATGCTTGGCTAATAGAGGGTGGGGAGGGAAGAAAACAATCCTCGTAACATGGAAGATTATAGCTAATTTTCTACCTTTTTCACTCGGACTGATAGCAAGGTATTTGCATGTTTGTATATACAGTTGTCTTCTAAGAACTAGGAAAAGACAATATAGAACTAGGAAAAGGTAGACCACCAGAGGGGAAAAGGTAAAGTGTCTCCTTGTTTAGTCTCTAACAGTTTAGAGAGAGTTTAGTTTGTTTTGTAAAGGCAAAACTGGAAACAGGATCTGGGGCTAATGTCTACAAAATCAGAAAGTTGGTGGTGTTTTTTTAATAGTCATAAGGTTTAAAGATAAGTTCCTACATAGAAGGGAAGTTTTCAACTCTATTTTGGAAAAGTGAATTTAATTTCCAGTAGCATAGATTCTGTATGTGCCCTTGAGTTGCTTAATTGAGTGAAAAAGAAGTTTGGGAAAGAAGTTATACCCCGAGACCCTTCGCTTTGGATTCCTCCGTATCATCCTCGGCTCAGAGTACTGGTGAATTGGGAGCACTGATCAGGTTTTGCCCAGCTCTCTTGTCCATGGGCTGGTCCCCTGGGTCCTCCTGGTCCTCTGGATCTTCCTGGTATTCCAGTGCTAATGTGCCCACCTTCAATTAGCAGTAGAAGGAGAGGCTGCTGAAATCACCGAGCTACCCGGGGAGTTTCCGTGTCTGAGGGTCCCTGAAAGAAGGAGGTCTTAGAGCACCTCATTGCTCTGCTGCTGCTGGCTCTGGGCACCATATGGCTCTTGCAGGGCCCCTGCGTCTGATCAGAGCTCTTGGTGGACTGCTTTAAGTAGCTGATACAAGAAACAGCCAACCATTTTTGCTGGGTTAATGTTTGTTGTTGTTGTCAGGTCAGCTGAGCTAATTTAGTGGCCGTCATTAAAGGATACCAGTCTCAGAGCTCCAAGGAGTAGAGCAAGCGCTGGGACTGCTGGTGGGAAGAAGGAATTGCCAGGGGAGGTTTCCTCTTTCGGGCAGTGTTGGATTGACTGTTAGGTGGTCTCATGGAGCAGCATCCTGGGGCTGCAGGCCCCATTAGCTTCTGGTTGCCCTCAGCCAGCCCCTTCCTGGCTGTTTCCTTTGGGAATGAGAAGTCCTGCTGTGAGGCTTTGATAGATGTGTCAGGCTGCTGCCTGCCTGCAGCCCCGTTTTGTTCCTTTGGAAGAGAGGCTGGTGGAGCTGGACTTCGGGAGCAACCGTGTCCCGTGCCACCCAAGGGCTGTGTGGAGGCAGAGCAGCCTGAAGCCAAACCCTTCAGAGCAGTGTGTGTTGTATCCCTAGGGTGCCCGGTAGCTCTGCATACACGCACCTTTCGGTGCCTTCTTAGACTTGCATTGTTTTGCAATAACAATATGTTGAATATATATTTACTTTTAACGGCATGGAAACGTTGAACACTGCACTCTCTGAGATGTCTGCAACTTCTAGATTGCCAGAGTTGGTTGTGCTGTTTGACCTGAGCAACTGACCGACTCTATCGCAAATCCATGGAGATCAACCGAGGATTTGAGTGGTTTTACATATAGATAGATAGATATAGATAGTGGGGACATGTATGCTGGTATTTATAAAAATGAAAAAGAGGTGTTTACACAAATTGGTTTTGTACTTATTCCTTCAGGGCTCCCATGTTGTCTCTTTGTCCTTCCTTTAAAGGATCTCATCACGTGCGCCAGGCGTCTCTTGTAGCCCTCCACGATGGAGTGCAGCGCAGCCCAGCAGCCCGCAGGCCCTTGCTGTCTGAGCCTGCCCACGAATAGGGCAGAGGGCCCAGAGGCCGTGGCTGGCGGGGCTTGGGGGACGTGTTGGGTAGACCTGCGTGGGGCTTGGGAAGGGGTGTGCAGGGCTGGGGGGCAGGATCCCCCTTCCCGGGGTTGCCCGGCTGCCTTTGAGCCAGCGGCTCCGAGGCAGAGTTAGCTGGAGCTCCGGTGTGAGATTTCCTGCTGCTTCCATGCTCAGCTTGTCCCATCCTTTTTTGAATGCRTTTCGGATTTGTATAATGAGGCAGGAAATTCTTTCAATGTCAACTATTATGTGAAGAGAGCACTCCCTGATTGAGATATATACTTGTGCGTGTGTATATATACAAACATATATATAATATAATATATATATGTGTATATATATATTATATACACATATATATAATGTATATGTTTGTATATATATATATACACACACATATATATATAATATATATGTTTGTATGTATATGCTTGTTTTTAAGGTAACATGTTTTTCACACTGAGGTGCTTCCAGGTCTGATTTTCAGGGGAATACTGAGTGAGCCTTCCCAAGTTATTTTTCCCATAACACTTGAGACTCTCCTCAGATACWTTATGGGAGGCAGCTTAAGACTGATCTAAGGGGTGCTGAGAAGCAACAAGTGAGTTTAAACTGGTGATATAAAAGGTAGGCTGGCAGTTAGAAAAGGCTTTTGCTATGAAGAATGTGAAGTCCTGGGAAAATGTTACCTCAGGAGAACATAATCAGCTCTCAAAATGGAGCTTGACTGAGTCATGAAGGAGATTATGTGTGAAGTGCTTGTCTGTGATAGCAGGGAGCAGGATTTGAGCCTGGCCTGACATGGTTCTGTGTAGCTGGATTTAGAAGTAATCATGATGTGTAATGTATGGAGACTGGGCTAGGGGATGTAAGAAAACTGCTCTGAGATTTTTTTTTTTTTTTTTTTGGTTCTGTGTAGCTGGATTTAGAAGTAATCATGATGTGTAATGTATGGAGACTGGGCTAGGGGATGTAAGAAAACTGCTCTGAGATTTTTTTTTTTTTTTAATACCAAAGTTATGTAAAATACATGCAGTGTGATTTGTTTGACTTTTGGTACAACCTCTGTAAAGGTCTCTAGGCTATTNAGAAAGTATTTAAACTAGGGGACTTTCCTCACTTTGCTTTTCAAGTCTCTTAATTGCCTTGTGATATAAAATAAGAGCTATTGTAGTTGAGCTCATGGATTTAGAAGTAATCATGATGTGTAATGTATGGAGACTGGGCTAGGGGATGTAAGAAAACTGCTCTGAGATTTTTTTTTTTTTTTAATACCAAAGTTATGTAAAATACATGCAGTGTGATTTGTTTGACTTTTGGTACAACCTCTGTAAAGGTCTCTAGGCTATTGGTCTTTTTAGAAAGTATTTAAACTAGGGGACTTTCCTCACTTTGCTTTTCAAGTCTCTTAATTGCCTTGTGATATAAAATAAGAGCTATTGTAGTTGAGCTCAAGGAATGTTTAAGGTGCTGAGAAGGAACAGACTTTCATTTTCCCCGGAAGCAGAATAATTCTGCCCACTTTAATCTAGGGGATCTGCTGCTCTGAACCTTAGGTCTTCATTCATAGATTATCTTTTCTTTAAAGCCAGAAGGAATCRTTTTCCTTAATCTGTACTTTATCAGTAGCCTTTAAATTTCATTGAGTTGTTCTTTTAATGAGCCAGGCAGGTGTATTTCACATAAAGTTTCTTTCCCCACATAAAGATTTCTTGTAATGATTTGAATAAGGACATGAAAAATGTAGAATCATTTGCTTTCCTTTAGAATTTATTCCATTCATGATTTTCTCTGTTTAATAATAAGGGGGAAAAAATGCTGTTTGGGGAATTTTGCTGCTTACTGAGTGAAGTGTATTTAGTTTCAGCCTTTAAAGAAGGACATGTGATAGCCCTGTAAATTAAAGGGCTGTCAAAGGGATAAACAGGTAAATTAGTGTTGCTGAAATACTTGGTGACAAAGTATCCCAGTGTTGTTAAAGAAGATTCGTGTGTGTGTTTAAGTCTTTTTGCCCATGTGTTGGGATTGATGGGGGACAACTTGTGTGTTTTAGCTTTCAGGTGGCCGTTTCACTCCAYGGCAAATTCAGTGTCCATGTGCTCCCTCTAGTGTCCTTTGGAGGTTAGCAATTGAGAAAAGTGTTAATAGCCCTCAACACTGCTGCTTTTAGTTCTTTTCCATAAGAATTCGATTAAAGGTGTTCTTTGCTTGAATTGAACTCCAGAAAGGTATCTTCCAATCTGTAAAAAACTAGTCCTACTAAGGAAAAGAAATATATTTTTTCAATAGTGTTTTTTTTTTAGTCTGATAATGTAGTTTCTGCCTTACAGTTARTATCATTTATTCTTAAGGAAGGGGAGCCCGTGGCATGCTGGAAATAGGAAGGAATAGGAATGTGCTGTTGRCAGCACATCTGCCAGGTGTGACATCCACCCCGTCCGTAGGAAGCCCCTTTCCCCTTGGTGTGGCTTCGTGCAGCYTCCAGGATCTGCCTCCATCCCATACTCGGTGCTCCTGGTTGTTCCTGTGGCAGGTGTTATTGTTGTTTTCCAGGGTGTACTTAGAGGTGTCCGGCTGATGCCCGTGGGGCATCCAGAGGGATCGGAGCCTCCCAGAGCCGCGGGCCCGGGGGTGATTTGACACCGCTTTAGGCTGAGCCGAATTCACTGGCTTCAGTGGATATGACCTAGGATGTTTTAATGTTTTCAACTTGTATTTTTTTTTCCTTCTACTCCCTTTGCCCCCTTCTCCCTTATGCTCAGATTTTTGGATAGTGATGCTTCCTTTCGTAAMAAAGTGTTTATTTCAAGCAGAATTTCAACATCCCCTATCCTTTTGCCGGTGTTTAGTTCAGTTTAAATAGAAAAACACTTAGAATGGACTATCTCAGGTTTAGGCCTGGTGCCAGGCTAATTCAAGCCCTCTAGTTCAGCTGCTCTGCCTTGGCCATTTCAAATGACGGTGCTTGGTGCCCGGAGGAGAATTACTGTCTGTGGGGTTTGCTTTTGTTTTCCTCCTCACCCCACTCCCTCCCTGCACCCTCTGAGGTTTTAGTAGTAGAGCTTGATATCCTGTGTCCTCAGTAATTAGTTTTTGTGAAGCAGATAAGGTTTTAGGAGATTAAGCTCAAAACGGTGCACCATTGTGCTGCAGTAAAGGGTGAAAGGTAGTGGTTAAGAATCCGCTCTGGTAAGTTATCTAGCACTGAAGTGTCAATTAATTATACTTTGTAATGTGTGTTTAATTTTGGTTCTTGCAACCAGCATTCAGTATGGCAGAGGGGTAGACTGGTTTTGTCAGTTGTGTGCATGCCAGATGGAGCCTTAATATGTGTCAGGAGATAAATGGGCCATTATTAAGATTAGATGCATAATGATCATTTCGGCCTTCTTTATTTAGGTCATCAACAACAGTAGATGAGGATCTCTTASAAGTAAAAAATATTTAGGGGTCAGAGCATCTTCTGCTCTTCTTAGTTTGCTTCCAAAGTAAATGTAAAAGATGTAAAAGTAAATGTTAAAGTAACAAAGTTAACTTTTAAAATATTTTTCCGTTCTCACCTAAGTAAACTGGACACCAAAAATTATTCTAACGGTGCCTTCAAATTTGTGACCCAGACCAGTGAAAATGGTTTTGTGTTTAAGCAGATTAGTAATTTCTTAGATACAGGATAATGAACGCAGGAAATGCATATTTACCTAGTGTTTTGTGAAAATCTCTTTTATTCGCTAGGCAACATCTCGTTATTTATGTATTCTTACAATAATGTCTGCTGCAGCATTGSACTTTTCTTGCACTAGTGGAAGACGTTGGTGATGCTGACGGTGTGTGTTTAATTCCAGGTTGCCGTGTAAGGTTGTGGAAGTCATCGCTCCCGCGCATCACAACGGAATGGCCAACGGCCACGTCGGCGGCGCCGATGGAGACACGATTGTCATCAGCGATAGCGATGATTCAGAAACTCACAATAGCTCTGCACAAAATGGGTAAATTACACTTTTATGGTAAAAAGCATTTGGGTTAGGGGAAGATGAGACTACAGCAGATGTGGCAGGGTCCRGCTGGGGCAGATGACCTGGCTTGTMGGGGCTGCAGCCCTTGAGTGCTCGTCCAGCCCAGAGTGACAGGCTGAACATTCACSGGTGCCTTATGCTCTTGTGGCTGTTCATGCTGTGCATAATGCACCGAAGAACTGAGTGCTGTGAAAGATGGAGTACCTGCAAAATAATGGGTATTCATCTCTTTAGAATGACAGTGTCTCTGGTGACACAGAGAGTGAGAGCCATGCGTGTCTGTCACTAGTCCTCTCTGTGCKGCAGAACTTAATGCTACTGTATCTTGGAAAACACAGTTACTTTCTGCATTTCCACACTCTGCTGCTACTTGGTGTGGGCACTGTTTCACCTATATGCACATACACTACTTCTGCTATATTCCTATATGCATTTCCATTGCCAAGGTCAGAATAGAGATRGCTGTGTAGTAACAGAACTTGGTCTTGTGGGCATTCTGGAGGGAGATGATCGTTTTCTATGTATTTATTTATTTAATGCTCTATTTAAGAGAATAGTCTCTTCAGGGACTTGGTGTGTTTTTGTCCAATACAGAAAAGTATACAAAGTTTTCATTATTTTAGATGTGTGTATGTGTATATATAAATATAGTAGCTCATGGATTTGAGTATGATTTTAGGTGCACTGTGTGTTTCTTGTCTTAAAGAATTGTGTATATGCTWCTGTGGCTTAATGATACTGAATAAGAGAGCTTGACTGTAATTCTGGTGTTTAATTTGGAAGATCCCTTTGCTGGCCAGCAATTGAGTTTAAATAAGCAGTTTGTTCCAGGAGCATAATGTGAAGACAGATCTCTGTGCTTCATAGGCACARTGTGTGTAAAAGAAAAGGCTTGAAATGGGCCCCAGTCTCGTAGCTGGCAACRTAGATGCTGACAACGGGCTTTATATGAACTGTCATTGACTGAATTGTCACGTGAGCACTGCAGTCAATCTGTCATTGATTGCTGCGTGAGGACTTCCACGTCCTGACATGCCTTGAATAAATAAGGAGGAGCTCCTTATGTGGCTGGAGAAATAACTTGCAACTTTTATCCCACATGATGTCATTTTAAGGTAGCGCTCAARTTGTTCATGAGGCAATGCTATGTCTTTGAGCAAATAGGTGCATTTTCTGTGCTCTGCAAGACGTGGCTTCTGAAGGATGTTATTCTTGGGATGAATACAGGCGTGCTCAGCGCAGAGCTCCCTGCAGGACTGATCCCTCTCTAGAGCCATGCCCTCCACCTTTGCAGAGCTCGTGATAACACTGGGGCTGATACCCGTCAGTCCGTAGTGCTCCCGGATGACTGCTTATTCCGGCAGTGCAGAGAAGGGAGGAAGTCTAGTTTGCCTAGAAAAGTCTAGTGGAAATGAATGAATATRTTTTTGAAGCACCTTTCTGAGGCATACCTGATAAGCATCTATGCTATAAAATAAATTGCAAACCTCGTACAGTTTTAAAATGTCAAGTAAAAGTCCCGAGTTAGCATTTCTCTAGGAAATGCAAGAGTTCAGTAAGAGTGAATAGTTTTTTGGGAATGTTCAGATTTCATAAAGTGTACGTCAGTGTAGGGTGTT
Source organism: Nothoprocta perdicaria (assembly GCF_003342845.1). Taxonomy (NCBI): domain Eukaryota; kingdom Metazoa; phylum Chordata; class Aves; order Tinamiformes; family Tinamidae; genus Nothoprocta; species Nothoprocta perdicaria. Next base: position 6,867,019 of record NW_020456087.1, on the reverse strand, counting down.
GCAGTCAGTTTTCGCATATTGGCATCGAGCACCCTTAATACCCCTGCTCAGGCACTGAGCGACCCCACTGAGCTGACATTCTGCAGCCCTGATCCGTGGGGCCGGATGCCGCTGGAAGTGGCGGGCAGGGGCCGCAGCGGGACACGGGCTCCGCTCGGACACGGCGTTTTCCCCGCGCGTCGTCGAGGAGGAGCCACCTTTGCACAGTCAGTGGGGCAGCAGATGCTGCGTGGGGGCGGGGAGCGCCTCGCACAGATTGATGAGCCATCTGCAAATATTTTTCCTGAAGAATCCGGGAGGCCAGAGAATCTTAACTGAAAATAGACGTCATTAGAGATCCCAACCTTTCTGTGACCCTGCTCTTGTTTGCTCGGGGCGGCAGTAGCCGAGTATTCRGCGAAAGGACTGACCTTTTGCGTGGTGTTCTGCAAGAAAACCTGTGGTTACAYGTGGAGAGAGGGGCAGCGACGCTCCGAGTGTGCCGAGAGTGCAAAAAAGAGGCCACCTCGTGAGCCCTGAGTTACAAAGCAAAGTGGTCCTGGGTCTGGAGGGGTTGATGCTGCGCTCCTTGGAGGAGCGGTGTCGGCGCGAGCAGCCTTTGCGGCCCCGCTCTCGTCCCCAGCAGCATCTGTGTCACTGTAAGGTCACAAGTGGCAGCAGACGGGGCTCTGGGAAGCCTGTGCTGCCACATGGATATGCAGTGCCTGCTGCAGCCAGTTCATGCCTTTCCCTTTGCCCAGAGCCCGAGAAATGGGAACTGCGACCACATCAGGAATGCTGGAAAAGAAATCTCTCGGCTTGTCAAGCTAGTTTCTTGTAGTAGGTTTGGATGCTCTGAGTTTTTTCTGTGAAGGTGTTTTTGTAGTGGTTTGCTGTTTTATGTAATGCTTCATAAATGCAGATGTTTCTACTCGACTGGTGTGCCAAAGCATTTAAAGGATCGATATGTAAAAAGTTTAAAATTTATGTATCAAATTTTTCTTACTCTTGTGCTTTAAGCAAGATTTAGACTGAGGATTTACAGAGGAAGACTTAGGAATGTGCTAACTACTAAAACCTCAGGAACTAAACAGGAAAAACAGTATATTTGGGAGCTAGGTTGGGCTGTTACAGATAACCTGCAAAACATGAGAGAAGAACTTTTTCAAAACAGAAAAAAAGACTAGTAAGCGTTAACATTTTGATTATTCTGTGTCCTGCTTTCAGTTGCAGACTGTATTGGACCTGGCAGTCTACTTAATGTGTATGAATAAGATAAGATGCTTATAGTATAATATTGGCACTTTTAGTTTAATATCTTTTGTGTGTCTGAACATTATATATAATAAAATTTCAGTATTTGAGTCTTTTAGACTATTAAACCAAAGACCTGGAAATACAGGAGTATATGATGAGGAAACAAGTAGGGATTTGCTACTGTTTAGGAAATCCTCTTGCAACAGTGTTCATTATCTTTCCTTTCTTGAGACCATAGATGATCATGAAGACCATGTTGCCACAAGAACAAAATACAAAGGTCCTCAACTTACAATATTTTATATAAGACTTTTGAGAAAGTCTTCATTTCTTTTAAATTAAATTAATATAGCAAACATTTAAATAATGAGATAGCGGCTAGATAATTTTAACAGATTTTAAATTATAGGCTAGTACAATGGCTGAAACATTTAACTTTTGCTAAATTGGATGTACTGAATTATTCTTTACAGCATGTTTCTGGGTTGTTTTGCTATTTTGATTAGCTTTTTATTTATTTTTCTTAAGTTGATCTGAGTGACTCAACTTAAAGCTTCAACTCAGAGAATAACATACAGGTAAAGCAGGTTGTTTATATCCAAGTGCTTATCAGTAGGTCTGATAAAGCTTGACTGTTTCCAAGTCTGCTTTCTTGTTTGACTTTGTTGATCATTTAATCATTGACATGCTGTTTTTATTTTATTTATCTTATTTTTTTTTTAATTTGAGAGATCTGCTCTCCCATTTGGCCCCCCTTCTCCTCCCTTCACCCCAAACAAGACACCGTTCCCCACATCCCTTTTCCTGTGCTTTGCAGATACTACTGTTGGCTTTGGTGCAGATTTAAAGCTAGTGAGCTGTAAGAAATTATAAATCCTCTTTTGTTCCAGTGGAAGTTACATACTGTGTTAAAGATGATTATTTTCAAGAGGTCTACTCTGTGTGTGTATATGTTTTACATAAAATACATATATCTTGTATAGTATCTATACTACTTAGACATTATATACATAAATCTCAGACAATTACGTAAAGATTGATATTCTGTGATTGTGTAATTAACTTCTTTTTGTTTTCATTTCAGGAAGAAGAAAGCCATAATTGATCCCTCTTTGTTCAAATATAAAGTCCAGCCTATTAAAAAAGAACTGTATGAATCTGTTATTGTTAAAGCATCTCAGTTAAGGTAAAAATGGTATATGAAAGTTAAAGTTGTGTCTTATGAACAACTATGTGAAGGTATAAGTTGCTATAAGGATATTTTTGATACAAAATAGTAGTTTTTAAGTAATATTATAGAATTATTAGAGACACTAGAACAATATATAGTCATTAAAGCAGCTATTAAAGGTTCAAGAATTTAGTGGAAAACTAAATTGTGAAGGGCTGTGTGCATGTATGTGTACATAAAAGAGGACATACTTTTTTGCCTGTTTTTTTGTTAATGTAGATGGTTCATCAAAATTCTGTGATTTCGATATTTTGMGAAAACTTCTCTGATCTCAAGTCATTTCAGTTCCAGTACGAGTGTTTGAGATGGAGTTAGTTTTCTTCATAAATTACTTTCTTGTCATCAACAAGTCACGTGATGTATTTGGCCCTCCTTCGGTAAATCATCCCTATTTTCCAGTGCATTTAAGCTCATATTAAACTTTAAGGTACTCAAGTACTTCAGGTGGTTTTTGTAAACATTTTTTAAAATTGTTTTTAATTTAAAAAACTATTTTTTAATCTTTTAATTAATTTTATTTGCTCTTTATGTTACTAGGTTAGAAACAACATTAGAGTATGTGACAGGATAAATAGGCTTTTGAGTGGTGTGTGTGTGTGTGCACATGCATATGTGCATAAAAGAGGACACGCCATGATGTTCACAACAAACATCATAGATTCATAAAACAATTATTTAAGTCCTACTTGCTTTTTTTGTTGGTTTGTTTTTGTTTACAAGGATATTTCATTGGGATTGCTGAGAACAGTTACTAGTTACAGTAGTAAGAGTGTAGTTTAGAATTAATAAAATAGCAAAAAGCTTGARATCATAAGCTCTATTACATGTGTTCTTGAACATATTGTCTGCTGTATTTAAACAACAATAAAAGTAAGTTAGCTGATAATGTTCCTTTTCTTTCCTCATACAGCCGGAGGAAACATCTCTTTTCTCGTGAYAGACTTAAACTTTTCCTGAAACAGCACTGTGAAGCACATGATGGAGTCATTAAAACGAAGGTAAATGCTTAGTACTTTCCAAGTAGTTACTTAAATTATCTTTCTGAAGTACATCTTGTCTAGCTTTTTCTTCATGTTCCTGTGTAGCTTCATTCTGTACAGGAAAGTGCTAAGGGATGAGGGCATCAGTGAGTCTTGCCACTGAAATTTGTTGAAAATGTCAAATGCAACTTTTTTTTTTTAGATGTATTTGTACCTTTAGAGTCTGTCTCTCTCAGAGAAGTAGAAGAATACGGTTTAAAGGGGGTTGGATGGCAAGTTTAGGCTGTCCCTTGTTTGGGCTGCTTTCAAGAGAGGATGTTCTTGATGCAGAAGAGTGGGACACAGTGTGCTGCGTCTGTGACCTGTCAATTATTTGTCACTTTCTGCTACCTGATGAAAATTGTGACGTTCTGTATATGTTTGCAATTCTCATCTGTTTGTTTGAGGGCTTTTGGAGCGTCTCYTTGTTCTGTTGTCGATTGCTTCTCGTTTCCGCACATACATGGACTTGTCCTCACTCCAGTSCTTTGTATCTGTATCAATATCACGATAGGGGCAGGCTTCCCAAAGTCACCATTTGAGGAAGCTGATTCAAAAAGAAACCTTGACAACTTAGAGAAAAGATGATAGTTTTTCCCCTTCTTCAAAATAGTTTAGTTGTGAATTTCTTCAGTAAATTGTTTTCTCTACCTTCTCTGTCAAAAGTCACCCCTACCACATTCCAGTAATTTACTGGAAAGTCTGGGTCCAGCTGTGTTTGTTAAAAGGTATCTAAATAAACATGATTTTTACCAAATGAAGCCAAATTATTTGCTCAAACGTGCTGCTTACATTATTACCCTCTTGCTGAATTAACTCTACTTTTATACCATTTTGGAATCTTTTCTGCTTTCTCTCAGCCAACGAATTGTGAATTTGTAACTTGCCTTCTGTGTCTGAATTCCTGGTACATAAAAGTTTTTTTTTTTTTTTTTTTACCTATGAAGAGGTAACAATTTCACAATAAATACCTGTTTTCATCTTTCTCACTAAGGCTGCATCAATTGCAAAGTACAGTCTAGCAGAACAAAATTTCTCGTACTTCTTTCCCGATGACCCACCGACATTCATCTTCAGTCCTGCAAGCAGAAGGCGAGGGAGGCCTCCAAAGAGGGCCTCTCTTAGTCAGGTAAGCAATGAATAAAGTTTTAATTTCTGATGAAAGCAGCAGTAGAGTCTTCTGTATTCTTCCATCTCCTGTATGAACTTTCAGGAGAATTGGAATGCAAAGCTGAAACTGTGCCTCTCCTTCCTCCCTTCCTTGGGTTTGATTTGGGAAATACTGCATCAAATAGATTGGTTTATGTTTAAGGAGAAAGTAATCAAACTTAATGTTTATCTTCTGATTTCTGGGATCCCACCAAAAAATCAGCTTTTCAGTGTGTTGTGAAGGTGTATATAGCACTTGTTCCTTCAGGATGGTTCATAAATAATCTAAAAATCTTTAATTCATACTTTCAGATGCAGTTAGTTAACTTGGCTTTTTTTTTGAACAACATAATGCTCTTAAATGACCTTATTCACAAAGCCAGCTGTGGAAAAAATATATATATATTTTTTACTATTAGAATTTCTACTATTAGAATCTTTACATAGTTAGTATGTTTGTGAGAAATGATTTTTAGCTTCTCTTTCTGCTTCTTTTAGAGAACTGTTGAAAATGGGGAGTATCTGTTGCAGGTCATATCACTGTACATACCGTGCTTTTTCTCACTGCTCTCCCCAAACTCCCTGTTAGGAGGACAAGGTTACTGCTAAACAAAACATCCCAGGAAACAGAAGTAAAGGAGCCAAGGAAAAGACGAGATTCCAGAGGCAGAAAGAAGAAATGCAGGCCATGGGTGAGTTGAGGTTCAGTCCTATGACTGGCAGAACCAGTTTTTGCAGGTTGCAGAGGTGACCATAATTAGTGTATTTTGGGGTCATGTCTTTCAAAGGGAAAAGCATAATAAGAGTGCAATGCCACAGCACTGTGGCAAAGTGCTCCTCTCTGTGGCTGGAATTGTTGCTTCCCCACTCTTTTACTGTCCTGTGGAAATGTATGGGGCTTTCAGGCAAACTATGTTGGGTCTCTATCTCAGCTAAGTAACGAGTGGGTGTCTGTCTCAAATAAATAATGAGCAAAGCAAAAATTTGGGGAGAAKTTTGGGTTTCAGGGCAATGTATATTTCCTGACTGTCTGTATAGCATGTGCTTTTAACACAGAAACAATCTGTGGTATGAGGAAATCTATAAATAGAAAAGCTACCTTAAAATTAAAAAGATGCAATGCTTTCTGAAACCTATAATAATCTGTAAGAAAATCCTTACATTAAACACTTGAGTCATTCTGAAGATGTCTTTTTGTAGACACTGGTGGTATGTCTGTGTGTTCTGCAGAATTATTTCAAATATGTTTACAGATTTTTGTAGGTAAAAGAGTACAAGTCACTTTGGAGGTTTTTATTTCAGACTGAATCATTTTGGCTTAGCTGTGTTCTATTTCTAATCTATTTAAACTTAGTTTCAAGTAAGATAAAATGACTCGTACCTTGCATATGTGTTTAACTAAGTAAATTGGCGTTTCTTCTTGTGGAGACAAAACAGTGAAACTCCTYCTTTCTCAGACAAGGTGTTTTTCTTAACTGAAAACCTTTCCTGAGGAAGAACATCATTGCTTACATTTGCGAAAATAATTTAAATTTTCAAKTTCTACCTTGTATTTCTATTACCATATGAGCATAGGTTGTTTTTAGGATGTAAGGAATGTTATGCCAACTCCATACATAAAGCAGGACTAACTAAATTTGACTGTGACTGCTCAGGACCTTATCTTTACAGCGGATAGGGACATCAGGGTATAACCAGCCCTTCTAAACTCCTTTGCACAGAGAACATCTATTTCTTATATGCTATAAATGACAAGCCAGGAGAAGCTAGCAATGGAGCAGTACCAAAGATTCATCACTATCAGTGCTCAGCTTCAGCAATATCAAACATCACGTGTGGTGCCATCTGCAGCTTTTCCAGTTTAGTTAAGACATGTTTTCTTTGCCTTATCCTGTTGCACCCCGTAAGGCAATGCTCACAAGGTACCCCAATTCAAACAAGAAAAGAGCAATCAGTCTTGCTTTAGTTGCCTGATATAGACATGCAAATGTATTTTTAATTTGTTCTTTTGCCGCCTGGCTAGAAAGCCACCACAGTATGTTAATATCCAGACTTGACAATAGCTTTATGTTTCTTGATAGGAAATGCAAAATAATCATGAATACATGAAATTAAAAAAAAATGCTGCATTGTCCCACTTGTTCTGTGTGTTCTTTTTGAGCTCAGTGTTGGCCCCTGAACCAAACTACTGCTTTAAAAATGGCATCTTTTCATTATGCTGTGAAAACAGAGTGTGATTCCTTCCATAAAATAAACTTAAAGCTCTGTGAATGTCATTGAATATAAACTGAAACATTTTACCTGTAAATAATAATTGGAATGGTAATTACTAACTTTCATAAAATCTCTTTAAAAGAGCTGCTAAAATTGTTAACTAATGGTATGCAATGGCAGCAAAATACACAAAGTACAGTGGAAAATCAGCTTTCCCAGAGGATTAGGGAGCATCAGCTTCCCTGCTTTTATTTTCCAGGTGAGAACCACTGGTGGTGTTTATAGGGGTGGTGTAGAAACTTTCTTGGCCACTTTCAGAATTTTATAGGGAAACTCAAACAATCTAATACAATCTTTATTTGCTTTTCCAGTGTCATCCATTTTCTATTAGAATTAGGGTTCTCCTCATTTTTTTTTTTCTTAACTTTCACTTGTGATTTTAGCCTTCTTTGTTTAATTAAAATGTTAAGTCCACTGACCCCATTTATTTGTTAGCTTGTGTGGGGGGCTAGTTCTGCAAATAAATCTGGATCTCCTCACATAATAACATTGTTACCTGTTAAGGTGTAGCTTAAAGTGTGTAAAAGAAGTAAAACTCGACAGAAGCATTGAAGAAATAACTACCTTTTCAGCAACTCACTAATAATTACTTTAAAAAAAACCACTTGTTTGAAGGATTTATTAACATGAATCATGGCTGTAGGACACTTACTGCGACACTGTTATTAAGCAGTCATTACTAAGTATGTTGCTGTAATTGTGTTATCAGTTGTCATTTTTAATTCTTAAGTTGGAGAACCGTAATAAACAAACTTCTGTGTGTGTACTCATAAAACCAAAAATATTTAGCTTTCTTACAGTGATGACAGCCTTGTAGAGCACATATAATGTGTTAGCACTGAAATTCTGATTGTCTAAAGAACGTCTGTGTGATTACTGGGTAGAGCAGAATTGAACTTTGGGTTGGCATAGAAACAACTCAGTCTTCATAACAATATCTTTTTCATATGGTAATTATAAAGCGATCAGTCTACCTATTTAGCATGTTTACATAAAATTAGCATTTTGTAAAAGAGAAATAACTTAGATTTGTTTGTATTTCTGTGCAGCTTTTGAAAAAGCTAAATTAAAACGAGAGAAGGCAAATGCTATAGAAGCCAGGAGAAAGGAGAAAGAAGATAAGGAAAAAAAGAGGGAAGAATTAAAGAAGATTGTGGAAGAAGAAAGGATGAAGAAGAAAGAAGAGAAAGAGAGGCTTAAAATAGAAAAGGAAAAAGTAATGCATTTGTATTATGTGCTTCTRTGGGAATATCATAATGTTTTCCTGGTTTATTTATTTCTGATTAGTTATCTACCTCAAGTTATTTTCCATCAACTATTCCCAAGTTATTAAGACCTGCGTTTTAACAAACTATGTTTTTATAAAATGTGGTTGTGCATTTATATTCATAGATAACACTTTCTGCTTTGTAGATTCACTTTTAATTTGCTTCTGAAGTAATAAAACCTTTTTTTTTGCTAATAATACACAGTAGTATTTGACGTGACAATTGTCTTCTGCATCAGAATTAGAGATACTGTAGACTGCCAACTACCACAGTGTGTTAAATCACCGTGGAGTTTCTTGTGTTTTTCCCACATTTCTCAATTTCCTAAATTTCCCAATAAATTTCCCAACTCCCATCCCTTTTTTATGAGAATTGTTGAATATTGTGTTATTTAGGCRTAATATGTACAAATTATTTATCCTGCTATTTCTTTAACCATGGCCACATCCACTATCTTTTTTTTTTTTGTGACAACTTTTATGAAAGATGCAGATTAAGAAAAAAATCTAAGATAAAAGTTAATGACTAACATGAGAAGGAAGCCCTGCAATTATTTTTTAATTTGCAACTTTACCAAAATTTTATACGAAAAAGGTGGGTTTTTTTTTTGTTTTGTTTTAATAAAATGTTTTATTTTTCAGTGCTACTGAAGTGGTAGAGGTCGAGGCATGGTTCTAGAAATTGTAATAGGAAGAACTGATGATCTGTTTTTTTCCTTTCTGACTTCTCTATCCCTTCCTCCTTCCTYGTCCCCACTAGGAAAGAGAGAAGCTGCGAGAAGAAAAAAGAAGATACGTGGAATACCTAAAGCAGTGGAGTAAACCTAGGGAAGATATGGAGTGTGATGATCTTAAGGTATGATTGAACACGTGTTTGRAGTAGTGCAGGCTTCACTTCTGCTTTACAACGTCCTCAAGGCAGTTCCCATCGTGCAGAGGCAGATTGCATGTGACCTGGATGGCAGGGGTTGTGTGCTGGCAGCAGGCATGTAGTCCCAGGATGATGCTGTTAGGATAGACAACGTTTTTATCCTCCAAAAATCTTACTAGTTTCTCAGTCTTAATATTGAAAAATCTTTTCTCTCCTTCCTTCTCCCCTCCCAGCTCCAAATTGTTGAAGTTGCTGGGCAGAGGGTATTGAATACACCYGACTGCTCAAATAGATGTACAGTAAGGATTTACCTAGAGTAAACCTGAGTTACTTGAAAGGTATGAGTGATGAAGAAATCAACTTTGGATGCAAAAGGTAGAAAGGAGCTGAGTGTTTTTTTGTTCTTGGTTTTGTTTTTTTCATTCCTTGTGGTGCTCCTTTTATTTAAACTCCAGCGATACCAGTGAAAAAACACAAATGCCAGTCAACTACATCTACATCAGATGTGACCTTGCACAAGTTAATATTAGACACGTGTTTTGTACATGCTCGGGATTTTTGTTTACTCTCTGCCAGAAATGCTGCCTTTTGTTTTTTAAAGAATGTTTATTACTTGTCTGGGCAATTCCAGCATATTCAAAAACTCTTTTGGACTAATACAGGTTTAAAAGAAAAAACTTCACAGCGTACAGTGTTAAACTGTTAGCAGTTTTGAGTTTCTTAAGGCAAAGATTGAGCTTGTTCGTATTTATAAAGTTGACTATTTCTGTATCTCCAAAGATTTGATGAATTGCGTGTTATTCAGTGTCTTAATTACAATACTACAAATATTACCATATTAATTGACTGCGTGTCTTTCAGAAATATTTTCTGTAAAATATAATGAAGAGATAATATAATGAATTGAATATATTTCTTAGAACGATAAACTGTTCATGCGGTTAGTCGCCTGTGTACTCGCTGAAGCCATGCATTGGGTTAAGTTGTTCTCTTTGGATTGCAGGAACTTCCAGTGCCAATGCCAGTGAAGACCAGGCTTCCTCCTGAGATCTTTGGTGATGCTCTGATGGTTTTGGAGTTTCTGTATGCTTTCGGGGAACTCTTTGATCTTCAAGATGAGTTTCCTGAAGGAGTAACTTTAGGTAGGTTGTCATTTACAGGGCAAGATGCCCCAATTTGTGGGGTCAGTTCTGCTCCCAAACATCTTAAATGTGCATGCATTTATCAGCTTTCTGTGCAGTTTTAGTGTGTCAGTGCTTACACAAACGTATCAATCAATTTTTCTCTTCACAGTCAACCTCTGCAGTATCGGTACAATTAAGATTAATTTCAATGTAGGAATTGTTGATWTAGTCTACTTGTATATTTCTCTTGCAGTTAAATAATAAGAAAGGGCATAGTTTTGTCARTGTGTTCTTTCTGACAGCATCTCTGTAAGAATATTCACAGTAAATTATGGAAAAATAACTCGGTTATCATCTGAAGGGATTTTATCTGATTATCTGAAGGGGGGAAAAGAAACATGTTTTCATTCTTCAATACTTAATTACATTGCAACATTGTGGCAAAAGTGACCCTTCTTAAACTCTATTCACAGAAGTTTTAGAGGAAGCTCTTGTAGGAAATGACACTGAAGGCCCACTGTGTGAATTGCTGTTTTTCTTCCTGACTGCCATCTTTCAGGCAATGGCCGAAGAGGAAGAGGAAGTGGCCAAAGATCAAATAGCTGACGCTGAGACCAAAGGTCAGATCTTAATTTTGCTACTTAAACTGAAATTCCTCTGGAATTAACTTTAAAGTGCATGCGTTATGGCATTCCTGTGTTTAACCTTGTCTTATTGTGCATGGATAATGCATATAAATGGACTTGTTTTTTCTGTTTTATCTGGAATAAAAGTTTTAAACCGGGCATGGAGGGCCAGGGAGGGAAAAGAAAAAGCAAGCTTGTTGCTGCTGTGGTTGCATCCAGCAAAGCATAATAAGCATTTAACAGCACTGCTTATGTTCTGGAGGTGCAGGAAAGCATCTTCACCTCCTTCCTCCTCCTTCAGCACTGTTAGATGTTTCTCCTGAGGGCCAGGAAAAGAGGCATTTTCATAAATCTTCTGACAAGTTTTTATCTGCAGCTATTTAAAAAAAAAAAAAAAAAAAGCCTAAACCTGATACCAGCTAAAAAACTAAATTCTTAAGTACAGCTCTGATGGAAAATTCAATGTTGGTTGTCCTTCAAGATGCACAGATGTGCAGGTAGGCTCCCGGGTGCTACTGTGCTGCAGTGCTTTCCAGCAAAGCATCTTGCACTCGCTGCCCCTGGGCACTGCTCTAAGGCTGAAGCTGCCCATGGGTTCAGGCACACTCGCCGTACACGAGCCASTAATCAGGTTGTTGATGTGGTCAGCAACGTTATGTGTGTGTCGTCATCCTTAATAGGCTGTTTCTCTTCATGTTCAGCCAGCTTAATGATTCAGGTTTTAGTCTGTGAATGCTCTGCRCCTATTTCTGCAGCGCTGTATTTATAGCATCTTACTGATTCTGCAGCAAATGCCTCAGAGGTCTGATTTTTGACTGAGGCAATGGTTTCATGATGCAAAATGTTTGCTAGTCCTGCCAGCTCCAAGTGTTCTGTGTCACCTTTTGCACACCCCGGGTATCCATGCCCTCATGGAATGCCCATCCATGCAACCCTGCATGAACCCGGAGCCTCATTCGGCTTGTTAGGCACCTCCTGGACAAATTGATGGTCGCTCAAACACCGCTCATGYGACGGAGGACCTAGGAGGAAGCATSAGGCAGGGAGCCTYGCAAGCGCTCGAGGTGTTGCCSTTGCRTTGGCCTTGRGGTTGGGAGTGCGGGGCCGGAGCGCCCTGCGGCCCCCTTGGCCCCTGCAGCGCTTGGTGGGAAGGGAGCCGGCGTTGGCTGCCCAACGTTGGCCTGTCTGTCCTCTGCTCCTGGGCTGCCACGTCACTCACCAGTTAGAGCAGAAGCTTTGCCCCCCGTCCTGCTAACCTGGCTTCATCAGAAGATGAAGAATGTAAAAATATAAACAAGAATATAAGAATATTCTCTGCTTGAGCTCCAGGGAATCCTGTGTTTCCCTGTGAGACAGATGCMTGAAAAACAGGACGCTTCCTCTGATTTCTCCCCTGGATCCCGTGCGCTTCCGTGCTTAAGATTTGCATCCAAGCTGTGACATGCCTGTATGTAAAGCATGGTACTATTTTTAGTAGTAGATGCTGCCCGTGGTAAGTGAATAGGGTTATAAACTTGATAAAGTGTAAGCCTATTTAGAGCTTTAATACTGATTTTAGTTATTGTAGAGTAGATTCTCATTAGAATCCTTATTGTTCATAACGATGACCAGGCAAAGATGCAATSTAGCTCTCATTTTAATATGAGTGTCTGAGGTTGGCAAGGGCAGAAATGACCCTCTCACTTCTCATTTTGCAGAGTTGAGGGAAGGCAGTTTGTCTATTTTCTGCTTTCATTTAAAGCCTTCGAAATTTCAGGTTTTCTTCCTCTTGTTCAGACACCTTCTATCCCCTAAAAGAATGGGATGTTCTTGGCTCTGTAATTCTACCTGACCAAACCAGTAGTATCAGCATGAATGCCTGGAAACTTAAATTTTGTGCAGGCAATTWTTCTGTTTCTTTTTTCAGGCAGAAAGTATCATATAGGGGTTCGGTGTGTCGTACTTTCTCATGCTTTATTATATAGATATGGAGAGAGGAAGGAAAGCGCAGGGGTTAATTTTCTAGGGTCTGAGCAAAAATTTTCGAATTACATCAGTTACAATGCGAGAACCTGTGAATTTTGCTTTTATTTAGTCTTAGCTTGGATTTGTGCCTCTCTCCACTTTGTGGCTTTGTAATTGCTTTATGATTTGGACTGGAGTAAAGTAAAATTGTTGCAATGGTTTGTAAGACTGGCAAAATTCTGCCAACCCTCTGGAGAAATACCTGCCCAGTGCTAAGGAAACCTGCTGTCCAAGAAACAGTCCCGCTGTTTCTCCCTTTCRTTCCCACTGCTTCACTGGTCAGTCTGCTCAAGTGTGTTGCTCCTTCCTGAGTGCAGATGCTTCTGTTGTCCAGCTCGTTTTGTTGAAATTTTGTTTCTTTTTAATGATGTACTAATGGTGTGTGTGCAGAATGAGCAAGTTTATGTCCAAGTTAGATAATAAAAACATACAGTGAATGATGATAACCAGTGTCAAAATGTCCTATTAGTTTGAACAGTCTTTCCTAAAGCCAGGAAGATAACAGGCAATAACAATTCATTTAGGGGTACAAAGTACAGGTGTGTTTGCACTTATTTTTGCTTTTGCTTTCAAGTGCCTCCTGATTTGTTTCCACTGTCTTCTCTGTTGCCTTTGTGCATGTTTTGTGTGTTGTTGGTTGCTTTAGCAGCTCTGTGTAGGGAGAAAAGCTTGTAGCCTTGTGTTGCATGCCCTTAGCTCTTAGATGGATTTAAGGATGTGTGAAATTTAATTTGGGTGTTGAATTGAGTTTTGAATACGTTGATGCTTTTGTGACTATCGGGCCCTTTTTTGCTTTCTCTGCAATTTCTATAAAACAGCTTGCTTTCCTCCCTTCCGCAGTACAAGTTTTAACTTGCACTAGAATAAAGTGTTTATTTCCTTAAAGATTTAACAGAGGCTTTGGATGAAGATGCAGACCCCACAAAATCTGCACTGTCTGCAGTTGCAACTTTGGCAGCTGCATGGCCCCAGTTACATCAGGGTATGTGTGGGTTTCACTTCTTGTTTTGTTACTGTTCTTATTTTGCTCTGTGTTTTAAAGCACGCTTATATAAATATTTTTGATGCCTTTGTGAAATAACTGTTCATTCTTCTTAACTGTAGGCTGCAATTTGAAAAACTTGGATCTTGATAGCTGCACTCTTTCTGAGATTCTCAGACTTCACATTCTAGCGTCAGGCGCTGATGTAACATCAGCTAATGCAAAATACCGTTACCAGAAACGAGGCGGGTTTGATGCCACTGACGATGCTTGCATGGAGCTGAGATTAAGTAATCCTGGCCTCTTGAAGAAGCTTTCAAGTACCTCAGTGTATGATTTGTTGCCAGGTAATCAAATAAGCATTAGTGGTGATAGGCCTGCTCTCCAAGTGATGGGTTGTGCAGTTGTTTCAGATCAATGAATCACTTGTGATCAGAGACCAGAGGTGGTTATGTCACAGAATGAGTTAGTTTGGAAGGGATCACTGAGGGGCAGTCCTCAGGAGGCCCCACCAAATCAGAGACCACGGAGAGAGGGACTCTCATTACCTCTGGGTAGCTTTCTCAAGTCAAGGTGAAAATGCATTAGTCTGGCTTGCAGAATGGCTCTCTGGGGGAGCAGCACTTTGAATGTTAGACCATGCTTTTTGTTCTATGCTTAAATTTGGTTTGCTTAAATTATTTGAAAGTGGAGAAAAGGCAGATGTGCRCTGCTCTTGTATCCCAGGCTTGAAGGCAATATTGCCTTTCAGTTCTTAAATACCTTAAATACCCCTTAAATAGTGGATCACACTAAGCAAACTCATCCTGGAGTGCTAAGAGTTAAGAAAATAAAAATAAAGGTTGGTGTCTCTAAGCAAAGCAGGTATTTCGGCCTTTTCAAGAAATGCCCTTTTGCACATGCAGGCTAATACTGTGCATGTATTTGACATCTCCCTGTTTACTGAGAAGCCTTCAGTTTGCAGTRTGCAACAGCAAGGATTATTTATCAGTTGTATAATGGAATATAAACACAKGTGTGGATTTTCTTAGGAGAAAAGATGAAGATCCTGCATGCCCTGTGTGGGAAGCTTCTGACACTCGTCTCCACTCGAGATTTCATTGAGGACTCCGTGGATGTGTTACGGCAGGCGAAGCAGGAGTTCAGAGAGTTAAAGGCCGAACAGCATCGCAAGGAGCGAGAAGCAGCGGCTGCAAGGTAACCTTTTGGGCATCCTCTGTTGGTTTCGTGAGGAAAAAGGAGGAGAACTTCATGCTAAGCATGATGTTTCTCCAAATTACTGTTATTCTTACGTGGTGCTGGGGAGTCCAAGGGGAGGAATTGCAGTTGGAGTAGATACGAGATGACTGGCAACTGACTTTCTATTTCCTTCCTACAATTAGGATACGTAAGAGGAAGGAAGAAAGGTTAAAAGAACAAGAACTGAAAATGAAAGAGAAACAAGAAAAGCTGAAGGAAGAGGAGCAAAGAAATCCTGCTGCAGAAGTACCTGTTGGGTATGAGAAATTGTATTACTGATGTATATAAGACTATGGGCCCGCTTTTTAAATGGCACTTCAAGTGTACGTGGCAGAGCTTCCCTATTTGATTTCATAAACTTAAATAAAAAATATACTTTGTTATATAGTCAAGTATATAGCTCTGAATGTGGATTTTTTTTCTTCTTCTTTCTAGAATTGTTTTGTGAAAGCAATTTTATTTTTTAAATCAGTTTTAGTGTCATGCTAAYGCCTGCGTAACAGCTTTACTTAGTGGCAAGAGAAACTTCCAAAATTTAATTTGTATTTTTGCATTACCTTTGTAATTGTATTTGATTTCATATCTATGAAGATCTTTRTAGTAGTCCATTCTAGTTTTTCTAATTTGAAAAACTGGTCTGAGCTAGATAAACTATTATGTGAGGTCAATATTATAAATCAAATTAATAGCACAGCATTTTTTAAAATGTGCTGTGATAKCCCAGGTGATAACGCAAGATTTTTTTTTTGTTCTATTAATAAAACTGTATGGTTTCAGGTGATAAGATTCATGCACATGCAGCTGTACATGATTCCAGAAAAAAAAATCAAAATGTATATACAACACTATATCTTTACCTGCTTGAGGAAGGGAGTTAGTTAAATAAATCTGCTTGCAAGAGGTGAGCATGGGCCAGAGACAGATGTTTGCTATGTTTCTGAAAATATAATAGAGAAAAAAAATGAATAAAATGTTTTCCTGTAATGGATGAATGTAGTTCTTAAGGCTGTTAAATTATATTTAGTTGATGAATAAATGCATCATAATCCTTTTGTAAAATAGTGTATGTTTTGGCATGGAAGCATTTTTGGGTTTAGTAAAGGTAATTCAGTTTAGTAGAATAACACTGAAATACCTCTTATAGGGGTCTGATTATAAGAATGTTCTTTAAATATATGCATAAAATAGTGAAGACCAGAGTGATGGGTTGGTCACCTTTGTTTATTTTGTCCTACCAGGGAGGAGGAACGGGAGGACCTTGATACCAGTACAGAGAGCAAAGAAGTTGAACGTAAAGAGCAAGAYATGGACACAGTAACAGAGGATGAAGAGGAGTTGGGACCAAACAAAAAAGGCAGAAGAGGTAATCCTTTAATGTAATGCTCTATGTCATACAAGTAAACCAATGCACCACAGATTTGTATGCACATACCTGGGAAGCTGCTGTTTTCTGTAGCAAGCTTTTGTGAAGTATTAATCTTCCCTGAAAATGTGCARGGAAGCAAGGCTCATGATGAGTTATTGAGGGTGTAGAGCTGGTTGGATCTCCTTGTAGCTCTCAGCTCTTCRTGCTTCCACACTTCTGTTCCTTTGGTCTCCCATGCCTACTGTGTGTTTCCTCTTTGTTTTTCAAACAGGCAGTTGTCTGGCAAAGTTTTATAATTTAGCTCATACTGTAGCTTGCTGACCTTGCATAAGTCTAATAAATTATAAATTTATAAATGATTTTGATTCTTTTAATTGGGAAGTCGCAAAAGCGAAAAGTGTTTTAAAAAACCATGTCCCACCGAGTAGTTGGGTTTAGATGTGGCTTTTTACATAGGAATGTATGCTACTCCATTAAGAAGGAAACCAGATTTATCCCCAAGTATCAGTTTGTTGGGAGCCRCTGGAGAAGCTGCAGTGCCCTCAATGACACAGCCTGCAATCTGTAATTAGATACAGAAATCACTAATGAGGGATGAATAGTTGATCACTTGCATTGCCAGCTCATCTGTTCCTTTCTCTCTTGACAGCTTTGTGGTARTGTCTGTGCCAAATGAAAGCCCGTGGATGATTTCTGACTTTTATATTGCAGTTGTACCTGTAATAGAAACTCTGAGCCTTTCAGTTACACAGTTTAGATTTAGGTTTTAGTTTTTAGATTTAGTTACACAGTTTGGATTTCGTTACAGTTTTATGATGAAGACCTCAAGAAGCACTGAAAATACTTTCAAGTTTCTCAAATTCCCAAGAAAGTCTGAGACTTTATGCCTSTCAGGTAGACGAGTCTTTCCCACTCTTGGCTCCAAACAGAGAAACTGATGGTGATGCTAGAAAACTGAAAGCTGTGGATGCTGGCAGCATCTTTTGCAGTTTTACATTCCAGTTAGAAGACTCTTTCTGTGTAACTCTTGGAACCAGACTGGCAAACTCAAATGTGAACTGGAATGTCTTTAGTGGGATGAAAAGGAAGTAACATGGAAAAGTATATGGAAAAAAGAAATTGGATAATGTAGCCAGGTTTGCAATATAAGTTTTATATAGGGATTCTGGTTTTACTTGGAGTCTTGGGAGATTTGAGTGTTTTATGTATGGAAAGCTAAGTCCGAAAGGTATTTTATACTTAATAATGAAATTGCTAGAATTGTACTGTCATGATGGAAGATTATTTTATAACATACTTTTAAGTTCTTAAAATATTCTTTTYACAATGTTAAAATTATGACAGTAAGTGAGACTTAGACTGGGACACTAAAGTACAATAAAGATGGCTCCTTTTTAATTAAGGGAAGGGGTGTAATACCCCTTGATTTTTTTTTAATAAAGCTAATATTCGTTCCTTGAATGGGTTCATGTTCCTTGACAGTATAGCGGGAGAGAAGGAAAAACTGCCCTTTACTTGCCATATTTTAATTAAATACAAAATTTTTGAGCACGTTGCTATCAGTGTCCTTCCTTTACCTTTTAGGAAGGAGAGGGCAAAATGGATATAAAGAATTTACAAGGCAAGAGGAGAGCGTTTCCGAAAAGAGCGAGCCTCTTACCGCTGAAGAGGAAGCAGCTTTAAAACAGGAGCAACAGAGGAAAGAGAAGGATCTCCTGGAGAAGATCCAGAAYGCGACAGCCTGCACCAACATCACCCCTCTGGGCCGTGACCGCTTGTACCGACGCTACTGGATTTTCCCCTCCGTTCCTGGCTTGTTTATAGAAGAGGATTTTTCTGGTCTCACCGAAGACATGTTGTTGCCTCGAACCTCTTCCTTTCAGAGTAATGTACAGTCTTGCACAAGTGAACCTCAGGTATTCAGTAAAACTGGAGAGTCTTTGAAATCCTCTGAATCTACCTCCACTATTGACCAAGATTCACACACCAGTGTTGTTGTAGAGGTGCCAAGGCCAGTATATAAACCAAACCGGTGGTGCTTTTACAGTTCTCGGGAACAACTGGACCAGCTCCTCGAGGCTCTCAATTCCCGAGGACACAGGGAGAGTGCCTTAAAAGAAACTCTTTTACAAGAGAAAAGTAGAATATATGAACAACTAAGCTGTTTTCCTGTGGAAAAATTCCATATTCCAGGTAAAGTTCCTGATTTCTCTCTGTTTCTGCATTTGTAACTAATACAATCTAGTAGTCTGTAATTCTCATTTAATGTCAGTTACTAAGAAATAAGAATTATATGTGGTTTTGCTCTGAAAAACATGTTTTGAGGGTTTGGGAAGTTGTTTTTTTTTTTTTTTTTTGCTCATGTATCTACGTTTTATGGTGTTGATAGCATTAAAAAGTGCAATAGTTCCTGTCCTTCCTCACTGCTTAGTAAAATGGAATTTGCTTCAAGAAAAAGAAATGTAGGAAGTGACGTGAGCTTTGGCCAAAGATTAATTACATGTAATCTGGGAATAAAGATTAAAGGTAAATGTGTTAAAGATAAATCACAGTATTGATCATYTGACACCTCATTTCCTTCACCTCACTGAAAAGTATTATGCCTTTGGAGACATAAACATCATGAAGAGAAGCAGTGGCTCTTGTGTTCATATCCAGACCTGTATTTTGACCAAGGGAAAGGTGRCACATGGCAAAGTTGCTCTACTATCTTTGAGAGGGAAAAGGAAAAAAAGGAAAAAATGTATAGTTGTGGTGGTGGTTACGTGGCATCAGGGCAGTGAATTTTGTGACTTTTGGCAGATGTTCATTACAGGAAGACAAGGCATATGCAGAATGTTTTCTTGGGTTCAAAATGTAAACCTAGAAGGGCTTAAAATATATTTTAGATATTTAGATTTCTTTGATCGCATTTTAGAGATTTAGCTCCYGTTTCCCTTGATGGAGACTAGCACAACACAGGGGCAGTAGCTGAGCTTTAATTGGGGGTCTTGTGAGTGTGTTTTTGTCTTTTGGTGAGATTTTCTGTGTCCTTTCCTGCTCCTTACCTTGCAGTTGTAGTGGTGGTGTTCCCTAGTTTTGCTAGCTGCTCTCTTTACCTGTATTTTGTGTGTTGCTTTCCTCCCTGAAGCCATTGTGTTTCCACACACATTTTCTTTTCTATGCTAAAATTACAGAATAATGTTGACCCAGGGTTATTTTTGGACTTGAGAATTTTGTTTTAATAGCAAGAAAATGACATGCAGCAGTTTAATGCCAGTGCCTCCCTGCGTGATCAGCAATGAAACGTGCCCTTGTGCAGCTCTGCTCTGGAGAGCTTTGCTCTGCGGGGCCGCCTTCTTGCCTTTATTCACATGACAGGCAGGACAGCTGGAAACTAATCTGTGATTATGTTTTTTGCCCTGCTCTGCACACTGCCTTTCTTCTTCTCACTCGCAAGAAAATGGAAATAAAACAAAAATGCACTATTATGTAATTTTAAATATTTACTCTAGCATTTTTWAAAATCTCTCTTCGCTATCATTTGTTTGCAAGCCAGTTGCTGCCATTTCACTTCTGCAGCTGCTTTTAAACCCAAAAGGGCACTTCCCTGCCCCAGACGTGGCTGCTTGCTAATACCCATTCTGAGAATATTTACATAATTACTGTCAGTCACAGGGAATTGTTTCTGCAGCTAAGAGTGTCACAGAAATTCACCCTGTGCTACTTTGACAGCAGCTTTAAGGGTTTTCTTTTTTTTTTTTTTTTTGATATCTCCAAGTTTTTGCATACTTGCAGCCACCACTGTGTGTCCCTGCCTTAATCCTGTGAACAAAGACACGTGCGGGTTTTACCAAGTGCAGTGTAGTGTCTGTGCCTCCTTCCAGCCCTTCCCTATGGCTTCTGAGCTTCTCCCTGTATTTTCAGTTGTCTTGGGAAGAGGCTTGGTGGGGGATACCTCATCATCACCAACTCTCCCTTCCTCCTCCTTTTCCATAGTGTTTTGTTAGTTGGCAGGTACAGCCAGTCTAATTCATACCTGGGCCATCTTGTCCTTCCTACCCCCAGTTAGGTATTTTAAAGGGGTTGTATTTGCCCTTAAGTTGTGCAGTTAGTTTTTCTGACCTTTATTCTGCACCTCTGTGCAGAACTTAACAACTTAAGGGCAAATACAATCCCTTTAAATTCTGACCTTTAGTCTGCACGTGTGTGTTTTAATGGTGCCGTGATACAGACCCGTGCAAAAGGGAGAACTGAGTTGTTTCCTCTGTAAAGTAAGAGCAATCCCATAAAACAGGCAACCTGATAGAAATGAGACGCTATCTTTTTGTCTCCCACCACCTATTTTTGTAGCAGAGAGAAGTTGTTGCCTCTCTACCTTAGAAATTAATGAAAAATAATGGCTTTTAAATTAGCAGGAATTTCTCATCTTGCAATTTGGGAGGCACAATTCCTAATTTGTAGGTCTTCTGCTAGAAGTATAGCCTGTTGCTTGGATTAGGTASCTTAGCTGACATGGAGATGCTGAGTGCTCTCATTCCTGGAAGAGATTTCCAGATGTTAAAGCTGGAGTTGGTTTCTCCTGCCCTGTATCACTTCCCTTCCTTGCACACCAGCTATTTTAAGGAGCAAAACCCAGTAACAAAAAGTTATTTGGAATTATTGCAGACAAACCTCAAAGTGACATTAGACCTCCTTCAGGACGGGGAAGAATGCCGAATGCCCTCGA
The DNA here is from genome assembly GCF_003342845.1 of Nothoprocta perdicaria. NCBI lineage: Eukaryota > Metazoa > Chordata > Aves > Tinamiformes > Tinamidae > Nothoprocta > Nothoprocta perdicaria. Next base: position 6,845,923 of record NW_020456087.1, on the reverse strand, counting down.
TGGACCTCAAAAATCTGCAGAAAAGCAGCTTGAATTGAGACTTAGAGACTTCCTTTTGGACATTGAAGACAGGATCTACCAAGGAACGTTGGGGGCTATTAAGGTATCTGTGAGTTGTAAAGTACCTGGGAACAAAGTGGTGCCTCCAWGTCTGTAGCTTAAATAAGAACTCTTGCCTGCTGTGGGCTTTGCCAAACGAGTATTTTAATCAAGTCTCTACTGTAATTGCCACTTAAAATAAAAAAGTTTGTGATCTTTCATTCTTTAGAAACTTCCAATTTGTGTGTTTGCTTCAGGTTACAGACAGACAGTCTTGGAGAGCAGCCTTGGAACATGGGCGGTATGAGTTTCTCAATGATGAAAACAAGGAAAATGGTATAATTAAAACTGTGAATGAAGAATCTGATGAAATGGAAACTGATGATCAAGATAAATTTATTGTGAAAGACAGGTAAGAACTATGATTTAAGTAAAGTCTCTGTGTTAGCTTTTAACAGTACTCTACCTTTACCATCAAATTATCTTCACCCTCAATTTCTATGCATCCATATTGATGAACATGTAACTTCAAAAATTTTCACATTTTACAATTCAAAACTTCAACTGTTTTATGTTTTGCAAATTACACCATTCTGTTACCAAATAACACCAAGACAGCAGCACAAAATTTTGACAACTTCTATCATTCAGGTGTTACACTGCTCAAAATAAGCATTCTCTATTAAATAAGGAATTCACTTTAAAGTCATTTAAAACGCAGAGAAAATTTATTCTGGCAATTATGTTCTACTTTCTGGAATAAACACTCTCTAGCAAGAGCGTGACTGTTGGAAGGAAAACTGGCAAAAATAATTATGTGGCGAGCTGAACAGTGTGCCATTTCGTGAACCCCAGTAAGAGCCATCAGTGCAAGACTGTGGTCTGACCTAGACCCTTTGGCACTATAGGATGACACTGCCATAAAAATGGGGTGTCAGCGTGTGTGGGTTTAACCTAACTTGTGAGAGAGATGCAGGACTTGCACTAAATCAGTGTTTGCTCAAAGGGTAGGCTTTAGGTATTTACTAAGAAAATTTTGAAATATTTCATTCTCTGAGGTGCATGCTTTTCAGAAGAAATTAAAAGAATTAATACATTAYATTGACAGATTTTTTAAAACAAATAAGAAACATTGCAGAAAAAAAGATCAGTTAAAAAGAATTGTACTAATGTATTGTGTTGCTTATGTGTTCTGTGAGGTTTCCTCCTAGTGCTATTTTTATYTTATGGATAAGCCAGTAGGATTTTTATCTTAGGAAAGTGAGAGCCTTTTTGTGACAGCCTCTTGAATCCTGAATTTTGTGGGAATTCAAACTTCAAGGTGTTTCCACTTCTTTTTCATTTGGCTGAATTGGTATTCGACGTAGGATTATGAATTCTCTAGTTGTGTGCCAAAGGGGTAGGTGCATCTCTTCCTGTATTAGTGGCAGGATTTATGGAAATTTGTGTCCTGAAAGACCCAACATAGAAATATTCTGCTGTTTTCATGTACTAAGAAGCTAAAATTTGTCACCTCGGGCACCCAGTCCCACTGCAGAAGCGGGCTGCTTCCTCTGTCTCCATGGTACTGACTTCATCAAAGTTTCAACTCTAGTTTTAAAGTCAGGCCTATTAAAACAGAGACTATTGGCTTCTGCAGCTATGTGGTGGATTCCTTTGGCTGCTGGGCTTTTTATCCACCTCAGAGCAAGTGACATCTCATTAAGACCTTGGAGTTTGGCTAGTGTGATGCACAGTGCACAGTGTTTTTGTGTTTGATTGCAGGCTCTCTTAAGGGGGAGTGACTGTAAAATAAAATGAACAGCTTTTAAGTGTGAAAACGGAACAGAAACAACCAAACCAACTCCTATAAATCCCCTGCACCTATGTGTGGATCTGTGCAAATACCTTTATGTTGAATTCATCACAGCAGAAATCATATTTACTACTTGTTTATTTTAGACTTGTTGGAATAAAAACTGAAGCTCCAAGTGCTGCATCCACAAGTACCAGTACTCCTCAGGCCGTTAATAATGTGGTCCACTGCTTGGCATCTGCACTGCTTCAGATAGAGCAAGGAATCGAGCGCAGGTTTCTCAAAGCACCCCTTGGTAAGCTCCCAGCATTGAAACACAGTGTGTTTCTAGTTGGCTTTAAGATTTCTTTGTTTTTCTTTTTTTTCACTCTTTAATTTTTGCTTCTTTCTTGAAGACTGGATGTTTTAGAGTGTTGCATTTGAGGAAAAAGAAAAACCTATTTCTATGTGAAATTGTGAAAAAGAAAAAAAGATAGATTACAAATCCATAATGGGAAACTAACCCATGAATTCCTTTGACATGTCTTTAGGTTGTAAAAATGTAAGCTTTACATTGTTTTTTTTTGTTTGTTTCTGTGAAACTAGTACAGGGCTGGTTTGTCTGGATTCTAGTGCTCAGCAATAACAGATTATAGTCACAGTCAGTAAAGATTTATATCACATATTTTAAGATTCACAGGTGTTCCACAGTAAAAGGTGGAAATAAAGGATTGCAGGGGGATAAAGAGCATGGTCGTAGTTGGGCTGTAGCAAGTGTGGCCCTCCGAATCCTCCGGCGTGTCCCGGCAGCGCCAGCCTCTGCCGGGGCCGGATTCCAACGTCGTTCTGCCGCGGTGCCTCAGCTCTGCGCTCCCCACCAGCCTCCTTCGCGGTTAAACCTGGGGTTTCATCTTGGATTGGGTGCGTGGGCGGCTTCTCCCCGCAAGGACGAGCGTCGCCGCTCGGTTCCTGCTGCGTTCCTGGCGCGACRCTCAACAGGAGCTGAGCTTTGTGCCTCTGCGACAGGGCTGCCTTCATCTCCTCGCCAAGGACACAGGCAGGAGTGTCACAGCCTATTTGGTAGCCTGCCACGACTGTGTTTACAGCATGTCCACAGGGCAGGAAATGGGCAGTGCATCCCGTGCTTCTCCAATGTGCCCTGCWTGTGCAGCTACCAGTGCGTTCCCCACGTCTGCCCCCGAGAAAGGGGTTTTGGCAGCAGCATCAACCCCATCTTGCTGGTGGCTGCCAGGCTGCCACCGACCCTCCTTAGTGGGAGGAAGAAGCAAAATACACTGGTTGCACTGGTAGGCTCTTAGCTCTAGATTGTCCGTCCCAAGTGAAAGGCAAAAGCGCTAGAAGCAAAAAGCGTCCTTAAAGAGGGTGCTCTTCGAGGGGAAAATCTTTTGGGTGACTATTTATTAAAGAAGACTTTAAAAGACACATATTTATTGAAAATTTGTAAAACAAAATAAAACTGTTAGTCAGCTCTATGAAGGTATTCCCACTTGAGAACTTTTGGCCATGACCAAAAGAGCCAACTGCAGGGTGTCAAGGAGACACCTCAGGGTATTCAAGAGGCACACAGGAATTTCAGGCACTTCAGAGGCCAAGCAGCAATTCTGGATGCAGCCCTTCCTGGATGTCACCCTTCACTCTTTCAAATGCGCTCGGAAAAAAACAGTGCAGAACTTGGGAATTCTGATCTTCARCTCTTGCGCCCTATGGGAAACCCTGTCCTTGGATGTTGCTAAAGCAAGTTCTGTGTCCTTGTTTGCAACTTGCATGTGTGTAATAGGCAAAGACATTCCCACCTTGCTTAAAAAGGTGTTAATGCCATTACTGAACATCTTTAAAGGGGAGCATTATGAGGGACTGCTTGTTCAGAGATACCTTCTTTGATCAACCTATCTAGGAAGTGACCAAGAATGCTGTGAGGGTAGAAATTGGCTTGTAGTATGTAGTATGTAACCCTTTGGTGGTGGTTTTGGGTGGGGTGTTTTTGTTTTGTTTGGGGGTTTGGGGTTTTTTTTGTTTGTTTGTTTATTTGGTTGTTTTTTTCTTTGTTTGTTTTAATATATTAAAGAAGTATGTAACAGATATTTGTCTTTATATCGGCCTATACCGCTTAGGAGAATTTTCCCGTAGACAAAATGCCTACATATCTTTAATATTAATTGAACCTGCCAAACCCAGCTTTTAAAGTGGATTTAATTACCATTTAGGTAAAAACATTAACCATCAAGAAAGTGCTGTGAGTTCTGCTTTGTCTGTAGTACAGGGGATTATTTTTGCTAAGATTAGTCCCTTGTATTTTTTTTTTTTTAAACCAGCATAAAACCCTTTTCCTTGTTATTTCTGTCACTGCTTTCGCTATGATTTTTGCTTTGTTCTTTTTTATTTTCTTTCTGCTTTCACCACATACTCTCTTCCCATGCTATAGTGGAGCCACACGTGAAGCAATTTGCAGTGTTCACTGTTTGCAGCTTCAAGTGTTAAGGAAAAAGCCCAGGGAAAGTCTCTGCGCTTGCAGCCTTTACCCCCGCGGCCTCCAGGGTGCAGAGCAGACAAAGCGACCCAGGCGGTCAATAAACAGGTTAATGACCAGACCAGCTGCTGCTCCCTGCTCCCTGGGGCTGCCTGCAGCCTCCCATGATCCTGGGAAGGGTTCGGCCTGCGAAACGCCCGGGTGGAAGAGCAAGGAATCACTAAGGGGCCACGCAGGAGAGGCGGAGAGGCCTCGGGAGCAGCGCTGGGCGCCTCGTGTTGGGCGATGCAGATTTAACAGCACAGGACTTGAACTGGGAGCATTTCTTAATTATGAACGATGTATTAGAAATCCTCTCATTGCACAGTAGCTGTGAAGGCTTGTTGTGCCCTTTTTATTGTTGTTATTATTTGTTTCAGTCTAGGCCAAAATACCATTATGAGAGAATAAGAAAATGGGCCTGCACATTACAGTGCATGTTTTCCTGTTTTCCTTTTGAAACAGTGAAGCCTCCTTTATTTTATTTTATTTATTTTTTTAAGTAGCTATGCAAGCTCCGAAGTGTTTTTGCTTCTCAAATACAAGTATGTTTGAAGGGGAAAACACAAGTTTTTATGGTGGAAAAGTATGTCCCATCATTCCTGTTATGTAGATGCAGAAATTGAGGTAAAAAATGTAGTGCCTTGCTCACCTAGGTGTCCTATGAGGCAGCAAAAATATTTCTTTTTGCACCAGTGCATAAGCATGTCTTTATGTTTAATCACATGTAATATAGACTTCCATAGAAAAGGCTGGATTCCCACTCRGAGACACCTTTGTGACTGATAATTTGGAAACTTTTACTTTGCTTTTAGCTTGTGCAATGCACTCTTTGCAGAAGAAACTACAGCTTTCTCACTACTTCTTGTTTGTCTTTTGTTCCATTCTTCTCTTTCTAGGTTTTTCCTATTTCTGTTTTTCTACTTCCAGGGTTGGTTATTGTTCAGTTTGTGCTTGTCGCTCTGAAATACCCCGAGGCCTCTTGCACTTGTGAGTTTAGGCACGACCAGCTCGTGTGCACTCCTGGTGCTCCCCTTGCTCATCACGCCCTGCGGAGCTGTGGGAGCAGAGGTGGAAGGGGGATGTCTTTCTGACTAACGTTTCGTGTGTGTGCTTGCTGTGCAGAGAAAGGGGGGTACCCAGGCACCGTGGCTTTAAAACACAGTACCCTGCTAGCTTTAAAAAGTGCTTCAGTGTATGTGGAGCATGTAGGGTTTAGCATGGCTCTTGGAAGGATGATTCCATCCAGAACATTCCTGCACAAAAGCAGGAATAGGCACAGACAGGCCAGTTCTCTTGGTCCTGGTGGCCTGTGCTCCCGCAGCGGCGGCACCTTCGAGGTGTTAGGAGGCCCGTGACGCYGCTGAGCAGGGAAGCTGCCAGCCGAGGGCAGTCAGGAAGGAGGGAAGCACCRRGGATCTGCAGTGAGGAAGCTGCCAGCCGAGGGCAGTCAGGAAGGAGGGAAGCACCRRGGATCTGCAGTGAGGAAGCTGCCAGCCGAGGGCAGTCAGGAAGGAGGGAAGCACCRRGGATCTGCAGTGAGGAAGCTGCCAGCCGAGGGCAGTCAGGAAGGAGGGAAGCACCWAGGATCTGCAGTGAGGAAGCTGCTTCTGCAGCCCCTTGTGCTGGAGGTGGATGCGAGGGTGAGGGAGGCAGCGCTGCCCAGGGCAGCTCTGCRGCTTGTGGAGGGGCTCCAGGGGAACCCACCCCACACACCTGCTCCGTGCACGTTTTCCTCCACTCTTCCCGGGTTGGGAACCTCTGCTCTCGGTTTGTTTTTAGACTAAACAARTATTATTCAAACTAGTATTTTAAAAAAGAAATCCACCACGCTTCAAAAAGGTTTTTGAAATAACTTTATGATTTTAATGTCAGGTAATGCAGAAGATAATAGAAGGAAGCAAAGGGGGGATAAAAAGAGGAAGAGAGAGGAAGACCAGACTAGTCAGAAAGATGGTAATTTTTAACTGTTTGCTTATATTGCTAAGACTTAGAAAGCATTGAATATTTAATATCCTTTTTCTTTTATTATTTTTCTTCACCTCAGTAATTCTCTAGCTAGTTGATTACATTGAAGGAATTGCAGCCTTGAAACCAACAGTTTAAACTTTATTTGAAATAAAATACAGCTTAAAGGTAAAAGAAAAAGCTTTTTAAAACGTGATGTAAAGAGCTGGTTTTCTGTGTGTATGTGTGGTTTTAGTATTTATTTATTTATTTTGGGGCAGAAATCTGGATATTTATAAACTACTCTTTTAATGCCCCTGTTTTTTGAAACTTCTCAGCCTTATACAGCTGCGTATTGTTTTCTAGAAATACTAAAGCCAAAAGCCATTCCCTGAACTCAAGCAGCAGTTGATAAATGAGTGTGYAGATCTGTCAAAAAATCTGCATTTGCATTTTAGCAAGGCTGTGGAGGGCTTAGCTGGGAGAGGGGTATGCCACTGAGCACTGCAGAGCTGCCCACACACAAAGGAAGAGGCCATTTCTCCCTCRGAGTTAACATAATAAATGGAAAAAAATGATGGATGGAAGAAAAGAAGTGTTATTTTGGTGTTACAAATGGGGAACCGAGGCTGAGTGTCGTTTGGCAAGTGTTTCTTGCAGCAGCAGGATGCGCTGGAGCAGGCWGTGGTCAGTCATCTTTGCATCTTTATAGCGACTGCAATTGTGCCAGTGCAAATCCTTGTCATGTTGTGTGCTGATCTATATTGGAGAACTGATCCAGGTTAAAAACAAGCGCTGAAAAGATGAGCTGGTAACACTCAAGCTGCCATTTTCAGCAAAAGAAGCAYGTGCCAATCCATATATGCACTTAAGGTGAACTGGGTTGTAGAAATCTGTGGAAGATCTGCGTGTTGATCTGTCTCTGCAGGTGTAGCTAGTGCAGTAGTTATGTACTAAACTACTAGCACGCTGACAGTGGGGCAAGCAACTACTTTAACTTGTTACTGAATTTTAGATAATGCATTGGAAGCTGTGCTGTAGAGGTGTGTCAAGGAACTTGTTCATTATCCTTTAAGAAACTGAATTTGAGACAGGAAATCCAGGCATAAAGTGGTGGAAATGCAGGTTTGTATCTGCAGTTCAGCTGAGCTGTGTTTGCCAAGCGGTGCTGCCTCTTTATCTGCTGCTCCTGTGCTGCTTGCTGCTAATGCAAATGTATKCAGGATTAGGCAAATCCTGGCAGAGAGGAGATGAGAAGGAAGAAGAGCCTTGCTAGGAGAGCAGTTATTCCCATTTTTGTTCTTTCATTTGATTTGTTATTAGACATTTTCCTATTTCTGAGGAGAAGCCCTAGGCAGCTAGCTGGGTTGTGGGTCTTCCCTGTGCCCGCTGTGACAAGCGGAGCAGGCAGGGTGGCCTTGGGCACTTGAGCACATGGATAACCAGCACTGATAGCCGAAATGCTGCTTTTAAAAGGCAGATCTGGGAGTGCTTCTGTAACCAAAAGTACTGCTGTGTGTTGTTTTTCCACTGCTTAAACTTCCCTGCCTTAAAACGCAAGAAACGTTTCACCATTTAGACTGGAGTTTGCTTTCTGCTCAGCAGCACTGACGCAGGGTGTAATTTATGGCTTCTCATTTCTAYATGTGCTCAAACAGCCCATTTACTTCTGTAAGTGCCAGCAGCTCYGTCCTGTTCTGTGAAGGCAGAGCACGGGATAGGGATAAAGATGTTGGGGTGGGAAAAGCTGCCTGGCAGATGCTGACACGGGGCAGGAGTAAGGGAAGGTGGAAGCAGCCCTGTAAGCTCTTGGTGACCAACAAATTCTGTTTACTGCCCAGTAGTTTCTTTAACTGTAATTTTGGGGTGATTTTGATGTCTCTATACAAAGCAAAGTAAACCAGGAGAGTGGGGATGATCTTAAAGAAGTCTTTTATTTATACATTCCTAACTGAATCAAGCTGTTAGGGTTCCATGCAGGTTGATGTCTGAGTGAGACTTGTTTCTTACTTGTATGTCCTGTGTGTGTGGAAGTGTTAAGCTGAATTGGTGCTGAAAGGAACAGTTTACAGGTCTGGAAGTGCTGGARGAATTAGGTATTGAAAACTTAAGATGAAGGTTAGGACATTATCCCAATTTACTGCTRCATGTCTGTTGGAAATGCAAAGCGTTGCCTCTTAGTCTAGAGTAACCTGGATGTTTGAACCACAAGTTTGATCCTGCTTTTCCCTTCTCTAACGGAAGATGCCAGTGATGGTGGACGATCCTATAAAACAGTTCTAGATCGCTGGAGAGAGTCGCTCCTTTCTTCTACCAGTTTGTCCCAAGTCTTCCTTCATCTCTCCACGCTGGACCGGAGCGTCATCTGGTCCAAGTCCATTCTCAACGCGCGCTGCAAAGTGTGTCGGAAGAAGGGCGACGCGGAGAGCATGGTGCTGTGTGACGGCTGCGATCGCGGCTATCACACCTACTGCATCAGGCCCAAGCTCAAGGTATCCGAGGGAAGAAAATCCTGCCCTTTCCATGCAGAAAGTGGGAGCAGTGCTCGCAGCTAATGGCTTCTTACTGATGCTTTCTTTCTCCTCCCGTTACCAGGCYGTTCCTGAGGGAGACTGGTTTTGTCCGGAGTGCCGACCGAAGCAGCGCTCCCGACGCCTCTCCTCCAGACAGAGACCTTCCCTGGAAAGCGACGAGGAGGCGGCTGAGCGGATAGAGGAGGGGGAAGAGGATGCCAACTATGATGAGATGGGACAAAGTGAGGAGGAGGACTATGAAGATGAGCAAGATGAGGAGGATGAATCTCAAGAGGAAGAGGAAATAAGGTAGAGAGCCATTAAAATGGTTTTGTGTTGGAATTGTTTGGCTAGTATGTGTTAGGAAAATTGCACATCAACCTACATCTCAGAAAATTCAGTCTGAAAGAGATGGAAGCAAAAGTGCTTGTTATGAAATTGTCTCCTCCTGCTGGGTTTAATAYGAGCCAGAGCGAGGTCCGCTGGACTTGGATTCATTTTCCAATGTGAGAGTTCCAGCGTTGGATGTATGGGTGAGAGACAGGATCAGGTTTAGGTTCTGTGCAGCTGCTGTTCAGAATTTAAATCCCTGGGTGGGAAGTGGAGAGAGTCTCATAGAGAAGATTTTTTGAAGAAAATCTGGAAATTTCTTTTTTTTTTTCTGCCTTACTTTGAACTTTGGATCATCAGATACACAACGTACTGAGCAGTAGAAAGGAAAAGATGATCTGTCTAAGGCTACATCACTTTGCTGTACAACACAGTAGCTGCTTAAAAAACAGACTAAATAATCCAATTTGACAATTTCAGTAATGAATTTGATATAAATGTAAGGACTGTAAATGCTGAAGGAAACTATTCTGATGTGTGAGACTTCTTGTTTTCTGTGCAGTCATTGGAACTGACTGGAACCAGATCATCTACTCCGATAGTTGGGATTCAGTAGCTGGAACTAGCCTGGAGCTTTGCAACCCCTTGGGAAGTAAAATTTGTATCTGGGAGTTTTCTCATCTGTTGTAATGGCATGAAAATCCTGAGTGCCAGTTACAAAACCAGGCTAAAGCCTGACTTTCACGTCTAAAAAGATTTAAAAAGTTTTAAAACTGCAGTTTATTTATGTAACTGATAATACTGTCAACAAATCCTAGTAACGACAGTTGCTGTGGAAAATAATGAGGCAATTCAAAGAAACCCATAGATGGTAGCCCAGGTAGTGAACTTGCATTGCCCGAGTTACATCCTGAGAATTTCTCTTTAATGAATCTGCTGCTCATGGTAGTTAATTAAGACACTTGAGTGCAGTATTTAAGGGATAGCCGGATCGCAGTTAAAGCCACTTGCTGACTGATCCAACCGTGAACAGTTGCTGTATTTTCACGTGCTGAATCGGAAAACTGAAAGCTAAGCGGGGAATGCAATTTTGGGATAAATACCGTCATAATTATCCCCTTTTTGCAGCCCGTCGAAGCAAGGCAGACCCCACGTGAAGCTTCCCCTGAAGATGAGAGCAGCGAAGCTCAACAACCCCTTCTCGAGCCGGAGCTGCCCGCGGCCGGCACGGTGCGCGGCGCGCGCCCAGCCGAGCACCCCCCGGCAGCCCACGCCCGCCCCCAGGGCCACCAGAAGGGGCCTCAGGAAGGTGAAGTCGGCGCCGCCGTCGGGCACGAAGCCCACGCTGAGGCTGCACAGCCGAACCACGCGCCAGAGCCAGGGCGCCCTGCAGGCCGGCGTGTTCGTGGAGCTGCTCAGCCCGCGCCGGCGCCGCAGGGGCAGGAAGAGCGGCGATAACGCGGCCGAGGATGGGCCTTCCAGTTCCCTTGGCTTTAGAGTGGTCGAGGCGCCAGACTCCAGCGAACGGGTTAGGAAGTATCCGGTTTCTGCTTCAAAACTTTCTCTTCCTGTTAGCGAACCCAAGAGAAGAGGCAGGAAACGACAATCCACAGGTTAGAGGCGTGTTTGTCGGGGATAAAAAGAGCGCTCAAATCTGTGCTAAAATGGTGTCATGGTAGAGTAGAAAAGGCCAGAACCAGTGAGAAATGTTGGTTGAAGGAGTTTTTACCATTTTCAGCAAGATAAACAAAACAAAGCTGTTTTCCCCTCTTCCTTTTTTGTTTTGGGAGGTACTGCGGTACTAATAATTCCAATTTCCAAATATTCCAATATTCCAATTCCAATATTTCCAATATTCCTTGGGCGCAGGAGTTGTTACATTTATTATGATCATTAGAATAACCAACTGCTCTGTAAGACACTTCAACAATTACAGTAAAATAGTAATACAGAATGAAAAACAGCACATGGTGTCCTGCTACACAAAGTTCCAAGGACTGAACAATATTTTATCTTTTAACTTTCTGTAATGTTAAGGCTGAAACTTGGACAACTTCTTTCTTACTGTAGCATGGCCATTTTTGGAATCTGTCTCTGATTGCTGCGAGCAGGATGGGGCAGCCACACACAGGAATAAGAGCTGCGTGTCTTATCACCATACCAGGTGATGTGGTTAAAGGAAGGAGAAATTTCCAGATCAGGAACTGAGATATCTAATTGATGATGCAGTTTCTCACTTTTCTATATTCAGTGCTAGATACTTTTTTTGGTGGTTCTTTGAGTGCAGAATAATGTTGTTTCACTTTCTTTTTTTCTGRTTTTACTCAGTGTGCCTCGTTGGTTTGCTTGTTTTTCACCTGTTTATTTCAGAGTCATCTCCTCAAACCTCGTTGAGCAGGAGAAGTTCCGGACGTCAGGGTGGGGTTCACGAGCTCTCGGCTTTTGAGCAGCTGGTGGTGGAGCTGGTACGACATGATGACAGCTGGCCTTTCATGAAGCTGGTTTCCAAAATCCAGGTGACTCCTGTATTACTGCACAGGGGACGATAACGTTTGGGAAYTCGGTTTGCTGCCAGTAAAACTTGTAGCTTGCAATATTACCCAAGCAGGAGAGTACAGCTAAGCAGTGGGATTTGGGGAAGCTCTTGCTTCTCTGCTCAAACACTTGGTGGTGCCAGAGGAGACTTTTTTTTTTTCCCTCACCTGTCAGGTTATTGTGATATCTGGGTATCTGAGCCCCCCAAATTTTTTTTCATCAGGCTGGAAGTTTTGATCTAAACTTCTCCCTGCCTTGAAGGCCATGTAAAGAATGATCAGAGTGTCCAGCAAGCTGGAAAGAGAAAACAGCTTTCTTTTTGGTGTTTCTGTAAATGGCACTCCAGAAGTGAAAGGGGTGAAAAAAATAATCGACCTAATTCCAGGTCTCTATTAATTCTTCCTGTAGGTTCACTGGCAAATTGCTCTTGATGTAGTTAAGTTACAGGCCACAACTGAGATTTTTGGTTTTAAAATATCAATGATAGAGCATGTGAATACTTGGTTTTTGCAGGGAAGCCACATTTGGATCCATTTGTGCTTTGAAAAAGATACCATTTTTTTTTTCGCTGTTCTGTGAGTGAAAGGAAGGTACCTTAAGCTTGAAATTGCCTCCTTGGAATTCCAAATTTGTCATCCAGACGATCAGTGCCTGTAAGGGTTAAGCCATCCAGTTCCTGTGTGCCCTTCTGTCCCGCAAACACTGCTCTGTGTGAATGGCTGCTGCTCTGGTACTCGCCCTCTAGCGCGTTGTCCTCGGCAGAACGACTCCGGGAGCAGGAGTGCGAGGAGGTGGAGGGTCACGGAGTGGAGGAGACTGTTGTTCATGGTGAAGGAGCTTCTCCCATTGTAGTAGGCGGCAGAAAAATGAGAAGGTTTAAAATCTTGGAAACCAGTTGTGCTCTTGACAGATGTGAACAGCTGGAATTCCTTAATGCTCAACTGTGTGGTTTTCTCTGTTGCAGTTGTCCAAAGGGTATTGAGAATTAGATTTGCTTACTGAATTCCTGGTAATCCTTGTGGTCTGCTGCTTCAGTGATTTTAAAAAATGGAAAGCCATACCTGAAAACTGACACTCTATTCAGTATATAGTTTTGATTTAAACTTGGGACTTTTCTATTTATTTAAAAAACAAAATACTTTTTTTCTAATGTTTGATTTACTTTATGTAAGTTGAAATTTAATCTTCCATTTGTTTTTCTTTAAACTTTTTAAAGGTACCAGACTACTATGATATCATCAAGAAACCTATTGCCTTAAATATAATCCGTGAAAAAGTGAAYAAATGTGAATACAAATTAGCATGTAAGTATTCCTTAGTGAAGGAGGTGATGAGCCCTGTTCTCTTATCACTTTAAAATATTTTCCTGTCTGGAAATAGAGCTGTATCAGAGGATTAGGAAGCTGTAATTGTGTTTTTGAAAGAATGCTTAGGTTTTTATTAAGTAGGCTTTGCTGAACATAGTTCTTGTACTACCAGAACGAGTGATGTACAGAGAGGAAACGAGCAGCGGGGGCACTGCAGGTAATTTGCCAAGGCCTCGGTGTCAGTGGATCACCTTGACAGAGCATGTAGGAAAGGATCAGTTGCAGTTGCTTGGTGTGCATGTCCTCTGTGCGTGACGCGAGGACTCTAGGAACGTCTGCGTGGCAGCTCGCTGGGATAGGTACCGAGCCAAGGGTGTCTGTGTGCGGGCAGCTGGGCGAGCGGTGAGGGCCGCTTGGGCCGCGCGCTCATCCATTCCCTTTTCCCCCCCAGCGGAGTTCATCGAAGACATTGAGCTGATGTTTTCCAACTGCTTTGAGTACAACCCTCGGAACACGAGCGAGGCCAAAGCCGGGACGCGCCTGCAGGCTTTCTTCCACATCCAGGCTCAGAAGCTGGGCCTGCCCGTGGCGGCCGGCGCCGGGGACCACGCCGCTCCGCCCGCCAAGAAGTCCCGCATCTAACCTCTGCCTTCCCGAGGGTGCTCGGAGGGAACCTCGGATGTTCGTTAAAATGAAACGTTAAATCATGCAGTCATCATACCTGTATAAAGCAATAACAACTGTTTAACCACCTTGAAGTGTGGCCTGCACTATATTCTCAATGTAATATTAAGCACTCAGGAGAACGTAGGAAAGATTACCTTTGCTACAGTTTTATTCAGTGTCTAATAATTTTGATAGATGTACTGGATACAGTACTGGTTTACAGAGGTTTTGTACATTTTTAATACATTCATGTGTCCAAATATCTTCCAGTGATACGCTGTTTTTTTTTCCTGCACCAAATGACCTTGTTTCATTCTCTAGATTTTCTAGGAGCTGTGGTATTGAGGGCTTTATCAACTCRGATAAAATCTTCTGCTGTAGCACAGTTGAAGAAACTGTGTGTGTGTTTAAAACTTGTCGGAGCCTGTCTTTACAACACTACACATGAATGAGTACAACTGCATATCCTTTAAGTACTGTACCAGTGCTGGCTGGAGGTATTCAGTCTGAGTTTATTAAGTAGATATTTATTTAGCATTCAAAGTAATTTGTGAATTTGTTTTGTATTTATAAAATTTGTACTTGGGGATTAAAAAGAAAACAAAAAAAAAAAAGAGAGAGAGTTCCATAACTTTTTTAATTTTTTCCTGTGTTTTTGTTTATTCTTCTCTAACTTCTTGATGATCAATCAATAAATACCTTCCCCTCTCCCTGGCAGTTCTTCTAGCAATGAGTAATTTACAGGACTGTATTATAAGTTTCTATGTACAACTTTCTAAGTGTACAAATAAAATGACACATTTTTCAAAGTACCTTGAGCTTGTGAAATTTTCTTCCAAACTGTGCTGTTCTACCCTCTCCCCTACTATCCTAGAGGGGGAAGCTGCTAAAAACCATGTGGGATTTGGCTCCAACCAGCATTTTCAGCAGCTGCAGCCACGCGCTGTCTCTCTGTCTTGCCTGGCCTCCAACTGACTGATGCGTGATGTCTGTGTAAGTTTTATGTCTTCTGTTATAATTAGGTTATTCTAACATTGTAAAACCTCATAGCTTTGTTTGAGGGTAGGAAAAACCTGCCAGGCAAGGATTTTGCTGCGGATACTGTCCTCTGTTTTGTGCCAGGTTCTGCTGCCGCACTCAGACCTCTGTTCGCTACAGACCTGGGCTGCTGCTTGCTCTTTCACTGKGAGTTTCTTCAGCTGCAGCAGGGCAGCCTTGGAGAGGATGAGAATGGAGGCCCTGGCGAGCCCAGGACATGGGTGGCAGATGGGGGACGGGGCAGCTTCATGTTTGAAAAGATGAATAATGCGGAGGGGGCTGTTGTCTAGAATTGTCAGTACTTAAAACTCTGAGTTTGACCTTGTTCATAGTCGACATCTGTCTTAGGCCCAGCTGAAGGACATGGAGATTTCTGGCCTTTCCACCATAGGCAATGTTAAAACRCTGAAGAGCGATGGGAAGGGCAGAGGTTGCCTTTGCCAGGGTGCAGGTTGTGCTCGGTGCCCTGTGTAGATCTGTGTAGTGCCTGGAGGGGATGAGCAGAGCGCAGCAGGCTGCGTGAACAGCTGTGCACGGCCCCACTCGCATGAATAGCTGCCATTGACTTCCCTGGGTATTTACGGGGGCCGCAGCGAGCCGAGCATCGCCTCTGTGGCAGGTGCGATTAAATTGGTTACTGTCCTCAGCCCCCTCCCAGCTGTCCTTCCTGGCGCCTTTTCTCCAAGTTTATTTCCTTCAATTACTTCCCCTCAGTGACGCAGCTGTAATTTGGAGGGAGCAGGTGGGAACAACTGAACCCCTTATCCGCTTGTGGCTCTATGTATGTTCCTTAGGCCGTCACTTTGCCACAAGATCTGCGAGTCTGAGGCTCAGGGTGCTGGGGTGGAGCAGAGAAGTGTGTGYGCTGCCTTTGGACCACGGTGCTGAAGATATCAATGTGTTCAGTGGTGCTAGAGGGCTCAGCTCTGGCTGCCTCAGTGCCTCTTGTTGTGTGCTCAGGCCCAGGGCACGGCCCGAACCCTCCTTTCCAGTGAATGGGGGCAYGGGCTGCTTTTCTTGCTGCTTTTCCAGACTTAAGCTCCGCTGGCTTTGACTTACTTCAAGAAGTCTCCTATTTCCCCCTCACACCCAGCTCTGCAGGAGGAGGAATCGCATCATATCTGCCCCCTCTTTGAGGGCCTGTGATGCTCACGCTGCGTCTGGCTTCTGTGAGCGCCTGTGCTGCCCTGGATCTCCTCCAAGAGCTGCGAGGGCGAGGAGAAAAGCCCGGCCTGGGAGCCCAGGGTGAGGAGAAAAGCCCGGCCTGGGAGCCCAGGGTGAGGAGAAGGGTCCAACCTGGGAGCCCAGGGCCGAGGCCTCATGAGGGTGTGGGAGTGGGAGGCTTAAATGGTGCAATTTCCAACCTGGGTCTTTGCTAAGCAGGTGCCATGTGGCTGCTTTAGCATCCAGCCCTCCTTGAGGTCCAAGTGCAGCATCTGCTTCCCAAGTAGGAAAATAAGATGAAGCAGTGAAAGTCTGTTTCTGTTGCGAGGATCTGCACAGTATCTTGGGCTCCCTCAGCCCCAGCACTTACCCAGAGACTGTTAAACCAGCTGCTTTTCCTGTTGTGCACATTCTGCCCCTTTCATTCATGGCAGAGCTGGGAAGGGCTGAGTAACAATCTTTTAAGGATTTTCTTTTGACTCTTTTTGTATGTAATAAGTCTTTCCTAACCATGGAGCTGCTTTCTTCAGGAAAACTGAGCTCCAAGATGAAATGCAGCCTCTTCCAGGAAACGCCATCATTTCCTCAAAGCCAACCAACTTAGCTCCTGGTAAGTGGCTTAGTGGCGGCTGGTATTGGATGCTGGAAGCAGGAGTCGGTCAGGAGGAGAAGGGCAGTTCCTCGAGCCAGCCGCAGGTGCTAAATGTGCAGCCCTGTGCACGGCTGGAGTCAAAGGGACGGTGTCTGCCGCGGTGTGAGGCAGCAGCACCAGTGCTGGGGAACTGTGCGGCCAGGGGCCTTCCTTCTCTCGGGAGGTGGGAGATGTTTGGAGTGGTCTTATCAAACATCAGATTCACTTTTTCACAATTGAATTCCTGGAAGCTTTTAATACTCCTGGAACACTGGAGCAGTTTTAACAGACAGTGTGATAGACGTGAGACAGGATGTGGAGYTGTGTACATCAGTTTTTCCGTGGTTTTCCAGGTACTGGAGATGTAACTTTCAAAGACCTTGAAGCAGGATATTTATTTTTAAAGCAACTGAAATTTCAAAATTTTTCATCTATGCAAACTAAAAATAAGTATGGCCTTCAGATTCTGCAGCCATGTTTTAAAGCCGATGCTACTTYAGCATCCACATTTTGGAACAGATGTGAGACATCTATGCTGGCTTAATTTATCTGCCTAATTTCTACCTAATTTGCAGCACAAGCGATTTCATCTTTTGCCTTTGACTTAATCCAAACATCTTCAAAGCTGCCTGCCCCTAAATGGGAAGCTCCTTTATCAGTAATTGGAGATTCTGCAGGAGCAGTTGCTGCGCACATGCACCCACACTGGGTACATATGATCAAGCTCTTCAAAGCAAAGGCTTTAATTAAAAGAAAATGTTTAGCTCAGTGACTGCCTCAATAACTCACATCCCATAAAACAAACACCTAGTCTCCTAGCTGACCTGTCCAGCAGCAGTGTTATGGGAGCTGAGAGTCTGGTGACTTGTGGTGTCCCAAAGGACCTCCTCACTACCCACGTCCATAGAAGAATCCCCACTTTGGGCTATCGTAGTTCTATGGATCATCAGTTGCCGGGCACACTGCAGTTGGTCGCTACATCAAGCTGGGCTTTGCAAGGTCCAGAGATCTCTTCCTCCCACAGCTTGTGCACAGAGGTTCAGACTGGTTTCTGGCACCCATCTTTGCTAAGATAATGCTATGATCACCTAGTGCCAAAGTTGGAGGTGCACTCTCCTATGATGCATAAAATGCAATTTTTCCACCCTCTACACAAGGACCATTCAGCACTGGGTGCAGCCCAAATCTTCACCAGGCAGTTTCTATTAGTTTCACAAAGCAGGCCAGGGCAGCCCACAACAAGGAACCAAATCCCAGGAGCCAACTTGATTTCATCTCAGCTTCACCCCAACTTGCTTTTTCTTAAGACTATTAGGGAGATCAAGACTGGAACAAAGGCTTACACCAAGGCAAACAGGAATGCATTTAATCCTAGATTGCTTTAAAATGGAAAACTGGTATTTCTTGTCAGCATGAAAAGCAGGACAGTTTGCTGCTTTAGAAGCTGGTCTTTGAAAGTTACGTCTCCAGTACCTGAAAAAACATGGAAAAACTGATTCAGTCAAGTTGTGCTGGGAACACAACCCAGCTTCCTCCTGCCTCCACCCTACGCAGCTTCCAGCGTTCTGACCAGCAGGGACAAYGTATGGGATTGTGTTTAAACTTTTTAAATTATTTTTCAAGCAATTGGACAAAGCTGTTTTGCTGTTTGTGAAACACTTCAGCCTTAGCCAGGCTCCTCCGGACTGATACTCAGAGCTGTTTTCTGCCAGCGARATACTTCTGCTGACCAGTGCTTTCTAATTTGGAGCATGTTAAAATGCATAACGTCAACATGAAGCACCCCTGAAATGCTTTCCGTGGTGGAAATCCACAGTCCATATGTATTTTCAAAACAACAGAGGCCAACTTTGTGTTTGCTTCTCTACGTTATTGTATGATTTTCCTGGGTTTACAGTGCTGCTTTTGTGGAATATGGCAATCTTTATGATCCTTAAAACTAATTCTCTGTTTTTTGTTTCTTGCCTGCAAGTTCCTCTTCAAAAATGTTTAGGTGTGAAAGCAGGGGGAAAAAAGGCTTTCCCGAGACCTCAAGGGCRTAAGGGCATCGGCTGTTGCCTTTGGAGGGCTCCACGTCGCGACCCTCGGCCTTGGGCCTCGGCCTTGGGCCTCGCTGCTGCGCAGGCCGCCCGCCTCTGGTGACGGCCACGTTTGGCCAGCCACGCTCCCCGTAACCACTACAGCAGCTTTCACTTATTCTTCTCGACAGCAGTTCGGGTTTCCTTTCTTAGACCTCTTTCAAAGGCCTATGAAAGACAGAGCCTTTATTCTAGCCTCTCGGTGACTCTCCTCCGGCCTCATGTTGATCATAGCATGGTGGTCACAACATGTAATTTTGGGGCTCTGGTTTTAGTGGTACCATATGGGGGAACTGAAAATCATGTTTGCTGTGTAATTTCCCATGTGATATGTAACAAAGTTATCTTTGTAGAAGATATTCATGCTCTGGTAGGGTTACGTGCAGTCAAACATGGGTTTTGTTGATTTGCTAGCATTGATTTACTTTTTCATTTATGCTTTATATAACTATTCCCTAGATTAATAATCCTATAAGAATATATGTAGAAATCCATGTCCTTTTTTATTTCATTCTTTTTTTTTTTCCCTTTCAGATATCTTAAAACAAACTAGTTTGGATAGGAAGGGACTTYGGAGAGGCCAGAGGTTCTGTGTCTCAGCTCCTACAAAGCATCTATTTGAATGTCGGAATGTGGTGCAGGGTGCCGAAACCCTTGAGTTTGGGATCCAAGGGGTGAATTTGATTCTGGGCAGCCTGTGGATTTGCCTGTGGGACCAGGAGGTTCCAGGGGCCCTTGGTGAGTGTTTCTTGCGTGGAGCCCCCATTAGAGCCACGTGCTGGGCACCTCTCGAGAGGACTGTTGTCCCCAGAGGCCCTTTGGCACCGACCCCCAGGCCCAGTGAGGCAGCAACGGTTATAAATATTCCTGTGTCCGAGACATCCTAATGCCCCTTGTCATAGACCCGCAAATGATCTCAACTCACGTATTTAGCACRTTAAGCTCAGTTAATGTTTTATTTTTAGATTGCTATCTGCAAAATAAATGCTTCATGGCTTTAAAATACGATTTTTAAGCTACAGGCTTCATGAGGGACTTTCCTACAGAGCTACAGTGTGAGGCGTTCGCAACACTTGGGACAGACATATGGATAGGTTTGGTCCAGGAGTCCTTTCTTTCTGTGGCATGAGGGGRGGAAAGGAGGCACCTCAGGGTGGGCTGACAGACATTTTGACCACGCCTTTCACGTGCAAGATCTTAGCATTGCCTGATCCAGACCCTTTGGAATTGTTTCCCATAGGTACTTTTAGCCCTACAGTYCTTTGGCCAGGAAGGTGACGCCTCAATGGCGCTCTCCCCAATTTAAAYGCTTTGTAGAACTGTTCTCAAAAGCTCCTTAAATCTCCATCCAGGAAAGGTGATCTGCCTCTTTGGCCCTTCCTGCGGGTTTGGGATGCCAGCACGGAGCTGCTTGGTGAGGGGTRCGGCTGAGCGGTGTGGGACCCTGTCGCCTTTGCCCTGTGCAGCAAGAGCTGTTTCAGAGACCCCCGGGCTGGTTGGTGGCTCAGAGCCTCTGTGGCTGGGGACGGCCGAGCAGAGCAGCACAGAGCAGACCTAGGTCTCGCGTTCGACCTTCATCCAGGCAGCAGAATTGACCTCATGTTTAGATGCACTGCTTCACACTAGGTCTGTAGGAATGATTTTAATGGTGTTAAAACTTCAGAATTAAAAACATCTATCCTCCTTTTGGTCTGGTCTTTGAGACTTCCTTTTTAAACAACTGATTTCCCCTTTCTTGCCACTTATGTGATGGTTTTCTTATCTCCTGCACAGGATTTGGTCTTTTCCTGGTGATTACTTTTTGTATTTGCAAAAATGCCTCCTCCAGGTGACGGAAGTGCTATTGCTCATGATTAGAAACACTCCATTTTCCAAGGCTCTTATTTCAGCTTCATGACATAACCCCAGGAGGATGGAGGAAACAGAGTTCAAGAAATGACCACTTCTACGTACCCTACTCCTCCACCGACAATTACTGCTTCTACTCCAAAAGTTCCTCTGAAAAGACGAAAATATTGTTAGGAAAGTAACAGATTTTTTTTTTTTTTTTTTTTTTTTTTTTTTTTTTGGTGGCATTTGTCCTTGCTACTTTCCTTTGTATAAATTCCCTTATACTTAATTTCATATAATACTGGTGAGCAAAGAACCGATTGTTGAGCCATAATAATGAGGACAGTAAGAAAATAAAGCACGTCTCTTTTTATATTCAACCTTTTTATTTAAAAGAAGCAGRAAAAAAATCTTCTCCTATGTTGTGGCAAATCTACTGAATTTGACCTCCTAAACTAGGAGAGAGAAATAGCACTTTGAGACTGGCAGCCCAAATCACTGTGTTTAAGACAGGAATAAAGCAAAAAAACAGCTGAATGTCGATGAGGACTGTGCCTAGCAAAAGGACACTAGAGCAGCCCAGCTCGAGGACGGTGTGGGCAGCTCTGCTCAATGCTCATGGTATAATAGACACCTTCCTTGCAACGGCAAAGGCAAGGATTTTTCACCATAAACTTGCAGAGCTTAGTGAAGGGTGAAATTGCTACTGAGGAAACACCTCCCGGGACCATCACATTGATTAACATCCCTGTTAACTTTCGGCATCACAGTTTTATCGCCGCACTAGAAATTCCTGACAGAAACCAGCAAAAGCATTAATGGTATCTCCTGTGTGGTACTCGTGTGCATGTCCTTGAATAGTGACAGGAAGGYGTGTGAGGCTCTCGGATTCCTCTGCAAGTGGGCTCTGTGGGCTGAGGGGCATGATATTAAATAAGGGATCCCAGGCATAACTGCCCGTCCTTCACATTTCTTGGTGCAGCAGCATCTTTGGTGGAGACGTAAAGTATTTCAGACTAAAAGCAGTGCTCTCTAGCTAAAAACAAGCTGGCAGTAATAGAAAGCATTTCAGTTTTTCCTCCTACTGTTTTTCACAGTTGGCATGCTTTCAGTCTGAGGGATTTACGCTTTTTAGGTGACTATGCCATTAGCTCACTTTATAGGAAAAAAGTACGTATGTGAAGCAAGAACACAAAATGAATGGATTATCCAGGAGAGGTTTTCCAAGTGACCTAAGCATTTAACAAATTATACTGTTGCTTTTTGGTTAGTTGAAAAAAAAAATAATCTGGACTTTTGTTATAATAAAAATCTCTATTTTATTTAGCATTACAGCCTACTCTTCCAATGACGTCTGGCAGCTTTTGCCCAGATCCATTTACGAAGCGGACAGGTCAGATCTATACATCCGTTTTCTGAAGGTCACTTTGGCTCCCTCCTTGCCGTTGCGCTGCAATAAGCATTATCCTGCGAAGCACAGCAGCTCCTCTGCCTCCCAGAAACCATCCTGCTTTTTACATTTCCTTTCTTTAGGCAGGATTTAGTGTATTGCATCCAGGCCTGCTGTATAGCCAGGGTTCTGCTTCACTGCATATAGAGATGTATGTATCACTCTGACACATCCAGCCAGCACGGAGCTCCCCTCAGCCGATGCTGTTAGAGGATGCTCACTGAAGGATGTTTGGCTACATTTTGTGCTTGAAAGTGAGGTTTTAGGAAAAGAGTAGTTTGAAACAACCTACATTTCCGTGCTTTGGAGGAAAGATAGTGTGGGGCCGAAAGCTGGGAAGAGACTTGAAGCCTTCTCCGCCCCACTCCAAGGCTTCCTGTGTGGCCTCGTGCAAGTCATGGAGCAGGACAGGGAATATCCAGCCGGCAGGGGCGCAGAGGCACTTGATCATRCAGTCCTAATAGAGAGCTGTGAGACCTTGGAATAAAAATGATACAAATAGAGGTGGAAAAAAAAAAGAAGCTTTTATAATTTACTGGGTAAATGAAGGTTGTAAGAAGAGAAAGACTGGTAGAGATAGGATTGAGTAACAGGCACACAGACGGTGTCTGATGTTGTAAATCCCTGCTTCCTTAGCTGAGGTTATACTGCCAGTTTATCTCAGCTGAGAACAAGAGGGAGCAAGAAAAAAAAAAGCCTTGGAAATAAATTGTCCCGGGGGAAAAAATATTTTGCAGGGGATGCAGCAATTTATGAGGCTAAGTGGGTAATCACTTTCTCTAGCACAGCAAATGTGCAAAGCTTGAATATAGAATTTGTGCTAATTACTTAAAAGACCTTTTTTTCACCTTCTGTTTTCATTGACATGGCTGTGAAAGGTTCCCTTGTATTTTAGATGTTTGAGAGATTTTTTGTTTCTGTTTGGCTATTTTTCTGACATTTATTCTAAGCTAAGGATTTTTATTACGTTCAAATGCTGTCTCTCAAATGCTAGACGGATGCCCTTAGAAAACGATACCAGCCCGGTTCAACACATCTTTTCTTTCCCGCTGGCCGGCGGCAGGCCCGTGGCGAGCAGCGCTATGATTCACTGGCTCCCGTGATTCATCCGCAGGAGTCCCGGAGAGGGAAGCGGGGAATTCCAGGCAGTGCTGACGAGGGAGGCTTTGGCGCTGCCTCCCCTGCTTCTTCCCGCCGCTTCCCAGGGCTCTCGCGGCGCAGCCGCTTCCCGGGCTGCGAGATGAACCCGAGCAGGGAGCGGGGCGAGGAATGCGCCACGCCGTGTGCCACGGCCATCCAGCTGACGCCCCAGCTGGAGCGAGTCCCTGTGGAACACAAGGAGAGCCTCTGGCGCGGCCCACGGGGGGCTCTTGCCCCTGATCTGCGGCCGCATCCCCGAGGCCGTGGCGCGGGGATGACGGTGGTGCYGGGCCCAGGGCCACGTCAGGGGCGCGAGGACAGCGCTCGCCTCGCGCTCTGCCTGCCTGAGGCAGCGCCCGGCTCCCCATGGGCCCCTCGGCGCGCTGCCGCTCGGGCTACCGGGGCCCGGCCATGCCGATTCCTTTGGCAGCCCCGTCCCCGCTCTCCTCCCAAGCCCACGTGTGTCTGGGAGCTCATGGGCGTGGGGGAATGGCCCGGATCCTCCGCCCCGAAGCGGAGCGGTTTGGGGGCTCTTGTTCGCTCCCCGAGCCGGGCTGGGCGCTCCCGCGGCAGCTCCCTAAGGCGCGCGCTGSCACCGTGCGGGGCAGAGCCGGCGGCCGCGGGAGCTGCAGGAGCCGCCTCAGCCGAGCGCCAGAGCCCTGCCAAGGAATGCGGAGCCCGAGCTGCCCTTAGAGGGAAATTCCCTCTCCTCCCGGCTGCGCGGCCTGGCAGGACGCAGCGGCGCTCGGCCCTGCCCTCGCTGCGGCGTGYGGCCGGCTCCGCACATCCCGCATCCCGCCATCCCGCAGCTCGCGCCTGCCCGCCGACACACGCATTCCCRGGACAGCACGGCTGCTTAAGACAAGTGTATCTGCAGTGTAAGAAAAGACATTAAAAAAACCCCAGTGTTTGCCTTTTGCCGGGCTTTTCTATATTACTCCTTCATATAGAATGAATTTCAATTTAATTCTGCATTCTTTGTACTCCTACTGCAAATGCAGAGTAGTTGGAGGGAAACTGGACTTCTTCCAGGGCTACTCGGCACAACAAAGGGAAAATGAGAAGAGTTGTCAGCAAACTAGTAAAATGCAATTTCCTATGGATTTCTCTCTCTTCACTTTGCAGCTGAAAGGCACCAGGGCCCCTTGCTATTGCAGCACACGTTTATGCGGGATCCTCTGCTCTCCCTCYGTGGTCTTCTGAAGGCAGTTTGGCTACTCCGTACGCAGCCTGCTGCCTCATAGCAGAACTCAAAAAGATCAGAAGGTGCTTGTGGACACAACCCCCACTTTCTTGTGTCTCAAATGAATTGTTTTATGAAACTTAATTACTTAATTAGCTATCTTAATTACTTCCGAGACCTCTATCCTTCTTCCAGATATGACTGAAATAAGCTAGCAAGCTAAGCAGCTACTGGGACAAGGATTTGCCCTAGTGAGACGGGGGATGCCAAGCACAGGCCTTGCTTCCAGAGGCGTTTAGACTGAATGGTAATGCTGAGTTCAGCCTAGCGGGCAGGGAAGCAAAGAGGGTGATCCAAGGGCTGTGACTTCGGAGAGCTTGTGTGTGCGAGCCAATTGCCCTCATCATCATCATCACTGCTTCACGGCAAGGAGCACCCGGGGTTGAATCCAAGAGCCTTTTGCTTTCCAGTGAGTCACTGCTCCCAGCCCCGGAGGGTGCAGGGGCACTTGGAGCGGTTCCTTCGGGGCATGTGCTCAGCGCAGGATATCGTTCACAAAGGCTGTTCGTGCGGCTGCCGGGCTCTCTGAATCATGGGGCTATTTCAGGGGCGCTGGTGGGATGCAGGGCATGTGGCACTAGGGCAGTGAAACTCGATGCTTCCTGAGCGCAGCGAGATGCTGAGGTGGGGAACCAGCTTCGTCCGTGTGCTCCAGCACTCACTTCTGCCACATCATTATTGTTCTGAGCTGGATATTGGCCATTTCCGTGGCCGCCAAGGTCATCGCAAGGGTCTATCACAAATTCCTTCCCTGGCAGCTGCAGCCATGGGGAGAAACCCTGTTCTGCTTTACCTTTGACTTTCTGGTTTTCATCTCTTAGGAATGGTTTCCACTTTGCATACACTCTCATGTAGTTCTCAAAGAGGGCCAGGAAATTAAAAAAAGAAATCCTTTAACCATCATTCCTCCTGTACTGTGCTGGCTGCCAGCCCTGGGCAGTGATTCGTATGAAGCTCCGTGAGTGCCTGGCTGCCTCTGGTATACACCTTGTGAGCTGCACAGAGCAGCAACCATTACGATGCATTGCTGAGTTTCCATGGCAGTAGAATGGGGTGAGTCATGCACAATTTTGACTTGTCAACCTTGGAACTGCAGTGTGGAGGGGCTGCACGGGTGCCCGTGAGGACACTGCAAGGACAGGAGATCAGGACAGGCCACGTGGCATTTCCATGGAAGTGCATGAGTGCCAGGGACCTGCGGAGGCTGGGACAGGGCCTGCACTGGCACTGTTGGGGTACTGCACCCACACACGGCTAACCCTGCTCACAAAGGTTGGGGAACCCCGACAGATACGCGCTCCTCCTGGTGCCACGGGTGCCTCCTCACGTTGCRTGCCCCTGCAAGGACACGGGCCTCCACTGGGACATCACGAGAAGGCCCTTCTGCCWCATAACATTATAATTCTACTGTAGAAGTTTCCATAGCTGAACTTGTTCCTCCTGTTTTCCATAGGCACGCTCAAAGCTGGCAGTGCCATGAATGCCATTTTGAAATATGTTCAAGCCTAGTGAAAAGCAAGGTCTAAAATAGCTTAAATTCACTAAAGTGTGCAAAGCCGCACAAGAGAAGTATGTCCATAATATGCTGCCAAGGCATTCCTGGGGGACCTACATTGGGTTAAGCCAGTCATGAAACCGCCTGGAGAGGTAACTTGGAGAGCTYGTACTTGTGATGTTTCCTATCCTCAGTTTGTCTGTTAGTGCAGCACACATTTTTACCWGTACTGTTTTAGTGCATCTTCTCATTGAGCAAAGAAAAGAATCTGTGCCGATGAACAGACATTTTTCTAAGATTAMTTCTCCTAATAAATCTTCACTAATGATGATTGCTTGATCAATGAACAGCATGCAGTGTACTTGAAAACTGAATTACGTAACGGAGGACTGTTATTAAATATGCTGAAGCACTGCTCGTACTGCTGCCTGGGCCTGACCTTGTCCGCCCGTGCGCGGGCAGCAGGAGCAGGCAGCGCTCCTCAGCTGGAAACGGCCCCTTCACACAGATTTGCCGTTTCGAGCTGGGTGGCGATTCCCGYGCGTGTGGATGCGGAAAGGTGGGAAAGGTGCCGGGCTGGTAGCACAGGACAGTGTCGTGACAAGCGGGCGAGTTGAGGGCGGGCGAGTTCAGCGTATGAACGTGTGCACGCTCGGGAGGGCTGCCCTGCCTCTCGGCTCTAGGCCAGGCCGCAGGGCTGCTCCTTGAGCCCGGCTTTGTGCAACAGAGCCTCAATGCTCCCTGGAGCACCCGCTGCCGCCGCTCTCCAGGCCTCCGCTGCTCCGTGCAGGACATGGAGCGGTGCAGGACACGGAGCGGAGTGGGACACACAGTGGTGCAGGACACGGAGCGGAGCAGGACACGCAGCTCCGCTTCGCGGGGTCCTGCTGCGGTTGGGGAGGCGACACCAGGGAGGGGACACCGCAGCGCTGGCCCGGGGCGCCCCCGGGCCGCCCCAACGCGAGCAGGGCCGCGAGCGCCGCGCGGGCGGCTG
>NW_020456087.1:6798225-6818306 GCF_003342845.1 Nothoprocta perdicaria | reverse complement strand
GAGCGGAGCCGCCGCCAGCGCCGTTGCGGGAGGCGCGACCCGCATCGCGGCCGGCGGCCAGGCGGGGACGGGCCCGCGCCTGCCGCCCGCTCCCGTGAGCGCCGCCGGTGCTGCTCACATTGCCCCCTTAATCTCGTTTCGCAGGCTTCTGGAGTCACAGTGCATGACGAAGTCATAAAGGTTTTTAATGACATGAAAGTAAGGAAATCTTCAACCCCAGAGGAGATTAAGAAAAGAAAGAAAGCAGTTCTCTTCTGCCTAAGCGATGACAAAAAGCAGATAATCGTAGAGGAGGCGAAGCAGATACTGGTGGGTGACATTGGAGACACGGTGGAGGACCCCTATACGGCCTTCGTGAAGCTATTACCTCTGAATGATTGCCGGTACGCGTTGTACGATGCCACGTACGAGACAAAGGAGTCCAAGAAAGAAGACCTGGTATTTATATTCTGGTGTGTAAAAGCAGAGCTTGCCCTTAAAGCTGAGATTTCTTGACTCAATTCTCTTAACATTGGGTGATTGAATAACTTTTTTTTTTTTTTTCCCCCCATACTTTAAAGGGCTCCTGAAAGTGCACCTTTAAAAAGCAAGATGATCTACGCAAGCTCTAAAGATGCCATTAAAAAGAAATTTACAGGTACGAGGCCTGAAGGGTTTTACTCGTTAGATGTCACGCCTTGCATGCGGGGAGGTTCTCACAGATGTGTCCTTGTCCATCTGTCTTTCAGGTATTAAACACGAGTGGCAAGTAAATGGGTTGGATGATATTAAGGACCGTTCAACACTTGGAGAAAAATTGGGAGGCAACGTGGTAGTTTCACTTGAAGGAAAACCCTTATAAAAAGACAGACAAGTGCCATCTGGATCTAAGGAGCTTCCATTTCTGCAGCTCATTCAATTGGAATAGTATTAGTCTCCCCTTCCCCTTCCCTCCTTGAACAAATAAGCCCTTTCCCTGCACCCCTGAAGGAGATGTCATTGTTAAGCAGTCTACCAGTGATTGCCATTAGACTGTTGAATCCTGGTAGTTTTATGTAGGATCCAAGGAATGCTTTCACGTCCCACCCTTAGCCAAACCTGACGTGGCACGCATTCCTTGCAACGTGTACCATGAATGTGATAGTTAATGTGAATAGTCTAGCAGACAGCAGAGGGTAAGCTAAGCGAATGCCTTGGAAGTGTTGGCCACTGGTCGGATGGTAGACTCTCTACAGTATTACTTACAGTTGCACTTGATTGCAGTTCCATGAGGCTCTTGTGCATTCATACACCTCACCTGCCTTGACAAGCCTATTTTTGTGACATGGCAGCACACAACACTATGCATTTAAAGCACTTTTTTGTAATATGTTTGACTCCCYTCCCCGCCCCCCCAGAGGAATGCCAATTAAGTTGCTGTAACTGTGTCATCAAATTATCGTAGTACCTCAGTTTCATTCCTGTTACATGCATATCTTTATAAATGAAGTAGCTGTTACGATGCCTTTTGTTTTCCATTGAATGTACACTACTGAACAGGAGTAGAGGTTATCTGTTTACCATGTGAGTCTTGAAACACTAAAGTTCTGTAAAACATCAGTCATGATGGCAATTTCTGTATTAAAAAGAGCCTTAAATGGAACGTTGTTTTTTTTTTTGAGATCAAAAACTGGCCACGCTGCAATAAAACTTGTGGCTTATTACAGAACGTTGCCTTGTTTTCATTGGAAAATAATAGTTTTTAAGTATGTTTAATTTAAGCATATTTCAAATAACTTAACTTCTGTGGAAAGTATTGTAAAGATAAACAGTCATTAATCTCATCTTAAATAATGCAAGTTTTTCATTCCTCATCAGGGTTTAGGTACTGCTTTACAATACTCTGTGTGACTCTATTCTGATCACTGGATCAAGGACCTATTCCTAGTTTACCATTTGACTAAAGAAGCTACCACTCCTAGAGACCATTAGCTCCGTGAACCACGAAACACTCGTGTCAGAAACCTAAAAATACCCCGTAATTAACTCGTGTTAATTCAGCGTGTTCCCTACCTGAACGCTCTTAAAGTTCTACATGCCAGAGCGAAACCCTTAGTGCAATCTCAGAGCCGTCTGTCTTTGGATAAGCCGCACGATGGGCAGCGTACGAGTCAGCAAATGCTTCTTGTTCCTCCAGCGTTACAGTTAGCACCGCCGTGGGGCAAGAAGCGCCCTACCCGAATTGTTGCTGACTTCTGTGCACATCGAACTGGAAGAGCGTTTGCCGCTACCGAGGCTTGCGCTGGGGACGTGTTTTGGCCGGGAGCCAAATAATGCTCTCCTTATAGAGAATTTGATCCGCTCCGTGTGAGCAATCCTCCGTTAGCCAGAGCTATTTATGGCAAACACATGCTTTTGTATCTTGTCATCGTTCTCCACAAATGGCAAAACTGGACATGATTCTGCTGGTATGCGCCACGGAGCCAGGCGCCGCCGGCAGCGCGTTTCATCCCGGCCTCGTTTTAAAAAGCTGGGAGAGCTGAACTGGGCACCTTTCAAACTCGCCCTTCATTTCAGCCCTTTTTTTATTTCCAACAATGAAGCAGAAAAGCATCAGAATCTTTTTTTTTTTTTTTTAATTCCTTCCTCCTTTATTAGCCTACTAGTGCTCTGTTTGGGCTCTCTTGTCCTGTAGAACTTTAAGACCTTCTCAGGCTTCTGGCTATCCCTAGGACTTACACACCTCATTATGTCAGCTGTTCTCTGTAGGGTAAACTTTGCTAGAATTCAATTCAAAAGGCATGATGACCACTGACTTACTAAATGTATTAATGAGTCTTGGTTTTGTTCTACAAAACTCTCCTTTCAGGTATCTTTCATTAAGGCTGAGAAGTAACTGATGGTATGCATGTTGTCTATCAAAATAATAATAATAATGATGATAATTCTTCCTCAAAATAGTCTCTTTTCTTTCTGACTATTCACATTGTGTGCGAAGCCCAGTTTAATGTAAATCTCCTMTGTGCTTAATGTTTGACTTGAGTTCAATGCAGTATGATGTTAATCTTTTAACTGACTTTCACAAGATATACATGGTTTCCTTAGAAAAAAAGCCAAAMCTGAAAATGTTACATTTTAATAAACAGTTTAAATCTCATTTTTATACAGTCAACTTTTTTTTTAAAAAAGCAGTTCTGTGTTTAAGCTTAATGTTTGTCTCTCCTGCAAACAGTCTGGGAAAATATCTGTGGCTTCCAACTTGAATGTTAGGAGGTTACTTTTCTTTTTTAGGCTACCTTAGATGTATGTTCACTCAGGCCGAGTAGTTCAAAATCGAAGCACAAACTGTATTTATGTCAGAGTCTGAGCATCTACTAAAACAAATTGTGGATCAAAAAGAATGAGCCTGCCTTTGGTTTGTTCTTGCAAGGACTGATGTGAGGTCCAATTCACATGGCTCCCTTTTTAAAAAAAGAAAGTGCTACAGAACTGTTACAGTTGGAATTATAAAACAACTGCGAGACAGCTGGCATCTGCTCCAAAACGGTTTGTCAGCTGTTGTTTTCTGTCATTATGCAAAATGGAGAGGGCCTCATTGTGATCTGGAAGTGCAGGAAAATCCTCTCAAGTTGAGTATCTTCTGTGTATCTCCGTGTAGATGTGACATTTGGGAATTTGGGCTTCAGTTACTTTATTGAAATGTTAAATAAAATTTTTCCTGAGAGTGGCTTGTGCAGAAATGGCATTTTTCTCCTGAAGATACTGCCGAGCCAGCGGTTTTCTTGATTCAGGAGATTCTGAAGGAGRCGCCGCTGTACGGGCGGGATTTCCCTGGAAAGGAGCCTTGGCCCAAGGTGAGGGTGAGTTAAGGAGGTTTAGGCTTGTGGCAATTTGGAAAATGCAAAAAGAAAAAGGAAAATTTYGGAAATGCAAAGCTTCATATAAGGGTGGCAGCATCAGAATCATTCCTGGCCGGATCATTAAGCAGAGTTGGAGTCGGTTGGGTTGAAACCCAGCGAGTCAGTGTCTTTGAGTGGAGGAGCCTGTGCCATAAACCCGAGCCCGCGCGAGCACGGGGATGATGGAGAGCGGGAGCTGCCGCGCTGTGGTATCGAGCTCTGCTCTCGTACACCAATTCCAGCAGAAACCGAGTCTGTAATTCCGAAAGTTCCCTTTAGTTTGTGGTGGAGGGTTAATGACTGTAGAGTGAAAACATGGCACTAACGATGGATGAGTCATCAACGTAGCACCTGTCGTACTGAATTTCTTTTAAAATCTTMTTGCTTTTGAAAACCTAGTATAAATGAAAGTAATTTAGGTGTCTTCAGAGCACGAGGCGGCTGTTCAGCAGGCGCCGAGGAAGCCGACGTGGAAGGGCGGCCTTCGGCGCTCCGACGGCAGCGGCAAGGGAAGGTGGAAGGTGGAAGGCGACCCCGCCACGCGGCCCAAGGGCACTCAGTGCTCCCSGGGGCACAGCAGCAGCTCCTYGTGCAGATCTGCAAGTAGGTTACMCGGGACAGAGTTAATGCTGAAAGCTGAGGTACCCAGAGCTAGCCAAGAAGCACCCTCGCTGGCTTCTCCAGGTGCTTTTGCTGGAAAAGCTGCTCATCTGTTAGCGTGTTTAGCTAACATCAGCTTTCCATCTGGCTGTGTAAGGGATGGGTGTAAGAGTATGCTCTAAAAATGAATGAATTTATGATTTTTTTTTTCAAATGTTATTTAGTTATTGTCTATTTCAAAAATGCTTAGGTTTTGCTACATGTATACTCAGTGCTTCATACACCACTGAGGCAAGTCTGGGCCTTTCCATGCCTTCCCCTGGCTGTGAAATCTGAAGTAGACCCCCTATTTAATGCGGTAATGTTACTGTTATACTGCTTATTCARGTTGTCTGCTAAGTAACATCAGAATAAAAAGCAGGAAAAGCCTTTAAAAATTAGAAAATCCAAAAGGATAACATTATTTACAGAGTTTACTTGGCATTCAGATGTGATTGTGCTTTTATATTTTGAAGTTTTCATTAAAAATGTGTGTACTAACAGTGATTTTGGCATTGCCTTTTTACTGTCTCAATGTAGATTATTTTTTCTGTCGCCAGTTTTATTTCATAGAAACTTAAACAGAAAACAAAAGATGGGAGAAGAAATTTGAATGTGCTGCTATTTGTGTCAGCAAGTTTCTGAATGCTGCTTCAAATGATGAGGAAAAACATAGTCCAATTTTGGTTTCTATGCTTGCTTTTSTTTCCACCCCCCTCTTTTTTTCTGTATTTCCCTCGTCATTTCAGCACGAGTTTCCCCTCTAATTTCCCTCTAATATCAGCATGAGCTTTCAACTGCAAAGGCTGAGCTAGGCTACATATGTATCGTAGGTATATCATTATTTCTTGCTTTGCCCGTGCCTACTGTTTCCACAGTCTTAACTGTCTCAACTTAGTGCTGCTAGGCAATGAAATGTGAACATATATGTGTCTGTATCAAACTGAAATGTGTTTCATAAATATGAAGCCATACTACGATGAGGCTTTTGGTTTAGGATATCACGGAGGTGGGGTGCCTAGGCTGCATTTAAMCACTCCTTTAGAAAGATTATTTTTGGTTAAAACAAATGTAACAACTAGCTTGCTACACCAGGAGTTGGGAGGAACTGGCATAGTCCTTAGAAGACTGCAAGTGACAAATATATGGTCATGCTTTAGAGTTGTTAGCTCTGTTATTTAAGTATGACTTAAATATGCAGCACTTCCCTACCCATGGATCTCTTTGCCCGCTTAAAGGAAGCAGTAGCCTCATTTTAGGCCTTCGTTGGTTCTGCTCCTGCAGAATCTGCTGTCTGAAGGACTTTGTCCTTTTCCATTTGCAAGTTCTCTTTTTTAATGCTGCATTATTCCTCCTGCGTGTGCTGTAGCATCAGTTCCCAGAACTGTCCTTCCAAGTAACCAGAGTTCCTAAAAGGTATTTATTGCGTGTGACTAAGGCAGCTGGGCAGCTTGTGGAGCATCCGTAGGAAGCGAGTGCACGGGATTAGCCTGCGTGGCCACTGCGCGCGGCGGCTGCTGCCCGTGAAATGTCATGGCATCTGTGTCATTTCTAACTGCTCTTTATTCTGATGGCAATGTCACTCCTTTCAGGTCGGGATGGAACAGCCCAGCTCTGGGAATGTGTGGCAATCACATGGAAGATCCTAATTTTTCTAAGATTACTTTACAAGCTGCTGAATGCCTTGTTCACTGGTAAGGTGAGACAGCTCTCAGGGTCACAGTGATTTCTCTTATTCTTTCTTCTTATTCTTCTACTTATTCTGGCTTTGATTATATCCAGCTTTATAGATCTGCTTGGACAGATTAARTAGATGGAAGCATCTTCAGGACAAGCTCTATTTACATCTAAAACCTTTCAATAATTCTGCTGCTTGCTTTGGCCTCGTTCAGTTCCATCACAGYTTGAACTGCTCGGAGCTCAGTGTTGCCAGTATCATGCTCGGAACGCAGCAGAAACAAGAATCCTCCTTGTCAGAATTCGTGACCATTTAGAATGATTGCAGTTCTGTAGCCTGAGCTCAGTTTTGTGAGGATGACCCTCTGGAAGTCGGGTGAGCCCAGCAAGTCCAGGCCAGTGAGTTCCTAACTAAACATCCACCAGATCTCGGCAGCAGGGCTGAGAAAGTGTCTGAGCATTCACATCAGAGCACTTGGCTTTTTGACACAGCTGGATACATTTCCTATCCAGAGACATACTGAGTTTTCAACGGTATCAGTGTCTAAGGCATTTCATCTCCTTTTTTATTCAGGCTAGAACGGACAGACAGCAAATACAGCTCTTTCTTATGTTAATATAGTCATCCAGCTAGCTGTGAATTTCATTCTTCTGTGATTACCAGAAGGAATTTTTCATAACATTATCCAGAATAGAGCTAAAACATAACACCAGAACTGCTTGTAGTCATCACAATTGTTTTAACTGTCGAGGATGTGTGTGTGTGTGTGTGTGTGTGTGTTCTAGCAGATACATAACGTTATCTTGTCAGGCTTGAAATATGCATGCGGCCTGATAGACTGCAGGGCGAAGCTGGTGCGACTACGAGGAGCTGGCGCTTAGCTTTGTCACTGTGACATCTTCGGAGCAGCAGGAGGCTACGTCTGCTCTAGACGTTTTCTTTTTCAGGAATCGCGCCTGGCTGCTGGTTGAGCAGCCRGTGCTTGGGAGCTCAGCACCCCTTCCAGGCACGAGGACTTGAGCTGCTGCGGCTCCAAGTACCACGGGGAGATATTCCCAGTCACAGGTTTGTACGCACACGGTTCTGGGATTAGAAATGATGGGAATAACCTGTCCTCCTGCTCTAATAGCAAACCATGTGAACATGAGAATAGTTAGTTCTCTTGGTATCAGCATCTTAGGGTGCTTGTAAATACAGATCTCTCTTTTTTTTCATATAATTGTGTTTTGGATCACATTCCGTGGATAATGGACAGGGACACCATTCAGTTGCTTGAAAACTTAATTACTGAAAGGTATTTTCTGGGGGGAAAAAAAAAAGCAAACTTGTGACTTTAAATCTTTCAGTTTTCTCTCCTAAGAAGTTTTTATGCTAGAAGGTGCCCATTAAGATCTGCTCTTTTCAGCATGTTTGTTGCTTGGGTTTCATTTGGCCCCTTTCCTCACACTGCTTATTGCTTCAGTCTGATTGCAGGCAGGAATAACTGTTACCAAAGAAATGATATTTATAACTGTACTGAATCTTTGACATTATTCCGGACTTTTGTTTTGCTTTCTTTCTAGCTTTCTTAGAATGTGGGTGTCATTTCCCCACTTCTACCTGATGGAGAAATTGTGCTGATTTGCAATGAGCCCTTTCTATTCTCCCTTGGACAAGCTTAATACTTAAAATGTTTGTTGTGTTTGTAGCACTTTAATGCTTTTAAAACAAAATGCCTCCTATAGGATTTTTAGGTGTGCATTGTAATTCTGCATTGTGAAAGCCAATTAAAATGACTGGTTCATAGGAAAAATAAAATGATATGGTCCAACTATTATATTTCTTAACATCCTCACAGGAACAAATTGGAAATAAATAYGCATATAAAGAAATGGAGAGTGATGGGATAAGTACATACTAAATTTTTCAAATGGGAGAGTTTCTGCAATCTCTCATAAGCCAAAATCTGTTGCTCCTATTTCACAGAATATCTTTTCCTGGAGCTGTTCAAATTGTACTTTCCAGAGTGCAGTCTTGCACACAGTTACTGCAGGAAAGAATAAACTGTTTGCTTGACCCAATTTTATGGTGTTATTTCTTTCTACAGAGATAGGATCACACTTGTTTAAAGGGAGGAATGGGTTTGCTGAGAGCATTTAGGAGCACTCAGCAGGAATGAGATTATTCTCTGTAATTCTTAATCCTAAAATAATCATAGCCCATCTTGTCAAGCCTGCAGCAGCAGCTGTAAGCGGTGAGCAG
Organism: Nothoprocta perdicaria; assembly: GCF_003342845.1. NCBI lineage: Eukaryota > Metazoa > Chordata > Aves > Tinamiformes > Tinamidae > Nothoprocta > Nothoprocta perdicaria. The sequence continues at coordinate 6,809,891 of NW_020456087.1, read as the reverse complement.
TCTAAGTGCTTGCTGATATTTGCCTGAGATCATTTGCCATTGTTATAAGCTTGGAACTCTCCAAGCTAAATATAGCACAGAAGATTTACACCTGTGATTAATGTTTTGATGTTTTCATTTTTTTTTAAAAGATGATTCATGACTGTGGATGCAACTCTTGAACATATTTGGAGGGGTTAAACTGAGAGTTATAGAAGCAACCATTCCATCTAGTGCATTTGGGGGATTGCCTCTCTCGGGCACGTAAAGGGGGATTGTGGTGCTATGGGGTCTGTTATCATTGATGTTAAATGAGTTTAATGGGAGTGAAGTTACAAGTCAGGCTGCGTATGCAAAAGAAAAAACATATTCTCAGACATTTTTATCCCCACTAGGTACACATATGAGTCTTCAAACATGTGCTTGATTTGTTTAAGGAGTAAAATGACAAAAGTGAGTCTTTCCTCTCCTTTTGACTTGCCTTCTGTGTCCCTTCTCTTCTGAAGTGCTGTTGCCTCCTGTGGCAGAGGTTGCTCACCCGCTCCTTTAATCCTCCCGTTTATCTCTGTACCCCTCTTCAGTTTCATCTGTTCTTCTTGCCATCCTTTTCACTCCTGTTCCCTCACGTTGTCAGTGTGCTTTAGTTGCAAGCAACAAAAATATGCCACCTTTGATCCATTTACTGGTTTCACTTGTTAAAAATATGTAACCTTATACTTCACAAGAAAGACTTCAAAAAGCAAACTAATGACAATTTACCACACTGGCAAACAGCTCGACATCACATCTCAGGAAGGCTGAAACCTCTGCTCACAGGATGTAACTCTGAAATCCACAGATAAACAATTAGGTGGTGAATTGTTAACTATTTCAGTGCATCTCATGTTAACAGAATTGGGTTATTTTATCCTTTAATTTGTATCAGATGCCTAAACTGATTTTTTTAATCATTAAAACACCTACGTTCAGCTGGGGACTTCCACAGTAGCAATAAGTGCTTACAATGAGGTTAGATGCTATGCATGTGTTAATTTATGGTACAAAGAAAGCTAAAGCTATAGAAAGAGTGTAAAGTAAACTGCATAGATACCCGTGAGTCCATCGTGCTGCTCATTGGGTAAAACCTCACAGTCAAAACAAGAAAATCTCCATATTATATCTGTACAGAGAACAGCTACAACGATCACAGGACACATTACCAACCTTAATTATTCAAAAACACAAGGAGAAATACCAAAAATCATGAAGTAGCTTTATGTCTGACCAGGAGCTATATTAACATGCTTTAAAAGCGGACTGCTTTGTTTTCTGAAAGCTTCGAATTATGCTTAATTCATCTCAAATTCACCTCAGTTTTTTCCCTGCAGTCACCAGCACCAGGACCCATAGCAGGACGGTGGGGAAGAGCCGATGAGCAGGTGCCCGTGGAGGGCGCCCTGCAGAGCCGGCCCATGCGCTCCCTGCGCTTGGCCTGGCCCTTTTCCTCCCAACACGCAGCGGGTTTGGAATCTGCACTCCTTCCTTCCTTTGGAAACGTGACTTTTTTTCCTTTTAGGGACAGTGCCCCAAGTGTTTTAGATATTTTTGAGAATTGCTGCAGCCTCGACAGTTCAGTACATGGGACCCTTGCCTTCGGCCAGCGATGAAGCAGWGCTCCTCCGTGCAGCCATCAGAGACAGGTGATGTCCAATCTCTCAACAACTTACAAAATTAAAAAAAATCTACGATAGTTTTTTTTTAACTTCGGTCACCTTGAGTGTTCTTTCAAACRGGACAGCCCCATTCCTCTCCAAATTGCCTCTGAACCCTGCAGGGTCAGGATCCTGTTGCTTTGTTTGAAATGCTGGTGCTGTACCTACATGCCCTGACAGAGATGCGAATTCCTTCTGGGGCTGTCTGCACTTCATAAAGACACGTGTCTGTTGCTGGGAGATCTTAGGTGGAAATCTGGCTCCTGATGATTGGATTTCAGCTTCCTCTCTCATATATACTTTAAACCACTCATTATTTTTTAGTAAACTGACAGAGGAGTGGTGAAATGTGCTCAGCAAAACTCAGCTGCTCAAAGTGCTGCAGATGATGCGTCAGGGCCTTCTGGAGGATGGAGGAACTTGGCGCATGTGCCTGCCTGTCCCCAGCTCTGGCTTCCTCTCCACACCCCTCTCTATCAGAGCTTTGGCCACCCTTCCCCCATGAAGACATGAATTAACCRAATTCCTCAGATTCTGCAGTGCTGACTGATTGTGACCGTTTCTGGAACTGGGAACCCTGCCACATGCCATATTGCTGGGCATGTAGGCGACACGTATAGCAAAGCGCAGAGGATCCCAGGGCCACTGTTTCCTCMTGCTTTGCTTTTCCCTTCGATCATTTGGTCTCCTGGAGGCAAACAGGAGTCCAGCACCAGCATCCTGCCAGCCCTCCAGGTGAACAGTTTGGAGTAAATGACGAGTTTACTACGTACTAGTTAGAAAGCCAGAATAACTGGCAAAATAGCTCGCCTGACATGTATTTGGCATTTAATGCCCACAACATGTGCTAAGCATTTAGCAAGTTGTTATTTCGCCAGGATTGATGTAGTCCAGGCATAATCCAGGGGAGCTCCCACTAAAATCAGCGGAAGTTAGAAACACTCATTACCTATTCATTAGTGTCTGGGATCATTAGAACAGTATGGGGCAATGTAGCGGCAGGAGGAAAATGGTCTGGGTGTAGCGTAGATGAAAACCAATAATTTGCTGGTGTTGTGCCTATTTCAGAGCAGGCATCATTGATTTGTAGTTTTGGAGCATAAGGTAATATATTCCAAGCTGGAAACGTGCTGGATCTCAAAGGTACAAAAAAAAAAAAAAAAAAAAAAAAAAAACCACAATTCTTTTAATTAATAGGATGTTGTTACTATATGTTACTAATGGTCTAGTGCTCCCTTTTAAGAGCATGAAATGCAATGATGGATGCTGTGGCTTTGTCATGTGGCCATTTATAGCTATTCCGACCTTTTTGGCCCAGCATCGCCATCTGCCTGCTTGCAGCACCCACCTCGTCCTCCTGAACTCAGGCCGGGCTCAGAAGCAGCTTTTGTTTCCGTGAAACTGGGCTCACCCATGTGCGAGCCACAAGCYGCCCTCTGCCCAGCCTGAGCCTCCCAGGAGCCGGGGCCGTAAGCGCCTCCAACAGCACTGACCTGCGGCGGCAGCTCCAGATGCAGCACGAGCGCTGCACGACCCCTGCTTTGTTGACATTCCAACTAAAAAATGGATGAGGGTTCTCTCTTTTCTTTTCTTTTCTTTTCTTTTCTTTTCTTTTCTTTTCTTTTCTTTTCTTTTCTTTTCTTTTCTTTTCTTTTCTTTTCTTTTCTTTTCTTTNTCTTTTCTTTTCTTTTCTTTTCTTTTCTTTTCTTTTCTTTTCTTTTCTTTTCTTTTCTTTTCTTTTCTTTTCTTTTCTTTTCTTTTCTTTTCTTTAGTATAAAAACATAGGAAAAAAAATCATAGAGAAGACACTTCAAATTAGTGTCCTTTTCTGTCTAGGTCTGTTTCTGTGCTTGGTGCCCTAACTAATTCTTGGTACTCCGATTTCTACCTGAATTGCAGGTTGGGGTTTTCACCCATATCCCTGTGTGTCACCCCCACTGGATGGCCAAAACTCATCTTGACGCTGCTAAAAGTCACCCTTTCAAGTGCTTTAATACACAGTCACACTCACATCAAAGGTAGTATGAATTTTACATCTCGAATAACACAGTTTGCTGGCAAGGATCCTTTTTGCCTGATCCTGCCTCCAGAATTGYACAAATATTAGCGAGTCACTAGTTAATGACTGGGGAACAGGCACCGAGAGGTCACACACAGTAACATCTGATGACCTTTCACCACGGTGCTGATGTATCATCACTTCCAGCTTACTTTGCACCTTGCACATTCAGCTCTTGGTGTTTATCCTGCAAGTATCTCCACGTCTAACAGGAGCCTTGCTCACTGTATTTATCAATTTGGTACATCTCTTTAATATGCTTGATGGCTTTTCTGAAGAATCAGATTCAGTTGTCAGAAGAATTTTATTTTTATGAAATAGTGTCACTGTTTCACTTACTTCCCCCAGAAATCATCCTTCAGATACCACATTTGCTCATGGCTGAATGCCTGTCTCAGTGAGGAGATGCCAGGAAGCGTTTCCGTGAACTCCCAGGCTGGAAAGGGGAGGAGTCTCTGAGTGGCTATTCCACTAAAAGCTGATTCCCACCGCAAATGCAGCACTATCCGGGTTGCCAGGGCTTTCAGAGTGGAGTTTATTCCACAGGCCAGAGCTATTACGCGCTCTTCTTCTCACAGGGGAATTTGTTGGTCTCGTGCCTCGCTGAAGCACAGGGCTGCYACAGCCAGAGGAAAACTTCCCTTCTGGATGCTCCAGGCCATACAACGAAGGGACAGCACCTAAAACGTCCCTTTGCCTCTGGCCACAGAGCTCCAGGGCTGCAGGAAGCAGAGATGTCACAGGTCAGGGCGCTGCTGCGCAGGTGAAGGCCGCACAGCACTTCCCTCTTGTAGGTCTGGCGGACAGGGAGCGGAGAACCAGAAGTCACCAACCGGGACATCTCTTCCAACCACCTGCTATTGCCAACTATCAAGGCATACAGTCTCCTTTGTTTTTCAAACTTAGCTGGTTCACCTTAAAACTAGCTAGAATTTTCTCTCTATTGCTCCTATGGAGAGGGTGTTCCAGGACACTGCCTTGGTGCTTAGAAATTTTACTTTAATTCCACCCTAAATATATTCTTAGACATTTCATTTTAGTCCTTCATTAGTCCTTCATTTTGAGTAGTCTTTGCTTTCTCTTTTATTTATCCCCCTGATGCTATATCTCTTCTTAACCTTTCTTAACCTTTCATTTCTTCACAGCAAGATCTTTCTTGTAAGGTAAACTTTCATATTCCCTTAATTTTCCCAAGTCCAGTTTGAATTAATCTTTCCTGAACGTGTTTAACTGGGCATTATCAGTGTATGTTACAAAGGTCTTTCAGCATTCCTTTCTCTTTGTCCTAGGAACCTTATTCCCCTACACTATATATCATGTGGCTGACTGATACATCTCTGCTTCTCTGTTCTTTCCATGTGCTTTTAGAAATGGCTTTTGGTCCCTGCGATCATGACTTTGCATTTACTATTAAATTTCATCCTGTTTTGGTTACTGCAGTCCTTGAGGTCATGGAGGTCTTCCTGCATGATATTCCAAGCCTCTTCTGTATCACTGGTGACTTCCAGCTCTGTGTTGTCAGCATATTTCATTAGCTCATTCAATTTCTGCTTTTTGTGCCAAGGTCATTAATGAAAAGATTAAATAAGATTGTTCTCAGAGTGAGTCTAGGAAATTCCATTAATAATCCCCTTCTCTCTTGGCAGAGGGCTCTCCTTCTGTCAGTTTCTTGTATGCTTTACAGCTCACATATATATATATTCATCTATATCTTAATATTTTATTATGTAGTGTTATACAAAATATTTCATATGGTCCATCAAAATTAGGTCTAGTGTCTCTCTATGAAAACAGGCAACAATCTCATCAAATATATCAAATCATTCTGGAATGATTTATTATTGATAAGTGAGTATTTTTATCCCATTTCCATATTTGTCTATTTCTTTTATTATGCCTTCCTTCCAAATGTGTCCTAAACCCCTTATTTTTATTTAGTACAGACTAACATGCATGGATTTTGAGCCTGAATGATTTATTCTCTTTCTTGAATATATCTAAGATTTAATTTTAGGATACTGGAAATTTTTATTTTATTAGTAGTAAAGTAGTAAATAAGTATAAAATAATATTTTATAAGTAGTAACTAAGTAACTAAGTAAATAAGTAAATAAGTAAATAAGTAAATAAGTAAATAAGTAAATAAGTAAATAAAAAAGAACTGGAACAAATTAAGTGAATTTGTAATATACTGTTGAAAATTATGGAGGTGTCTCAGAAATGCACAAAAGCAAGGAAAACAGGAAAGCAGTTAAATAGCTATCATCTCTATTGTGAGTGGCGACCACAAATTCTATCAGCATCAGAGCTTTTAGCCAGCTTGCAGCTCTGGGGCATGCTGCTATCTTGCTGTAGTGCCCTCCACACCAGCCTTGTTGCCCAATATCAATCAACTGATGACAGCTCTTCAGACTCAGCTGTGATGCTGCATGTCCCTTAAGGAAAATGTTAGTTAGTGTGGGGTTTAGATTCAACCCAGATGTGACCCAGAGAGGAGGGGTTTTGAAGGACTACTGGAATCCTAGGACGGTGCTGGTGCTGATCAAGTTGTGCAGATTTAGCAGAGAGCCCAATGAACACAACTGAATGCTGCTTGCTCCTGTTACTTGCCCCAGCTCATCACAAAGGTGACGTGTGTCACACACAGCCACATCAAACGCAACCAGGACACATTATGGTTAGTCTAGAAGTCGGCCCCCACTGCACACTAGGGCCCTGGTTCCAAATCGCTGCCCAGGGAAGAGCAGCATCTGGTGAATCACTAATGCGCTACCTTGGCTGTGCTTTCCATAGGCCTGTCCCAGGGGGGTGCTGACTCATTTCGGTTGTCCTTGCAATATTTGTGTGTCTTGTGGAGCTGAAATTCATGTACGTTCTGCTGCAAAGTGGTCCTGGTCAAGCTAAGATCTTAGCTGTAGGTGGCAAAGGGCTCACTTTGCAATCAGGAGACAGGGTGGACTCCGTTAAGTCCAGAGCTAAGGAAGGTCAGTGCAGGGTAGAGGGGGAACCCACTGGCTGCATGTATCTGAAAAATAAAAAAAAAAAAGCAAAAAGAGCAACAAGGAGATTTTTTTTTTCCCATAAAATGTGAAAGGGGAAGTTTTACCTAAAACTTCTAGTCTGGTGCACTTGTAATTGGGGTTTTCTCTGGTACCCACCTTCCTCCCCAAGTGCTGATTCCCTGGGTGGGGAGATTTCAAAGAGCGAATTCCAAGAATAGCATTACCTTAAATGGTGGGAAACGAGCAGCGTGGCAGGTTGGGTAGATCTGAAGGTCTTATTCAGCCACTTAGTCATAGCTGCCCCCTCAAGTAAGAAATAACCAGAGGATTTTTTTTGAGGAGGTGGGAACTAGAGCAAAGTGTAGTGAAGTGAAACTGTACAGGCCCTTTGGGTTTTGAATAACGAAGCTGAGAGAAAGGATCTCCCATGGTAAAGTGTTATCAAATGACTAGAGCCAATACATTGTACATAATGATCTCAAATTCACGTAATCTGCAAAGCTCCATTCACTTTAATGGAAAAACACTGATTTGCACTAGCAGAGGCACTGAGTGGAAGAGAGTGCATTCCTGTCTGTCTTGCTTATGTGGGAAATCTGCCTGAAATAATTCTCAGAATTAAAGGTTTTTAAAGGTCTTTGTTTCTCTTGTAGTTCCATTTTGCAGGCCACAATCCAAGTGCACCAAGTGCAAGGGACTGCAGGGAAGAGGGTCTGAATTCATTCCTTTTTTCCTGGTCCTGTGAACTTGTACTTGTCCCTACCATGTGGATGCAGGAATCTGCACGTGAGCTCAGAGATCCATGGGACCTTGGCCGCCCCTCAACAGGACACTGCAGCCCCTGCATTTTGCATGCAGTCAAATAGGGCTTTGCTGAAAGAATTTTTGCACCTCTGATGATTCAAGATTTGGCCTTATAGTATCGCAGTCAATGGGGTAATCACGGGCAGATCTGAACAGTGCAGTCTTTGTAACAGAACTGACCCCTCCAAAACCCAAATTAAAGCTTTGAATTCTTCTTTTACACCTTTGGGAGGAGAAACCTTGCCCTGGTGGGAGGAGTGGAAGCATTTGCTGTGCTGTTTCTCATTGCCTGGTTCCCACTCCCAAAGCCACCCATGTGGCCCAGCATCTTCCCGAGCCATGTGTAAAATTCTCAGCGACGTCGGTTCAGCTGCTCAGCRTCAGTTCCACCCACTCAGATGCAAAAATCTGTAAGTCAAAAGGAAAGATGTGGAACAAGAAAGACAGAAAATCAGAGCACCAGCACTCTCAGTTCTCCCTCCCCTCCCATACACTGAGCAGCTGGAACAAAAAGCAGCCTTAACTGTGTTCAGTTTTTATCTCAAGCAAGACCTGATCCAGGACCTGCTTGTGAACTTAGAAACTGCTCTTTTTTGACCACACGCATTACAGGTCTTTGCCTCAGACCCTGAGTGCTTTAGTCTTCTATATGGCAACACAAGACTTGCTTGCCCATGGGTTCTGATTACAGTTCTGATTTGGGTTCTGATTACAGTTCTGATTTCCATCTACAATTATAAAATCTCTCCCACTACCACATTATCCTGTGGGACTATTGCACTTTAAATAAAGTGTTAATGGAAAGCTACATGTTATTCCTTCCGGATTCATTCTCCCAGGTTATAGCTGGGCCTGCTCAACATCATAAGTCGTGTTGGTTTAGCGATGTTGGCTGGGAGTTTGAAAGAAGAAAGTCACCCTCAGCGGGCACAGAGAGGCTGATGGACAAGTGCCTTTGTGCTCCGTGGTGGACGTGCCACCTGCTCCGTGGTGCCGTGGCCGTCCCGGTGGCCTTGGCACTCGCCGYGTTCCCTGGATCTGCTGCAGCAGGGTCGGTCACTTGGGGACATGCAGCGCACTCGATTGAACCCCCATGGCAGGAGCCCCACGAGCCTTTTCCTCGTGGTGCAGGAGCCAGATGCTGCCATGCGGTGTGTCTACACCTATGGGCAGAGGGCAGGGTAAAGTGTTGGGGCATGATGTATTTGGCTGCACRGAAAGAGGAGTGAGGGCACAGCGCCTCTTTATGCCTCCCTGCCAGGCCAGAAGCACATGTTTATCACAGCCTTCCCGGTGCTGCAGCTCAGTAGGTTCAGGCTGGTCTAACCCCAGGCTGTGAAGGAGAAAGGTAGCGGAGCAGCCCTCTGCTTTCACCCAAATGCGCACCCCACACCCTTGTGCAAGGGTGATGGCAAGGTAGCCAGGGATTGGAATGAATCTCAGACCCAAGGAAAACTAACCATTTTTTGTTAGGAAAGTGAGCAGGGTGATCCCCTTTTGTYACTCAGCCAGAGCATCCAGTGTCAGACCAGTTCAAGGGCTGTGCAAAGCCTGACAAGGAACCACTGAAGTGGCTGAAGGCCACTCCGCCAGCGTGTGCCAGGGAGCACGGTGGTGGGTAACCCAGAGCCTCGCGGGGCTCACACGGCTGGGGCTGATTGCAACACACCTGCTGCTCATCTTTGCCCAAGTGCAGGTTGAAATAATCCATTAGCAGCACCCCATGAGGTCTCCTGAGTGGTTTAGGCCAATTAAAGCAGCCTGTAGTGCTGCTGAAAGATGTTGTTCTATCCTCTGTTATCTTCCTCTGTTCCTGTTGTGCTGATATGAGGGATCTATCTGAAACCAATGCCTCAGAGAAGCAGGCAAGCTGGGTCTGTGTGGCTGGGGTGAGCATGGTGGCGGTGGGAAGCTGGGCCCTCCGCTGCCTTGGCTGTGAGCGGCCTAATCCCAGTGCCGCTCCAGGGCTGCTCCTGTCCCCAGCCCCGGCTGCAGGGATGGCGGGGCGAATGGCACGGCGCTGGCCTGCCTGGGGCATGGGCAGGGGCCCAAGCGCTGCTGGCTGCGCTATGGGAAGGGAAGGGGCCCTCGGCAGCAGCCCGGCCGTGTGGTGGCAGGAGCGTCGCCGCTCACCCYGGGCTGCCCGGGCAGACGTGAGCCCCCGCRCAGGCAGCCGGGCCTGGGGCGGCCRCGGAGCCCAGCGCCCTCAGACTAATCCTCACATCACTCCTGTGGCCCCTGCCTGTGACAATAACCTACAGAAAAGAATACACTTGAGTATAGTGTGGATTGTTTTATTCGGATCAGTGAGAAACCTTTGAGGCTTCCACCCTTTGGTACTGTGAGCGAAACCCTGGCTGCAGCACAGGGCAGCTACTGCTCTACTGTAAGTGCCGCGGTAGCTTCAGCTGGACGTGGAGACAGCTTTGCCCTGGAGTCACATACTGCAATGCTTGAAGAGCCACCCCTGGCCTTTAAATAACACCTCACTTGATTATTGCTTTAATGCTCGTTGATGGCACCTGTAAAACTCTGCAGTATTTCTGCTAAAACATAGACCACAAAGAGATAATGGCTTGGGTTGCTGTGTGTGTTTGTTTGTTTCTGGTTTGGTTTGGTTGCCTTTGATCCTTTGGATCAGACCTCTTTGGTTTGGATGTTTTGAAGCTAGGCAGGGATGTGCTCGGCTGTTGTGTGGCAGTGTTGCTGTCAATGTCACCCTGAGGAGAACAGCTTGGGGCTCCTAATATGCTCTCAGGTGGCAGGTGCTGCTGTAACACTACTGGTATCCATAGGACATGTGAGGAGATATTCCAGGCTTTCCGGGAAGAGCCCTGAAGAGCTTTGCTACCYGACAGGCTTAAAGAGAGAGGAAAATGCACAAGGAGCCAATAAGGTATACAGCAGGAGGACAGAAGTCTGAATGCAAAGTGGAGGGTAAGAAGAGAGACAAAAGTGGAAGGAGTTGGGACTGATTGACAGAGAGAGGACTTGAAGGCTGGGGAGGGAGGGGAAATGTGGTGTTCTGTGGTGAGCTGAAGACAACAGGCAATTGCTCCCAAGTAAGACTGAAAAAAGACGGGGAATGGGAAGAGAGGGTCTAATGGAGCGAAAGAAAGAGACCAGCTGAAAGCAGAATGAGARATTAGGGAACAAAAATATTAAATGCATATTAAAAAGGGGGGAAAATACTGAAAAGCAAACAAAAATATAAGTAGAAAAGGAAATAAGAAAAGGGGGACAAAAAAGGATGAATTTTCTTCACCAATAGCAGGAATATACTAAATTAGGCAGAAAGTGTCATTCAATCAATTCTGGTAAGAGAAGCTGCATTGTGAGGTCCTTCCTGATATCCATTATTGTGCCCATGACAAGACATGACAAGTGCTGCTTTGTCTAGGCAGCCTGGTGCTGCCCTGCTGAGGCAGTCGGCCTCTGAGGAATGACGTGTACAAGGTCAGTTTTAGCAAATCTGCTTTTTATCCCTCTTGGTCAGGCTTTCAACAAGGCCTTATTTATACAGAGAGGTTTTTTTGTTGATCTCTTTTTCTACAACTCTTACGASTCCCCAACCCTGACAAATATCATGAGTGCTAGCCCTGATGAAAGCACTACTATGAATGCACTTCTGCTATTTTTACCTCAAACTTATCCACACTGGATGTGAAAAGAGTGATTAAAACACCTAGGAGAAGGCTCTCATAATGCTTCTATCACAGCAGCTACTGACAGATAGAGCTAAGACTYTTTCCTGTGAGGCTGGCACCCCAAAGCATTCACATTGCCTTCCATACCCCAGGCATTAAAATAGGCAGCTTTGAAATTAAAAACCTGACAGACAACATGGGAATAAAATCTTTCCCATTTCAGTTGTGATGTCAACAAACTTTTTTTTTTTCTCTGTATCTTCCACTAAATATTTGTTTAAGTAGAACAGTGGCCATCCTAAAGAATTTAGATTTTTGGTGCCAGAACTAGGAGCAAGTAAAACCATTAGTCTGCTTCAAAGTGAGGTCAGAGATTCTGGCTTTCTGTTAAAGACATAACCAGATTAGGGAAGAACAAGCTGAATGATTCTGAGTATTTTCTAAAGTGCTCCGTGTTTTAATGGTTTTTGAGAAAGGATAAAGG
>NW_020456087.1:6792946-6798210 GCF_003342845.1 Nothoprocta perdicaria | reverse complement strand
AAAAAAGAAAGAAAAAATTGCACCTGGAGGTTTGGGAAAGAGCTGAGTTCAAACCTTTAATTCCAGGTAGGCAACTGACATCCTGCTCACACTGATTTTATTTGTAAACATTTCTGCACATCCCTCTGCCCCAGGGAAGGAAAGAGCCTCTGCATGATGACTCCTAGACAATGCTATATGGGACACAGCCCCCTGCATCTTCTGCAGGAGATGCAGACTTACTGTGCAACCATTTGCAATAAAGTGTTTGCATACAGTAGTAATTGCCCACAATCYGCTGTAAGAAAGCTAGGATTATGCTAGTGTAACTGAAAGAAGTGAAGGCCTTTTAAGGAGTTCGAGTTCAGGATAAGTGATTTTTACCTCGGTTTTACTGGATAATATATTCTTTCATACACGGTATCTTGACATCAGTTCATGGCACTTGCGGAACATGAGCCTTTTGGTAGTGCAAGTTGCTGCCTGAATGCAGGTGTGCACAGGCATTAAGTCATTCATGGCAGACAAGTACAAAGAAAGAATATTTCTCCAATGCTCATGCAAATTAATTTTTAAAAGGAAAAAAAAAATCAGATTCCTTCCCGGGGAAAAGAGTTCTAAATTGCACTATGACATRTATGCAGCATCTGGCGTAAAGAGGCCAGGATGTTTAAAACTGCACAGGGAGCCCTTTTGGGATCCCTGCAGTCTGAGGAGAAGCCCACACATCCCTATTTGCATGTGGCCCCGTTATGCTTTGGAATTCACAGAACTCTGTYGCGCACCGGGAAGCAGATTTTTTTCTGATGGAAATTATTGTTCTTCAGAGCAGCAAGACGTTATTAGGCACTTCCTGCACTAAGCTGTGTTTTCCTTTCTTCTCTTAAATATTATATGTGATGTTTTCTTTCTGTTCCTCTAATCCTACTGGTCACATTCTTGTTTTTTGTCCCTGAAGGAAGATGATCAGTTTGTGTGTGGGTTTTTTTTTTTTTTTCTAGAAGTATCTATTTCCATAGTGAGTAAAAAACCTCCACTAAAGCAGAGCTTTTGAGACCTGCCTTATGGTAAGATTTTTGAAGCGCCTTCCCCCCGGCCTTTTTCTTTCCTTCACTTTTCAGAAAGCATAGTTCTTAAAAGTTCTARCTTGTCATGGAAATAAAAGGTAAATATTATTGAGTCAATTTTTAAAAATGTAATTTTCCACTGTGACATGAGAGCCTTGCAATATAGCTTTAATGATGTATATAGTACCTAAATACTTCATTTAGATTTGCCCTAYTTCTGATAACTGAAAGTGTACGTARGGATGTGAAGGGATGTTTTCATCTGGGAAGAAAAAAAAATGCAGGGGGGAATGAAAGAGGCATCGATCKGTCTGAGAGGCGCGGAAGCTGGTCCAGATGTCCACAGTTTCTTTAGATCTCAAGATGTATCTGAGCTCCACATGAACAACATACAAAGTTGTTTGGCAGTCAAGTTTCGTGAGAGGATTCAAGAGAGGTGAGTGAAGTAAGAACAGCTTAATGTATCAGTTGGGTAAAGAAAATAGCAGAACTGTAGTTCTGTATGCACGTGCATGCATCAAGCCCTTGTGTTCACCAAATCTTGCAAGAAGTATTATWTGGCACGATGCCAAAGAGCGGCAAGTCTGTAGATCTCTGCAGTGATTCCAAATAAAAGCCAAACACTTGTTAAAYTGAGTGATTTCCAGTTTTCCAAGGCTATGATACTGATTTAACGCTCATGTCTCTCAAACACAAATGAAACATGTTCCTGTTGGGGTAAGTGGATCATTCTCAGCCAAAAATTGTTCCTAAGAATATGTATGTAGCACCATCTACTGACATTAGAAGTCTTTGCAGGTAAATATTTATRATTGTTCTTCAAAAACCTGTGTTGCAACACTGCAGAGGCAGCAGTTTCCTTATCTGCACAGGATCAGCTTCTCATTCTACTTACAGCTCTATAAACTCAGACTAACTAACACCTTTGTCCTCAAGAGTTTAACTCCTAAAATCGAAACAAAATAAAATAGGATAACAGGGTGGAAAAATGTGGATTTTAAAAAAAAGGAAAAAAAAAAAAAAAAGAAAAATGAGATAAGCACAATAATTATGCCTTGGTGCATGGCCTGCAGCAAGAGCAAGAGTGTTGCTGATAAGGGGAATAAATCCTCATGATGTAACTGGAGAGCTCATGTACTATCTTTATCAATCAGATACTTTTGCCAAATATGTCAGCTCAAAAACACCCAAGAGCAAGGAGAGTCGCTGCCCCTTGGAGTGATACTGCTTTTCCCTCCCTAAGGAAAATTTTCTCTAAGGGAAATACTAGTCACCCAGGGTTTGTTTTCATGCCTGGGCCGCACGCACGCTTGCCCTGTTCACGTTTCTGTGGCAATGCCACCGCTCAGGTTGCCTCAGCACTGCTGGTGGCTGCTGCCCGCCTCATGGGTGTTCTGCTGTCCCCTTGCCTTTGAGCTGCAGATGTGACAGGCTGGTCCCCTTGGCATGTGCCTGYCTCATTGAGAGGCCTGAAGAGCTCTAGAGGGGCAGAACGCGGGGAGTTTTAGATAACCCTTAAGGTAGTCCTAGAATGAGATATTTCCAAAACTGAGAACTCCTCCATCTTTGCAAATATCACAAGGTCAAAGCCTTGCTTGGTGATGCCTACAGCAGTGTGCCCCTTGTAACCGCTGTGAGGCAATTCCCGCTGCTCAGGGCATGTCCCATCGTTCGTACRGAGAATCCTGGGGCTTTGCAGCAATTCCTGGTCCTCCTGACTGGTTCAAGGCAATGCCTCTCTGAACACCTGCTTTCTCACAGACTGATAGTCTGGTTTCTAACAGCGCTAACACACTTTGAGACGCTGTCTCTTGGAGAGAGCACCCTGCTCTCCTGTGGACCTCAGCTGTGCTCTGCTCCCAGGTGCCTGCAAATAAATACGTTTGCACAAAACAAACGGGTCTCTCCCTCTGGTGAGCAGGCAGGTGAAGAGCTGCAGCATTCTGTACACACAAGTTTAAGAAGGTGCCATTTCAATAATTTAAGCTCCAGAATTATTCTYAGCAAGTAGTTCCAGAAGGGGCACTGTAAGCAAAGCTGATCCCTAGCTCTCAAATAGATCAAGTCAGGAAAAACCTAACAGAAAATACTATTGCAGAGCAGACACATTTTGGGTTGACTATCCTAAAAGAGGCAGCTCATTTAGCAGCAGATTTCATTTAGCAGTTCACTGTCTTTCTGGCCCTCTCTCCTTGTCCTCTAGCTTCCCACTCCTCCATCCTCCTTTAGAGATTTACATCGTCTCAGACTCTACGTAACTTTTCCCCTCCTTTTTCCATCTAGTTTTTCTGCTGGTTAGGCAGGGTGACTGAAGCCAGAGCCTGCTGAGGCTCAGAGCTGGTGTAAAGCAGGTGCTAAGGTGTGTGCAGAAGGAAGAGGGAAATGGGAGAGCTTTCAGATCGCTTCAGCTACAACATGAAATTTCACTTTTGCTGGGCTATATTTAGTTCATTGACCTGGTTTATTATTGTTATGCAGACATAGAGGAGAGTGTGTAAACAGACAGGATGGAATCTTCTTAAGCTGGGTAAGCTCTGTTGTTTAAGGAAATACGATGTGATAGCCCCTGCCTCAGAGCAGACTTAATAAATCGGGTCTTGGCAAAACACTGCTGGAAGAGGTGGTGCTCATCCTGCTAGCCCAGGAACCAGGATGTCCAGGTGCCAGCCAGAAACACCCATTCAACTCCCCATTCTGGTTCTGCTAAAGGATCTGACTTCGCTTGGCCTCGTTTTGACAGATTAATGCTGGTCTTTCAAGACCTGGTCTTTCAAGCCTCTGTCCTAGAGCTCAAGATCGCTACAGACACAACAGTTCTGCCTTCACACTCCGTGGGGATGTCACGCGCTGGGCAGATGAAAAAGGAATACGTTCTCCCTTGGCCTCTGAAGCAGAAGCAGCGAACGGCAAACACTGCCCAAGCAGYGGGGAGGAGCGTGGGGACAGAAGTAGGACACGGCGCTGGCAGAGGTTGATCAGGGCAGGACAAAAGATTAGTATCATGGATACTGCTGCTTAGCAATTTTCACTATTATTTCGTTCAGATTAACCTCAGAGCCAAAGTATTGCTGTGGCAGTGGAACATGTACCTCACTAGCCTCCTTTCCATCACAAAAATGACTGAAATGCCTCTCAGTACAGGCTGTACTCAACAGTACAGCCATATAACCATATTTTCAAACATATTGATCTTCCTGCAACATCCAGCTGGAATACTCAGGCCTTGGGAGCAGGGAATCATCTTTTTATTATCTGTGAAGCCTTTGCACAACAATTGTTTGACTAAGGCTCTTTGGTCCTACAAAAATATAGTAACAATAGAAAAACACAACATCAGCATGATTTTTTTTTTTCCCTAGAAGAATAGGTCTTTGTTTTMGGTAGAGAGGTAATACAGTGCTGAGCACAGATGACAGGCAAAAGAGGATGCTAAGGCATGCAGGCAAACCCACAGAAATGAATTTCCTGCATGCCTGCCCCCCCAGTACAGTACATCAATATTTAAATACTCAGCATCTTGTAAATGGAGTTTGTGTGTATCTGCATCGACACAGAAATTTATTGTATACAYGAAGATTGTTTAAAAAGCAACATTTATAATGACTGAGGGGAAAAAGGCCGAAAACCTATTTCCGCAGCCACAGGACGCACGTATTCCAAGAAACAATTCRCATTTTCAGGATTACAAGCACATTTTAAGCATGAAGCTCTGAAAGCTTTCTCCGCATTTGTCCTGAGGTTATACAGGAGCAGATACCTCAAGGTGCAGCTTCCTGACCCACCCAAATCCCTAGGGCACTGCTGGAAACAGCGCTTTGCCCCACTGCACCTTGTGCAACCGTGTGCTCACTATGGAGCCGATTCAGAGGCAGAATCGGCTCAGGGCAGTTTGTTGTGACACTAATCTGCAGCCAGGCCGCTCTCCTTGTGCACCGGACACTGCGCCCGTCCAACGGGGCTAAACGTGTTGGAGATTTCCCGGAGGTCCAGATTTCCCGTTGGGCCGAGGAAACGGCCGTTGGGCGCGTGGGAGCGGCCGTTATGCGTGGTGGCGGCCGTTATGCACGGGGGCGGCCGTTGGGCGCGCGGGAGCGGCCGTTACGCGTGGTGGCGGCCGTTATGCACGGGGGCGGCCGTTGGGCGCGCGGGAGTGGCCGTTACGCGTGGTGGCGGCCGTTATGCACGGGGGCGGCCGTTAGGCGCGCGGAAGCGGCCGTT
>NW_020456087.1:6683216-6792666 GCF_003342845.1 Nothoprocta perdicaria | reverse complement strand
GCGGGCGGGTCGGTGCTAACCTGTGCGCTTTGTGTCCCCCCGCCGCCCCCAGCAGGAAGGCTCGGACGACGGCCCAGATTTCCTCTCGGAGGAGGACCGGGGGGTGAGTGCCGCGGGGCGCGGGGCGGGGGGCAGCACCGGGGCCTCCCCCGCCGGGCCCCAGCCCGAGCCCCTGCGTGGCGGCCGGAGGCAGCGGCGGGCGCTGCTGGGGTCTGCGGTGGGAGCAGCGCGGCCTGCCTCTGGGCTCAGCAACGCCTATTTTGCTGTCATTTTTTATTTATCTCTTCATTTTTCAGTCAGCCAAGTTGCTCACTAGTGCTTTTGATGGAGTAACTTGGGGCAGGTCTGTGAGCACTGCAGGAAATCGGTATTTTATCCCTCTGTCACCCCATGTCACGTCCCTGCCTCGCTCCCTCTCGGGCTACTGGGCCCATGCCTATGTTGAGCAGCCTGGAGGAGAGCACCTGGCCTGACCYGGGCCTAGGGAGGACGGAGCACCTAAGGCCTGGGGTGCCTCCCTCACAACAATAGRAGGCTTATATTGCAGGCTCAGCACATGATAAACTTACTGTTGGAAAGAAGTTCTCTCACTGTGTGAATTACAGTCAGTCCAGGATGCTGTGGTTATGTTTCTTGATGGGAAAAGCTTTCTCCCTGGCCTCCTGAATCTGGCCTTTGTTTATCCTCTCTTCATGACTGTGCTATCCATCTTTCTATAACTGCCCTGTCTCAAGCAACTGTTATGAGCTTATGTAGTGTAACTGATGCAGACTGATTGCTCCCATCGTTCAGTCTCTTGAGAAGGAATGACTTCGAGTGAGATGGGAGAGCTCCTTTTGGGAATGAACACCGATTGGCTTGGCTGTGGCAGGTTATTAAAGTAGCTATATCCGTCATTCCCYGAATAAAGGTGCTGAATACTAAAAATGCAAATCTGAATGACTGCACTGGTGTACATTTTTGTCACGTGTGCCATACTCAAGTGTAATATCAAGGGATTTTTAAAGAGTAGTGAGAATTTTCACTGGATTCCCATGCATTTTATGCTCCAGTTTATGACCGTGAAGTCAAAAGGGAATATTATCCTTGATGCCTGGTAAYGTACTAGGCCTGTTCTGCCCACTGCAGAGCTTGTGCCTTAAATTATCTAAATCCTTTGGTAAGAATACTGGATGAAGAGAAGGAAAAGTGGAAATTGTAGTGCCTTGAGTATCTTCAGGACTTGGGCTGTAGAATATGTTAACAGTGGAGTCARTTTTTATGCCTRTTGTCTCTAAATATGAGAGACAGACTTGGAACTGTGTAATTTTCTGTATCCGAAGCTGTAGGTAGAACTTAAGAATGGAAGTCTGTTCCTGTGAACTCCTTTTCTCCTGTTCAGACTACAGGTAGTCAGAATTCATATGTATTTTTAAGCCCTTTATAAATCTCTTAGTAACTTTGTTTGTGCTATTGGACAGCCTACATCTCTGTTATCCAAGTGCAGTCCAGCTTTTTTCTTATCCCACTCACTCCAGTAACCAAAACTGAGGTAGAAAAGAGTCGTCCTCCTTGTTCATAACTGCCTGCTTATAACTATGTTCCCTGTGCTTTCATCTTCAGAAACGTAGCTTCTCTTTTTCTTGGTAGCAGCAGTAAAAAATATTATTTCCTTAGGTATTTCCCTGGCTCTGATTTGTCACCTTCTGCTTTAAGACAAAAAAAAGAAAAAGAAAGGGAGGGAAGGGTAAGTCAAGCCTCGAGTTGCAGAAAGGCTAGGTAGCAACTTCTGTTTAAAATAACTAAGCTTCCAGTTTTGGAAATAAGGGTCCTTTCCTTTACAGAACTTGAAGGCTGTTACGCCAACCTTTTTGTCTTGGCAGAATCATGTTGGTAAGCTACAGTTGCCTTGAGTTTAGCCTTGTTGGGGAGGTAGGGTGAAAGGAAGACTGGAAATCATGTTGGGCCACATAAAACAGTAATTTTCTAACAAATGTGTTATACCATATGGAGCATTTTTCCGGTTGGTRTTAAAATGGAGGACTGAGAATCAACTTTGAGGAAGTAGCAGTGGGTGGTCTGCAGAAGGAACTTGTTATTAATGGTCTGCATAGATGAACTTGGAGAAATTCCTTTTCTGAGTCTGTTGAGTCCACTCTGAGTACTCTGAGTGGGTTCCTTTTTTTTTCTTTTTGTATGTGATTTCTCTGCACAAACAACATGTGCTTAAAGAACAAGTATAGTATTATAGTATTGCCCTACTAGTGCTGTCTTGTGTATTTTTATAGCTATATACTTGGCTAGTRTTCTTGTTTACTCTTTTAAAGGAAACCACCTATCACTTAGAACAGGTCTGGGAGAAACCTAATGCTGTAGTGGCACTAAGTAATCTTTTGCTGTGAATTGTTTGTTTCCTTGCTCTGAGTATTTCTCCAATTCTTTACAAAGAGCTCTTTGGAAAAGGACCTGGTTTCTCTTAACTTTTGGGGAAGAGGTTAACGTATTGTAGTTGCTGTCAAAGGATGACGATACTGAGGAGCAGGAAGGTAAGGCTGGGTTRTTTCCCTTGTCTGCAGCAACTCCCAATATCATTTGATACCTATTTGGTCCTTGAACAAGAGCTTAGCTGCCGAATTCTCTCACATTTTTCTATTTCTTTTAGTATGATAGCATCACTTGGCTCTCTTTTTGGCCTCTGATATTTTCTAGACCCTTTGAATAAGGCATAGCCTTTGCAGAGCATGGGTTAGTAGCACAGGGAGCTGTTAAGAGAAATTAGCTTTTGTTTTTCAAGATAGTCAGCAAGGGTATAGAGCATGTAGTAATGTGTAGAATTATTGTGCTATCTTTCATGTGTTTATAACGGGATCAGAGACAGAGGGACTCTATGCCATCTCCAGGATTTCAGAATTTAAGGTAGTTTCACTTCAGCTTTTATCCAAATCAGACTTCGGGGGATTCTGTAGCGTTATATGTTATGTAGATGTATGTAACATTATATATGATACTCCTGGATAACTAGAAAAGCATCTCTTGGTGGCAGTTTTCTTTAGAGGTAGTGATGAAGAGCTTGTGGTGTGAGGATGTCGTTTGTGTATTTGATTCCCAGTAATACAATATGAACCATTGTGCCACATGAATAAATTTGGAGTCTTTCAACTTTCTCATTGTCTTTGATACCTTTTACAAAATGCTTCATTTCCGTTGCAGATGAAAACATTCCCTGTTGGCAGTCAGGCTAGATATTATAAAGTAGCATACGGTTAAACTGACTTAAACTTGTGACAGTCRAAGAAATAGAGCTTTAGACCTCTGTGTGATAAGTGAAGTTGCCCTGTTTGCTTTTAATTTCCTCAGCACAGAAGGACATCTTGTTTCTGAACCTGTGACCAGTGCACGTGGCCTGGGTCTGCTACACTACACACTGCAGAAGCACTAGTGACAAACAGATTCCARAATCTTGGAATTTTGTGTTATGCTACTTTATAAAGAAAAGAAGAGGGAGAGAACAAAAGGACAAAGCATTTATGATCTGGGRTAGATTGCAAAAGTTCTGTTTGGATGATAAAGATTATTTGCTGAGGTTATTCTGTATTTATTAATTTATTCTGAGGAATGTAAAAACAAACCATACTGCAAAGAAGCCGAGTTTTAACGTCTTCGTGCTGAGATAAGGCAGACATTGGTATGTCAGATTGTATTTTTCTTTCTTAAATTAGATGCTAAGCACATTGAAAGCTCGGTAGGAGATGGGAGCTTTCCTTTGGAGAAGAGAGATTCACTGGATTGATGCACAGTAATATCCTGACTTTGTGTGAGGCCGTGATCCCTAAGCCTGGGTGGGAGTGAGGAAGATTCCTGAAGGGAATAGTATGTTACTGTGGGGGTGATTTTAATACTTCACACCTTTTGCTGAGGATCGCTTAACTGTATGTGTGGTAAATGCTAATTCAGCAGAATATGCTAGACGAGTGATTTTGGCATATATTAATATGCTGATTGTAAGCTCTGTTGGCAGATTGTTGCCATATAAGCAGCAGTCGTGTGCACTGAGGGCAAAGAGAGAAGTGAGGAATAGGAGTTAGTGCCAAGTGCTGCAGTGTTTTAGGGTAACGAGAGGCAACAAGATCCGCGAGCTGGTGCTTCCTTCCTAACAGTCCTTCCCAGATCTCAGTGCCCTGCAGCATGCCATTCAAAACCCGCTCTGTGTAGGCTTTGTACTAGGAGCTGCTGATACTAAGCAATTTTGTACTTGAGCGGAGACTTGAAAAAGCAATCCAGAAGGAACTTGGAGGGGGAAGTGCTTTTTCTTTGTACAGCAACATGTTCTTATTCAGTAGAATGTGCTACTCCTAGAACAGCAACACAGGAAAACGCAATGTCGCAGTAAAAAGTGAGCCTTGTAAGTGTGGAATTGTCAGAAATGATTTTAATGTGATTTCAAGGGGTTTCAGAATGAGCCTTRGTACTTGTAAAAATTGTTCTGAGTGTTCGTTAATGGTGATGAAGAAATTGTTGTGCAGTAAATTGCTCTAAAACAGCAGAGCTATAAAAGGAATCCTGTTAGTTTCATTGAGTACCAGTGGAGCATTGGTCCAGTTACTGCCCGAAACGACTCTTCTAATTACAGTGCATAGATATTGTTGGAATTTTCTGTATTGGATCATTGTTCCATTTTCTATTTAATGTAAATTTTGTATCACTTTGTGAGATTTCAGAGCTATCTTTTTATATGTCCTGGGTGTATATGTGAAATTGAATAACCATACTCCTTGCATTTATAGTGCTGTTTTAAAAATACTGTTAGGAAAAGGCTTCCAAGGAAACTTAGCTCTGTAAAGTTCTTTTTTTATTTTTTAATTTTTATTTTTAAGCTAAATAGATATTTCTTTGTTTAGCTTAGAGCCATAAATGTAGATCTCCAGACTGATGCTGCTCTGCAAGTGGATATTTCAGATGCACTCAGTGAGAGGGACAAAGTGAAATTCACTGTCCACACAAAGGTAAAATCTTGTACACTGAAAACTTCTGTATAGGAAAGAAAGTTTGCTTGTATTATTTATTGAGACAAATGTAATACCTTTCAAAGGAAACAAAAAAAAAAGCACAATCTCTTGTTTAAAGAATGTGTCAGCTGTAGAAAAAAATGCAAAAATTCCTTAAGAAGGTTGAAAAAGAAATAAAAGGAAGGCAACCCTAAGACAGTTTAGAAAAAATGACTGACAGTTTTCTGGATGGTTGGCTTGTCATGTTATTCCCATGCTTATTAACTGGCCTATTTCCAGGCATAATCTTTAATATACCTAAATATTCCTCAGTGTTTTTTTCATGAGATTAGACCTTGTTTCAGATTCTAAAAAGATTTCATAGTGAAGTTCTGAAAATATTTCATAGTGGAGTTCTGTTCAAGTTTTGTTAATAATCACTGGGTATTTGCTTTTTTTGCTTTTTTAATTAGATGTAAAGGTTTATTTATGGCAGAATCACTCATAGAATGATTGAGTTTGGATGGAATCTCTCTCTGGACATGCCATTCCAGTTGGCTGATGTACTAATTAAGAAAAAGATAACTTACTGTTCAAACATTTTTTCAAATCCTTATCTAGATATTGGGATTATTTTTGCAGGGATATTTTTTATTCTTTCTTTAAGACTTTTTCATATAATAATGAAAAACTTGGGCTTTTTTCATCATTTCTTCCCATTTCCCCCCCCTTAGAGTTCCTTACCAAATTTCAAACAAAATGAATTTTCTGTTGTTCGTCAACATGAAGAGTTTATTTGGCTTCATGATTCCTTCGTTGAGAATGAGGACTATGCTGGCTATATTGTAAGTATTCCGTAATGGCTGTATTGTAAGTCTTCCGCTATATCCTGTTTTCCTAGAAGTGGATCAAAAATACTTATATCTGCTTTTAAGTGCAGTGGATTGTGCTCATTTCTTCTGTAATCAAACTGCAGGAGTGAGTTGTTTAATGTTTTATCTGTATCCTAGTGTAGTTTTAGCCCACAACACTAAAATGTTGGAGATAGATGATCTTTATAACATGGTGCTATTGTTCTTGCACACAACTATTKAAGTTAGTTTCATGTTTCCATTGTTTTAGCTGGAATGGCAAAGAGTGCAGTAGCTGAACTCTGCAATAATTGAGCTTTTAAAATCAGAATCCTTTTCCCATAAATCAGCTGGGAGGGCGATTTAAAAAAAAAGGGGCGAGGAGGGGCAAGCAAAATCTACTTGAAGCTGTGGAGTGTTTTAATGCCCACTGACTTTGGCTTTCTAGTTTATTTAAAGTGTGCAGGACATAGATGTCTCCCAWATAGTTACTGTATGAAAGTACCTGTTAAAATTGGGTGTTACTGTTATACTTAAAAATTGGAATGTTTGTTATCTTGGTATGGAAGCCATATATTTAATATTGTGTTTGAGTGAATGGATCTATTGAATCAATGCATAATGTGTATTCCTGATTACTTTAATTGTAACATACTCTTCAGTCAGTCTGTGGTGTTTGATACTGTTCTTGAGCTAGTCGTTTTTATTAAGAGGGGTTACTTGGGAGGAACAGACCTTCAGAATGGTAGTAATTAGTTTTGAATGGTTTACTAAGTAGACTGGGTGTATATATATATATTTTTTCTTAAGATTAATATATTAATACTGGTGTACTTAAATGTGACCTTAACCTAGCTTTGTTTTGTGTCTCTTTATTACAGTGTTTCCTCTTTCAACATTAATATACAATATTAAAAGAATAAGTAGATTAGGGACTTGTCTGCTATGTGCTTTGTTATTTCARCAGATGTATCTTTAATCTTAACAGTTCTGCGAGAAAGAACTTGTGTCTGCAAATAATACAGATGATTTTTGATTAAATGTTTTCAAGAGTTATAAATGGGTGGTGTGAAAATAATCATCTGGGTTCTTTTTTTCTTTAAACAAGAAACAATCCTTAACAAATAGGCTAAAGCAAAAATAACAATAAAATTGTGYTTTAAAGTTTTAATTTTCTGTACTGGTAGGTAGTCAGGTGGTGTTTGATTTCTGTTGCAATGGAACGACTGAAACTTTTACTTAGTTCTTTAGTAATCTCCAGAATTGACCTAGTAATGCAGAATGTCTAGCTCGTTCATAAGAGAATGTGTCCATGAATGCCTTAATAAACAAGGAAAGGGAGAGCTGTGTATTAAGAAGCTGCAAGAGACTTGAAAAGCACTCGCATGCACACACACACAAAAACTTTGATTCATTTCCAGATTCCTCCAGCACCACCCAGGCCTGACTTCGATGCCTCAAGGGAGAAATTGCAGAAACTTGGAGAAGGGGAAGGATCAATGACTAAAGAGGAATTCACCAAGATGAAACAAGAACTGGAGGCGTATGTAGACATGATTACTATTTCTCTCCCTTTATTAATTCTGTTTGCTTTCCTGTGTTTCTGATCTCACTGTAATGATCCTTTATGCAAGATGTAGGCGTGAGCACCCAGTTGCTGTATAACCAGGGTTAACTTAGTGATCATGATCAGAGCCAGTAGGAAAATTGGAGAAATCGCTGCCCAGAAGTTAGAGCAGTTTAATAAACGACTTTATAAAACTGGAAGAAAATCTGCATGTTCTTGAAACTTTCTTTTGCAARGCAACACTTTGTGTTTTTGGGTTTTTTTTGTTCTTGAAACATACTTTTGTAAGGCAACACTTTGTTTTTTGGGTTTTTTTTTGCAAACCAAAAATCAGAGGTAGCCATTTTTAGCGATTTTTAGTTCTGACATTTCATGTCTTTTTAAGTATGATGAAACTTTAAGATGTGTATGTGATGTAAACTGAACTAATTTTTTTTGCATATGCTTGGTACGATGAGCATAGATGCCARCCTTCTGTTTCCCAGGAAGTTTGGAGATTACTAGAAAATCTCCYTCCTGCCTTTTTTTWAAWTTTTTTTTAAATTATTTTTTTAACAAGGAGAATATAATTCCGCAATATAGTGTCTTCTCTTATTGTGAATTTAATGTCTGCAATAASGTTTTGTTCTATATTGAGTAAAGCAGTGAAGTTTCTCCTTGCTCCAYGCACTTTTGTTGTAATGCGCTCACTGCTTTGATCTTTTTCCTGTTGTTAGTTTTAGTCTTCAAGTGTATATTTACACTGCTTCTAGACTGCTTCTCTCGAGAGCTTGGAGTTGGCAAGAAAAGAGGTCCCTTAGAACTGGTCCTTTCTTTCCTGCCTCCAGCTACTGTGAGCTTTAAAAGCCCTGTATTAGTGATGCATACAGCATAATTTGATAGCAGGGTAGATAACAATATGCAGGAAGCTGGAAGTTAGCAAAACACTATAAATTTTGAAGAGTCTGTGGTTTTCCAGCGGCCCTGATCATGATTCTCTTGTGGTCTGGTTAGGGGTTGGATAACACAGAAAACTTGGGGTTTCTTCTACTGCCACCTCCATCCTCTGCATCCTCCTTTTTTGTCTTCACTGAATGACTACTGCACTCATGGAGATGAAACATCTCCCAACACTGGCCCTGCTGGTTTGCTGGTATGTAAGTCTTAACCTCCTTGCGCATAGTGGAAGCAAAAGTGTTACTGTTTCACTGTCTGACAAGAGAGCAGGGAAAAGAGCCCCTTCCTCGTTTCTGGGCAAGTTACGTTGTGTTAACTGCATTTGCAAAGCAAAACGAACTGTAGCAATCTTGTGTTCTTACGAATGCCTTCCTCTTAATTAAATTGAAAGTTGAAGTTGAATTAAGTTTAAAGCTTTAAAGTTGAATTGCTTGAACTACACAACTGTGTGATTGGGATGATTAATCATGTTTTTTCTTGGCTGTATTTACCAAGTGCAGCACTTAATTTCACATTTAGAACTCTTTAAAGCAAAACTTCCATGCAAGTTGCAGYCCCAAAAGGCCAGATGCTTTCTCAGCAACTATAAAGCATCTATAAGCATTTTTCTGTAAAAGGCTCCTGTTCCAAAGAGCTAACAAACTCCATGGACACTTAAAGACAAATAAGTGAGGAGGGTGCGCATAGCTCAGGGGATGGAGATGGGGGGAAGCAATTTGCACATCAGCTATATACTGTCTGGAAGCAATATCTCCATTTCTTGRTTTTTGGGCAATGCAGCAGCAGGACACTTAAATACGGGTTAAGCTTGTAGCAAACCAGGCTGTGTGACAGCTAGTCTTAAAAATTAGAATGTGTTTACTGAGTCTTCTTTAAAAGTCGGAATGTTAGCTTTTCTAATTTCCCCTTTGTATTTATATTGTACTATGTATTTATATATGTATCAGATGTCAGAGTAATAGCCTTTATTGTGTTGGGTTTGCCATCTTTTATCTTTAATAAGGATCTCTTAAAACTTCTCATTAGGCTTATTTGAAACTTAATTGCTTCATGTGAAACTCTTACATCTGTCTTCTTCTTTTCAGTGAATATTTGGCAATATTCAAGAAGACAGTTGCGATGCATGAAGTGTTTTTGTGTCGTGTAGCAGCGCATCCCATTTTGAGAAAGGATTTAAATTTCCATGTCTTCTTGGAATATAATCAGGATGTGAGTATTGAAAACCGATATGCTAACAGGAGAAATCAAGATGTACTTTTATGGCAGCCTGGAAAATTGCTGAAATTGCTTTTTACCTTCCAAAGCAAGCTGCATCGGTTCCTCATACCAAACATACATATATATATCTTAAAGGTTAAAAATTCATTTAGCTCAATAAAAGTGCATTTGGCTGCCACCTGGAGACCCAAAATGTGCTCTAGCTTCAATATTAGAAGTCTTTATATGAAATGAATATACTTTAAGTTAAAAAGTTTAACTTCTGTTGGTGATTTGCATGTGGTATCATATCTCTCCACTCCTTTATTAAAAATCTTTTGAAAAAGAAAGCACAATGCAACAAAAACAGAACGCTACCTTTTAGGATTTGGAGTCACAATTGTAATTGTTCTTTATATAATCAAAGAAGTTTTCTGATTAACTGCTTTGATAATAAAGAATTTTTAATAATGCAATTGAAACTTTGATCAATGTAGTGTCAAGGAACCATCATGACAGGTTGGTTCCTTTGAATACATTTTTAACTTCAAAATATGTTAAAGCTGGTACTCTTGTTGCCTGACCTAGACGTGTCAGCTGCTTCAGGAACTCTGTTTTGTACATTTGGGCAAATTTAGCCTGCCAGGAAGACTGTGAGGAGACTGTGAAATTGGCACTGTCAGCACAGTGAGGTGTAAATGCTTCTGTACTTCCTGAAAAAGTGCCTGTCACTTTACTACTTAGAAGAGGAAAACCCGGTCATATTGGCTTAACTTGTGAGCAGCTTTACTGTGCATGATAAATGCTGTATTACTGAAACCTTGAACATACACCTCCTGCGTTTGCAATTATCTGTAAGTGCTGGGATGTTGTTGCCTTTGCTGTTTTCTGGGAGAGCTCATTAGGGATAAAAGACAGGCCGGTCCCTGAGGGTAGCCTGTCACTCAGGGGCACCTGKGGCCTGATCCCACCATTAAGGCGTATATAAGACTGAGAGCAGGAAAACTGATTTAGAGGAAGCCAGCTTTG
This sequence comes from Nothoprocta perdicaria, assembly GCF_003342845.1. NCBI lineage: Eukaryota > Metazoa > Chordata > Aves > Tinamiformes > Tinamidae > Nothoprocta > Nothoprocta perdicaria. Next base: position 6,782,122 of record NW_020456087.1, on the reverse strand, counting down.
CTGTGTTGTTACTGCCCCCCCTAAAAGCTTTTATTATCTCCAGCAAATTAGCTAATGTGACCAAAAACTTTATTTTTCAGTTGAGTGTTCGTGGGAAAAACAAGAAAGAGAAGCTTGAAGACTTCTTTAAAAACATGGTTAAATCAGCAGATGGAGTCATTGTTTCTGGAGTAAAGGTGTTTACTGCTTTGTCTTTCGATACTAAAATTTGATGTTGTTGTGTCTTTTTATTTATGTTAATGTAAATAAATGTAAATCGCCTWTTGTAATCTACGTAGTGCAGTTCTATCTGAATATTTTAAAAAACTTGAAAAAATCATTACTGTGAGGATGACAGAGCACTGGCACAGGTTGCACAGACACATCRTGCAATCTCCATCCTTGGATATTGGCATCAGGATGCACAACGTGCTCTAGGTGTCCCTGCTGGAGCAGGAGGGGCGCRCTAGATAATCTCCAGAGGTCCCTTCCTACCTCAACTATTCTGTGATTTGCACAATCTGTGGATCTTTCCCCACCCCTTATTTTACTTTTAGATGTCCTTTTATTAAGTAGCTAACACTTCATTTCAGGTTAGTGACCTACCCCTCTAGGATACTTGTTAAAATGTGTAATATAAATCTTCAAATAAATGAGGAAAAAATCAGTGTGTTAATGTTCTTTGATAAGATACAGATTTCATTTCATGTTACAGCAACTGCAATATATGAAAAGTCATGTATATGAATTGGAGTAAAAAGAATGAATGAGAACCTCTTTTTGAAAATGTTTTTTGTAGGACGTGGATGATTTCTTTGAACATGAAAGAACATTCCTTGTAGAATACCACAACCGAGTCAAAGATGCCTCTGCCAAATCTGATAAAATGACAAGATCACACAAAAGTGAGTTCTTTTCCCGAGATGAAAACAGTATTAGCTAGAATGTAGAGAAGTGCCTGTTGACATTCTGTTTGGACAAGTAGAGCAATGGCCTGGGAAGCTGTTTTTTGCAACTGGTGATCTGGGGTTTATGGATAACTTACTTGTGACCTACAGAGAGGTGCAGTGTCTGCAAAGATACTGGCTCCCTACTCACAGCCGAAAATCTACTTTTATATTTGAGAGAAGCAAGTAAAGGGTACACCCTAATGCTGCTGTTAGTTGCAAGTTATTATTAATTTCATAATGATGTTATGGAATAATTAATCGGAAGGTAACACACAACCCTAAAAATAAAACATAATTACAACAAATTCTATCGTATCAAAGTGTCTCCATGTTTTTTTTAAACAACCTTGTTTTAAAATATAATTTGTCCTGACTTTATACATCTTCCATTTAAAGAAAAAAAGGGAAAATCTAACAATGTTGCACAAAAAACTTCACCTAGCAAGTACTAAGTGTATTAAATATGCTCAGACAARTTATAGATTTCATAATTTTCCAATCCCCCACACAGGAAGAGCTGTGCTTAGGATGTGAAGTAATATATAACATAAATGAATTTTAGTTAGATTTTTTTTTTATTGTATTAGAGCTGGGTGCCTTCTAGAAAAATGCGTACTCTTGAATAAATAGAGCAAGTGATGCCCTTCAAAAGTTGCATAAAGGAGCAAAATGAGGTATTAAAACAAATATTTGCTTTTTCTTCTAGATGTAGCAGATGACTATAACAGAATTGGWTCCTCATTATATGCGTTAGGAACACAGGATTCTACAGATATATGCAAGTAAGATTTTGTTATTCATTCATGGGAAGTTTGCTAAGTAGCAGTATTTGAATAGTGACTAATATCCCTTTAGTTATAGTAAGAACAGAATTTATCATTATTGAATACAATTAGAGATTTTTCTACAGAGATTCCAAAACTTGGAAAATAGAGTCATTTATATAGACATTTGTCCTTTGAACTTTAAACTTGAATATGAACCATTTCAGTACCTGAAAGTGGAACTTAAATACCTTCAAAATCTTCGTTGACGCTTATGAATGTCTGCTCTTCAGTTGGAGCTCGTGTTAGGGTAGGAGATGCCTGTGCAAGTAGCTTCTGTCGGTCTGCATGTGTCACAGTGTTATCTTTGCAAGTATTCCCATAATATTGAAATTTTATATAGCCCCTGGGAGTCTGAGTCATATATCCTGTTCAKCTTCTTTCAAAATAAAATGATTTTCCTGTAATTGACTCTGCTGATATATGAACCCTATGTCCYCTGGATTTTCTCCTGTGGTGATGCTACCTTTGCTTAAACTGCCCAAATTCTAAAATTTCAAGTAGGGTGTATGTCTCATTATGTGAAGAAAAGTGCGTGGAAACTTGAGTGAAGAAAGCTTGCTAATATATAGGACTGCTTCAGAATTTAATTTTTGCAAGTATAAAGAGTCCTTGAGCTGTTTAGTTATTCTTTAGGTAAAACCAACCGTTATAATTTTGTCTTGTACTTAAATTGCACAAATGCCAATTTTCTGAAGCACTGCAATTTCTGCAGTGAGCAGAATGCACTCTCAGAATTCTGTAAATTATAATTCTAAACAATGCCTTTAAAGACTTAATATTGTCATGCATAGCCTATTGTTTGACTTATATATTGCAAGTAATTAAACTTTTAAAATTTATGTTGTCATATAACCTAAATTCCATTAAAGCTGTTGATGTTTCTTTCATGCAGATTTTTCCTGAAGGTATCAGAATTATTTGACAAAACAAGGGTATGTATTATGAGACCTTCTTAGATATCTTTGTATACCTCCTGGAAGTGCTAATGTTAATTAGACATTATTATATGGCCGTTTTATGAGTGCTTCTATATTGAGTTTATAACTCTATATTGAGTTATATATCTTTATATATCCAAGTGAGTATCTGAAGTCTGGATATTTTAAAATTAGTATTTTTACATACTGTTTTTTTTTTCCAGAAAATAGAGGCCCGGGTGTCTGCTGATGAAGATCTTAAACTTTCTGATCTTCTGAAGTACTACTTAAGGGAATCTCAAGCTGCTAAGGTGAATTTGTATTTCTGTTCAGTGTTCAGAAACACTATCAGTAGTATTTGATAAGAAAAACTAAGTGGGTAGGGTAAGATGCTGCAATTTCTGGCTTGCTTTTTCTCCCTCAACTGTAAAAACTACATCTCTGCTGTTAAGTTGTAGCAACGCAATTACTTAGGACTGCGTGATCCACTTCAGTCACTTACCAAATCTTGCAGTGAAATTAAAAATGTGGAAGAGCTTTTGATGCTTGTGAACTGCAAGCATTTCTACTGTTAAGGTTAAAAATGGATACTATTTCAGATCAGGTTGTGCAAGAGCTGATACAAAAATGTGGGCCAAACTTTAGATCATTTACCTATGGTAAATTTCATTCTTAGGGTGTTGCTGGAGTGAAAATGTTTGATTGACAAGAATGTTTGTATTTGTAAGATCATAGAGAAGACTCGTGCTGTTTCTAATCCCTGTGTGTATTTCAAATCCATAATCTAAATAGTAATTTGTTTCTAACCTGGAAAGCCATGAAATTTTCCATGGTTCTTCTTAGTGTTTTTGCAGCATCATGCAAGCTCTCTGGTGCTAGCCTCTGTCAGACAAAGAGTATTAAATATGATGCTGACCAAAGAATATTAAATTGCTTGTATTATCCAGTACAGAGATTTCTGCAACTTGCATGTGATGAGAATAATTCTGTAATAACTGAAATATAATAAGACTAAAAATTATTTCACCAAGAGAGACCAAAACTAATCTGATTGTTTTTGATTATGTGTTACATACTAGAGTATAGTCTTCGTAGATATAGATCCTTCACACTTTTTTTTTTTTTCCCCTCCATAGGATCTCCTATACAGAAGATCTAGGTCACTAGTGGATTATGAAAACGCTAATAAGGCTTTGGATAAAGCAAGAGCAAAAAATAAAGATGTGCTGCAGGCTGAAACCACTCAGCAGATATGCTGTCAGAAATTTGAGAAAATATCTGAATCGGCAAAACAAGGTAATCTTTTATTGTATGTTAGCATTTGAAAATTAACAGATTTGAAGACAGTGTTAATGAGGGTATATTTTTGCTCTGTGATTCCTAGGAAGGGAGCTGTTACCTTTTAATCGGTATTTGCTTATTTTGGAAAGTTTATACGATGTTTTCCTTTGGATCCTGACAGCTCCATTAGTTGATAATGTCAATGTCAGAATTTCTTGGCTGGATTCCCTCTATGCCTAGATGCAAATTATTTGTTACCACAAGGAAAATTCTGAGCAATAAAGCCAAACCCAGCCTTTTTCAAGTAGTATTGAACTTGAAGGTTTTATGCATTGTCCTGTGAGGGTAGCAGTCTGTAGCAAATGATACTAGATCAGAAGAGGGAGAAATCATGAAATGAGATTTCACTGAAGATGCAGATTTATAGTAGCTCTGGAGAAGAGGAAACTATTTTTATGTTGCTTCTTCCCTGGAAACTTAACTTGCACCTTTTTTTCTTAAGGTTAAGATTGTTATGAGTAAGCAGACATCTGACTCAATATTTGAGGCAGATTAGTACAATATTTAATCACCACCTTTTTCTGTCTTTATCAGTTGAAAGAATTCTCTGACCTTGTAAATCTGGCTAATGATTTCTGTAAATGAGACAGTGGAGGATCAAAGATCCTGTTAGCCACAGAGGTGAATGCAAAAACATGCTTACTTCCCCTGTTCTTCATGCCAGTCACAGCGTGGTAGCTTCTCTAGAGCTTATCACATACCGGTCTTGAAAGAAAAGTGCATGCAKTAGAGGAGAATTTAATGTTAAAATCATGCACACTGCCGTCACAAAAAAATGGGTGGAGTTGAGGAGTTGCAGTGATCTTTTATGCAATGCAATGCATTGCTCTGCAGCAATGATACTGTTAATGAATAATTTTTTTTTATTTTATTTTATGCAGAACTGATAGACTTTAAGACGAGAAGAGTTGCAGCATTCCGAAAAAATCTAGTGGAACTAGCAGAACTGGAATTAAAGCATGCTAAGGTAATTGGGGTCCTTTCTGGCCTATAGTTCAACTGCTTCTTCAATATTATACGCTGGAATAGCCAAATAGTTTTGTATGATATTACACTTCATGTCTAGAAAGGGGAACTTTAAGGTAAGCATCTCATGGAAAGGTGAATTTTATTCTCAGCTTCCTTGAATAATAGAGCATGAGTGTGGGTGAAAAATCTCTGTGGGACTAGTGTGTTTGAGGTGCCTTTGAAACGCTCTTGTTGAAGACAGTTTTGACTACAGTTTTGTGTTTGTGTAGCTATCTTAGTGCTTCGAAGTTTGAATACCTCCCTATTTTAAAACCTTACCATTTTACTGGGAGATAGGAAGTGGTTTCACCTGATCCAGATGCTGGAGGCCTAATGTATAGGATAGGCTATACATGTATAACAGTTCAGGACGAGATCACACAGAGAGAGGACCTGTATGAAGTCAGGGATTAAAGCCGGAAAATCAGGAGCAATTCTTTCCAGTGATTCTGGATTTGACTGGGTTAAGATGAATAGAGTAAGAAGAGGCAAAAAGAACTTTTTCATGGGGACAAGCAAAGCATCAAGCAAGACCAAAAGCCCCCTGCTTTAATATTCTGGACATAATGCTTTGACTGTTGCATCTGTAATCCTTGTCGTGCTGTTTTTGCAGCCACTGCAGCATTTTAAATGTTAAATACTAAACATGTGAAGTATTAAATCTCAGCTTCAAACTGAGAATTGTTTGGCTTGGACTATCATGTGAAGTGCAGCACTCCCAAACTTGCCAGTTATTCAGCTGTATGTGCTTTTTTCAGTGTAAAAAGAAAAAAAAAATATTTAAAGAGAAGAAACTAGGGGAGTTGGAGAGCTGTTTGCTGCCAGTCTTTCACTGTGTGTGTTGTTTGTTTTTGTCTTTTTTGCTGGAAGGGGTAGCTCCATCCTGTATACATACTCATAGAGAAGCATCTGGCATAGCTGAATCTAGCTATGTAGCTTCTGGACTTGAAGCTGCCTGGAATAAAAAACACTGAGCAGGCTCGGGTGCTGGAGTTCACCCGACAGGTTGCTCTTGAGAGAAGTTCAGTCCCACTGAGTTTTTCTGCATGACTTGTGCTTAAAAGGCACTTGTACGGTTTTAGTGAAAAGAAAAATAGAAATCCTAAAATAAAGGTCACTGTATCAAAGAAGTCAGAGCAACTAAAGTACTCAGCACTGGTTCTGAGAGGTGGCTGCTGCTCCCTGGGCTGTATCTGCCAGTGGGGCTGCTAATAAAGCAGTCACTGCTCGAGAAGGAGGTGAAAGTCAGGCTTTTAGTAAAGCAAGGACACTGTATGTATCATGGTGACTGTGCCAATTTACATTTGTATTACTTTCTTCTAAACTACTTGTTTTAATCCGCTGCATATCTTACGAGGCTCTAACTGAAAATCAGACTGTGTTTTGAGAATAGTTTTAAGTTGATGAAAGTTCAGACTGCTGCCAAGAAGGCTAGTGATGCAAGACTGTCCCTTCCCCTTGGGCTGGCTCTGTTATGTGTGCAGCTGTGCAGTAAGACGGAGGTAAAAGCTGTTATATGGAGTTTTCTGCTTATTTTTAATAAATTATTTTTAGATAAGGTAAAGGTACTTAAAAATGGAAGCATTTTGATACCTTAATGTATATACTTCCTTCACAAAACAGAGAAATGTTTAGTGTTAGATGTATTCTTAGAGCCTTGGCTATGCTTTTAGAGTGGTTTGATGTTTGACATACAAATTGTAACTAAGACAGCAATCTCTCTCCAAAAATGTAAACATGTCTTTTCTATGCATCTTAATATAAGCTCTTGCCTCTGAGTTCTAGTGGAAGAAGAATTTGCTGCCTTACTGGCCACAAATTTCTATTTTGAATTGGCAGAAGAGGAGGAACCAGAACCCAAAGCAAATTGTTTTCATTAAATGCTTTGTCAGTTTACTGACTCTCCCGGAAGAAAAGAAAGAAAGAAAAAAAACCCCATATTTTTGCTGGCATTATTCTGTCATTGCCTAGTGTTTAGTAATCTAGGAATTGTGAAGAAACACTTTTTCTGCTAATCATAAAATATAGGATGTTGTAGAGTTACATTGCAATAGGCACGGGAATGTCCAATAGAGCACCYAGAGCCATGACTCACAGCCTCTGTTGTCCCTTAGTTTATCATAATTTAAATCAGATTGTTTTTGAGAGCCTTGTAAACTTGATGAAGCTGAATCTGTCTAAAATTTCACCCCTCAAATTTCACCTGTGAAATTTCAGTAAACTGGTTGACTGTGTCTGTAAATGATTGCTATATGAATGACCTCTTCAATACCCTGTCTTCTTTACAGTGTTACATAGTAGCCTGTAAATTACAAATATACTTCATGCTTAGGAGCTGAGAAGAGGCAAAAGATCACTGGCACACTTTCATTATAGGTAATATGCACGCACAAGCACACTTCACATGGAGGAAATACTGTGTTTCATTCATGACCTCATTCCTAGCTAGTGATCGGCTGTCACAGTGACACAGAATTAGATTTATGAATCCTTCTGTGCTCTGCCAAGACAGACCCCCGAGTCTCCATGCATCTTGCATGTAAGAACCTGTCTGTATCATAGAATTAGGAACTCTCTGAAGTAGCTTGTGACTGCTTTTTTGCTAGCGTAAGCATAAAAACCCAATCTGTTCAAGCCTTAATGGAAGTAGCAGTCTTCTGGAAGAGACAAAATGATTCTGTAGACATGTATGCAAACTAAGGAGTCTTTTGGTCCGAAGCCTTTAACTTTGTTAATTGCTTAATTGCAGGTATCCTAGTGAGGGATAGCTATGGTTTCTGAGCTTTTCAGGGACTTCTGTCCTCCCCCGTTTACTGAGGGTCACTTTCATCTGATACAGCAAGAGTTACAAATCCTTTGATAGTTAAATAAACTATTTATCAAGAATATGCAAAATATAACTACAAATAATGCTCAGTTGCATGCAATTTTCTTTGGAGCCACYGTCAGTGTGYTTTTTTTTTTTTTTTTTAATAATATTGAAAGGTGTACTAGGTTGAAGCGGTTTCTCCCATGTTTGGATGTTCAGAGTATTTACTTGCATTTTATTTTTTTTAATTTTCATTTTATTTAGTTTAACATTCTTAATAACCTAAATTTTTGTTTCGTACACAGCGACTTCTTACCTGGGAATAAATCCAATAGTTATTTATTAGTGAGCTGTTAGTAGTTTAAAGTGATCTAAGCATAAATGAATGCACAAAATAATGTGAATACTGTTTATTCTGGAAAGTAATTCTTGGCTTTCTCTGTCTCCTTACTTGTGGACTCTATTTGCTTAATTCAAAAGGGTATCTTTATAACCACCAGGTTTTAAAAGTTACTCAGAAATCAGAAAGTTGGCCTTTATGCTTTATACTGAATGTTTTAACTATGTTAAATAAGTTAGCATTTTCATGCCTTTAAAACAAGGGTCGAGGCTGCAAACTTAAGTGTATATGTTAGGCAGGAGATGGTGAGCGCTGAGAAATGGCTACCATTGCTTAAGGAATCCAGTGTTCTTCAGTATATGAATACTTGTGCTATGCATATAATATTTCAATGATAGTACTGCCATTAATCTATACAAATAGAATGGTTTAACTGTGCCCTTCATTGCTAAAAGAATATTCTGCAGTATTTTTTTTGTGCGCCCAGAAAATAGAGCTTTAGTAACCAAATTGTGAAGAAACATGGAAAGGTCAGTAAATGCTTATTTTGTATCTCAAGGRTTTTTTGTTGTTGTTTGTTTTTGTTTTATTTGTTTTTTTTTTTAAGTTTTACAGCCCAGTGTTACTGTGTAGGAGCAATCTTGAAGATGAGTTATTTAAATATTTCTGCATATGTGTAATACACATCTCTTCTCCTTCAGTGGKGAATGTAAAAAGATCTCTTTAGATAGCAATTGCCAAAAGGGAAGAAGAAAATAGGGGAATGTGGTCATAGTTTTCTGTATTTTTTTACAGGGTAATTTACAGCTGCTGCAGAGCTGCCTGGCAGTGTTAAATGGTGACACATAAGCAACACTCCGTCCTCCCACTGACAAGGGCTGCTCTCCTCTGGATGTTTGTTTTTGTGTCTTTAAATAGGCATTTAAGATTCCCGGGAGAAATCCTTTGACAAAGTACACATAAGCAAGYTCCTCCTCTTTTCAAAATAATTAAAAAAACAAAATCTGAAAAGTAGCTCCAGACTATATGAAGCAACAGCATACTTGTTATCCATACATATTCATGTTTATTTAATCATTCTATGCTTTCATTCTTCAGAAACCAAATGCTCTGTTTGTGTGAAAGTAGCCAATATAATTATGTTCATGTTATGAATAGTATGATATGGCTGCCAATCTTATTTACCTTTGTAAGTAATTTCTGAAGTTGGCATTTGAAATACTGTTCAAATGGACAAAATATTACCATTAGATATTTCGATATTGTTACTATAATGCATTGTATACCCTGTCATAGTTTTCTCCATGTACTGATACCAAGGAATTTAATCTTTTTTTTTTTAATTGTGAACATTTCTTAGAAATTTTGGAGAACTTTGTGTAACCTTTATAACTATCATTTTAAAAAGAAAAGCAAATGCATTAGTATGTTTGCCTTAACTTGTAGACTAATCCAATTATTGTAAAATAAACCATGAAATCAATGATTTTTCTAAAATATATGCAGACACTGTATCATCTGTAAGCTTAATATTTTCTAGTAAATCACATTAATTTTATTAGCATTTTCTGTATTCATCCTGTAAAACCACTGATGAATCCTGGATTGGTCCGACACTRACTACTCGCCCAGTAACTTCTCGCTCTCATCCTCAGGTTTAGCCATTTGCCTCTCAGGTGGTCCATGACTTTCCTATCCACAGTACTTAAATTTTTGTGGGCTTGGCTGCCTTTGCAATTTCTTTGGCAGAAATRCTTTTAAGGGAACTTCTTTGTTGCTTTGCAGAAGGCAAAGTGGAGTAGCAGAAAGTGTGTAGGACACCAAGGAGAGATAATATTGCCCATTCTTTGCTTAAAAATAAGAAGCTGTACTTGAAACAGGAAAAAGCTGAAGGTACCGCCCAAGAAAGAATGCCTGAAAAAGATCTCAGTCTGCTAACTGGACTTAAAACTTGGAGCTCTGATTTTTATTTTTTTAATGTAGTTTGAATCCTTGGTCTTTTTTATATGTTGCTTGTCTCATTTGAACCACAAACCTGTTCCAGGAGCTGCTGTTCTGTTGTGTGATTTTTGGAATATCATGAACTTAGGCTTTACTTGCTAGATTGTCCTTCACAGTGGGACTGCTGTTTTATAGGGCTTTAATAGAGCAGCAGCTGTTTGGATGGATGGGCTTTTATGTTTGGAGATGCAGACCAAAATAACTCAGTCTGTGCTTACAGACCCTCCGCACTGCCTCACAAAAGCATTGCCCGGTGCAGTAAACGTCTCCTCGAGCGCTGCACGTGTGAATGTTCCTAAGGAGGCACGTTCCGGGCCGAGGTGCGGCCGAGCAGCCTGGCTGCGGCGGGAGGTGCCCGCCGCCCTCCTGCCTTAGCAGYGACGCTTTGCCCTCCTAGCACTTACACTGCTAACTCTATGTGGCTCCTCTCCCACGTAGCGCGCAGGAGCAGCTCCCAAGGAACTCGCCTTTAAAGAGCAAGGGCTGACGGCCGCGCTGTACATACCCTTACCACACTTGTAAATATTTTAAGTAGGCTGTGGGAACCGTTTTTAGCGTAGTGCTCGTTGTTCACTGTTACTAGCTCATTAAATTTTTTTCAAGTCTCTTGGTATTGGGTGTCTCTCTTGAGCCCTGCCCTAGGGCAGGGGGGTGGCGAAGGGGAAGGGGACGAGGGSACCCAACCGCAGGCGCCGCCAGGGGCCGCCATGGCGGCGGAAGCCGTTGGGGCTCGCGGTGACCGTTGGAGGGCGTGGCGTGACGTAGCCCGCCGGAAGTGCGTGTCTGCGCGTGTGTGGGGGGAGGCTCCCGCGCATGCGCGAAGGCGGCGGCGCGGCCGGTGGCGGGCGCCGCCATGAGCCGCCTGCGGGAGGAGGACGATCCGTACGTGGTGGAGGAGCCGAGCGACGAGGAGCGCGCCCTGAGCAGGTGCCGCGGGGAGGCCCCGGGGGTCCCGCGCGCGTCGCTGGGCGCGCCGGGCCGGCGCTGCCCTCGGGTCGCCTTTCCGGAGCGAGCGGGTGCCGGTCATGGGGCAGCGGCGGTAAGGGCGCGCGTGGCGCTTGCCTGCGCAGCTCCGAGGACGAGGTGGACGTGCTCCTGCACGGCACYCCCGACCAGAAGCGGAAGCTGCTCCGCGAGTGCCTCACTGGGGAGAGCGAGTCTTCCAGCGAGGATGAGTTCCAGAAGGAGATGGAGGCGGAGCTCAGCACCRCCGTGAGCACCATGGAAGGCCAGTGGAAGGCCGTGGAAACGGGTGAGTGCGCTCAGGCGTCTGCTTGCCTGGGAGATGGCCGGGGAAGTGGTGCCCACCTGAGGGCGTGTGTTGTTCTGTGCGTGGGAATGACAGCTAAGGGCTGTCCGAGATCATAAAATCATAGAAAGTCTGTTCCCTTGTGCACAAATGAGCACGAGGCACTAGTTCAGGGAACGCTTCTGCTTCACCTTTTGTAAGTCTTTGTTTTGGGGCTTGATTTCCTCTTTTTTTTTCCCCCACAGATTTCTCTGTGGTTTCTGTTTGTTGGATCAAAACCTTTCTTTCCCCCTGTCTATAATGCTTGGTTTTATCAGCCACATACTTAATTGTAAAACTTAAGCAGGTTGATGTCTCATGTACTTTCTCTGCTCACCAACTACTAATACTRTCTAGATTTGGAGCCCTTTCTTAAAGACGGGAAGAGCGTTCTGTGGAATTCCAAATCATCTGTGGAGAAAGTAGGAAAGATAATAATCTTTCTCCCTCACCTGTAGGTAGTTACAAGCTTTATCAAACAGCACAGTGGCACTAGAGGTTTTTCTGTGCTGGGTTTTGAGTGCAGTAGATTGCTTTCTTTGGCATTCAGAGACCTGTTTTTTTAACCTATTTTAAAGTTGCAAATTCTCTTGATTCCTGCAGAATCAGGAAGTTTTGATTTTAATAGAGTGGTTTTGATTTCAATATAGGATTTTTATTCTTCATGAAGCAAAATTTTTTTGAATGCCATTAGGAAGATGTGGCCACCTTTAAACCATTAAATACATCCACAATGAAATACATTTTCGGTGGAAACTGTCCAATGTGATTGGCATTTGGCCTCGTGCATTTTTGGAATTTTGTGGTTCTGAAATGCATTTTTTGTGTATGTACAAGTTTAATCAAAGTTTGTGAGGCAGTGTGAGAGGGACGAAGCTGCTTTGCTCTGAGAGAGCACCTGTGAATGAAGTGACACAAGCAGTGTGGATGGGGAGGGCCGGGGGATGAGTTGTAGCCCTGGTACTGAACAAACCCCTATAAAGCAGAACGCTCTTGGATAGAGTAACTCACCAATGGGGGCTTGTTCTGGACCATGTGTTCTGCTGTCCTTTTGTGGGATATTTTCTCTGATTTTACACACAGGTACTTCCTCAAGTACTGGACAGTCTGACCTTGCCACTACTTCAAAATACTACGATGAYGTTTACTTTGATTCTGATTCAGAGGATGAAGATAGAACAGGTAAATGCTTGAGGAGAGAGGAAGATATGGGGACAGCTGCACCACCTCGGGCCCTGTAGAATCAGTTGGGAGRTTGGGGACAGCTTGTGAGGAGTGTCTTTACGGGGAGTTTCCATGCTCTATCATCTCAACATCACTACTGCAGCTTTATGGAATACTATTCCAATGTATTAATTCCTTGGGTTGATGCCTCTGGAGGAGGGCTGAGCTAGACCTTATGTTTTAGTTCAGACTTATTGCATGAACAGAAAAGGAGATTGAAGAAAACCAGATTTTAGTTAGGTAAGTAGAGAATCGTGGTGTGTGTGTGATGGGTGCTGGTGTTGCTGACCTGAGCTTGCATAAACCTTGCAGTGACACAGGATGCCCGGAAAAGAAGAAAACATCAGCAGCGCCGAATTCTTTCCAATGATGAGCTGCTGTATGACCCAGAGGAAGACAGTCGAGACCAAGAGTGGGTAGATTCACAAAGGAGAGGGTAAGAAACAGTGTATATTTGAACTGCAAGATGCACATCATAAACTGAAAAAAAAAAAAATGAATATGCTGAATGTAAAGGAAAAAGCTTGCTGTTGAGCTTTGATTTGGAATCTGCAGCACAGGAAATTTTGAAGACTGAAAAATGTTATATGTATGTAATGTACATAATGAGGCTGCCTCTCAAAATTACACAATTCCAGAATTTCCAATTTCTTGAAATTTCCTAGTAAACCATTTTTATCTGTCATTCTCATCAAAATAGCTGTGCTATGTATGAAAAGGTTTAAAGACTTGCTAACTTCATTTTTAATACCTTATGATGCCATTGCTTTGTTAATACTGACTTCTGCTAAATACATCATTTCYAGTTGGAAAGTTATTTTTCCAAGAATTTAGCAGGACACGAGGCAGCCAGATCAATCACGAACAGCACAAAGCAGCCTTACCTGACGTGTTTTTGAGAGGTCAAGGAGAAAATTAGTATTCTTAGGGTGTTGCAGATGAAGTAAATTCTCCACGTAAATCTATGGAAAAGAGCAAGATTAATTTGTCATCTKCTGAGACTGCACTTGGAAACTTTTCCTCCTCCAAACAGAGGATTATTAAGCATAAATCCACTCTTCAGATGCATATGTCTTATAAAGTGAGAATCCTGTGTACCAAGTAAATGCAAAGATACAGGTGTTTCTTTTTTTTGGTGGTGTTTTTAATCACACACTGTGTGTGTGGCAAAAAAAAAAAGGTGTCTAGAAACAGTCAAACACTTAGTGGTATGTTTTAAGATTTGGCAGTTGAGTTGATATGCCCAACAGCAGATAGTTACCCGTGTTGCCCCTCTTGCCTCCCTCCTCCAAATGGCAGGTACCGGAATCAGACACGAGTGCAGCAACAGCGGCAAAAGCCTCGAGCGGTTCCAAATAGTGATGCGGTCCTGAATTGCCCTGCTTGCATGACAACGTTGTGCCTGGACTGTCAGAGGTAAGTGGGGAACAATAAGGAGGCTCTTCGTAATGTTTGTGATTTTTTTTTTCAGTGTGTTTATATTTTTAGTGTATTTAGTGATTTGCTCAACTCTCCAGGGAGGCAGAACTAGTCAAAAGGAGGCAGGTGTATGYGAATCAGATTTAGACTTGAATACTAGTTTGAAGAGTTAATGATCAGTTTAACCTGCGACACGGGGTGGAAAAGAGTTGAACGGGACAAAACTTGAGCATAGTGGGGAGGGTGAACCATAAAAGAGCCTTTTCATGTCGACTGCATGGGAAGTTCAGGCYGAATTTGTTTACAGAAAAATACATCGGCTTGGTTTATTTAATAGAGAATTTAAAATGTAAAAAGTTTTCAAATGCATGGAGTTACACCAGGGTAGCTGGTATTTTTGTGCAAAGATGCCTTGTTTTGGTGAGTTAGGCAAAACCAAAACAGTGTGTTCTTGCTTTTTTGAAGGTAAGCAACTGTGGCTGGGAGTATAGCTATGTTAACAAAGGATGAAGAGGTGAATTCATAGCTGTCAAGTATCTGCTGCTGTGCTCCTAATCTGTGCTAGGTGGAGGACTYGTGATTAAGAAAAAATAAAAGGAGGAAGAAGCCCTGTGAAATGAGGAATAACCTACCTGTCAATTACTGAGTGTTTTGGTAATTGAGGATAAAATTCCAGAGTAACATCAAATCATATAAATGCTGAGTTTCCTCTCTTTTCCGTTTTGCTTTTTGGTACTGCTATAGTTGAGTATTTGRGCTTGCTAAGCTCTCAGAAAACTATGTTGACGGATTGATTTTTGTGGAACTTAGTAAGTTGAAAAGGCTCCGCGGTGCTCCGGGAGCAGCAGAGCCGGGCAAAGTCAGGGCAGCGCTGGCTGGGGCGGCCCTCTGTGATCTCATTGAACCTGAGGTAAAAAGACCATCTGAGGGATATTATTTTATTGATGCAGCCCTGAATTTACTGCATACCCTGCGTGAGTTTTTTAGCTATTACATCAATGGCAGCTGGAAATAGATTTTAAATTTTATTATAGACATGTTGTTTTTTTAAGGTGTTATATGTCAGTGATGGTTGTTTCTAAATAAATTTCCAATTTACAGGAAAGTTTTATTGTGTAAATGTCGTTATTGGCATGGTTTGCACTCACTGCTTCATGATCTTTTGCCTGTTGGCAGCACTAAATAGYCATACCTGATGCGCTAATGGTAATGGCATTGTGCTCCAGGGGTGTTTGCTTTAGTACTTTAGTAAGAACCAATGTATTTTTAAATACTTTACCTTAAARACAAGACAGATAGCAACAGTTCCATTTTTGTTATTTTATAGTGCTTTTATTTTTTTCTGTAAGACTTTATATTTGCTTGGCCTTCAGCCCTTTGGCGTGGTACTTTCTGTCTTCAGTCCCATTTCCAGTGAGGATTGTGAACCAGCTTCTTGGAAGCAGAGTTTTTATCTGTTGCATGACTTGCGTTTTCTTCCCTTTTTCATAGGCACGAATCCTACAAAACACAGTATAGAGCCATGTTTGTGATGAACTGCTCCGTTAACAAAGAGGAAATTCTGAAATACAGAAAGAAACTAAATAAAAGAAACAAGAAAATGAAGCACAACAAAGAAGCTGCCTCCATGCAGACAAATCAAGAGGAGGAGGAAATATACCATCCAGTAATGTGCACTGAGTGTGCAACTGAAGTRGCAGTGATGGATAAGGATGAAGTTTTTCACTTCTTCAACGTTTTAGCCAGTCACAGTTAATGGGCAAAACAAAACAGGACAATTTAAGACTTTGAAGTGTCAGAAATGCACACCTGTGACCCTTTGTATCTGCTGCCTTT
Source organism: Nothoprocta perdicaria (assembly GCF_003342845.1). Taxonomy (NCBI): domain Eukaryota; kingdom Metazoa; phylum Chordata; class Aves; order Tinamiformes; family Tinamidae; genus Nothoprocta; species Nothoprocta perdicaria. The sequence goes on along the minus strand of NW_020456087.1, from coordinate 6,766,183 downwards.
TAAATACATCTTTCCATCAGAGAACTTTGTAATTGTGAAATTTTGCAACATTCTATGATAGGAATCCAGTTAACTGCTTCGACTGGGGAGAATTCCCTCAAACCACTGGTGGCTGTGTCATTGAAAATTAGAATTTTGTAAATAGAACATGGTGTCTGTGTATTATGATMGTTGCTGTGTAAATACTCTACATTATCTCCATATGTATTGGAACAGCTGCTTAGAATAAATCCTGTATAGACTGTTTTTTCATATCTGCCTTGGTCATTTGTACAGCACTGATAAACCTGGCTAGCAGTTCTCAGGCAGGATGTAGGGCTTCTTTCAGGTCAACATTCCTGGCTGTTTGTGTGAAGGTAGGGCTGATAAAGGAGAAATTGTTGTGTTTGGATTTTTGGCCCATTAAGATGTCAAAAGGTGACATTTTTATTCATGCAGATTGGAAAATTTGGTTATATCTAGTTTGCTTCTCGCATGACTCATTTAAATCAACATGCTGGCATTCAGTAATACAATCCATAATTAAGAGCTGGTAGCGTAAATAGGAATCTACATAAAATATCTGCATTTCTTTGTTAACTGCTGTGGTGACACACATTTTAAGAAATTCATGGTCAGTTCTATGGCTATAGAGCTATTTTTTGTTTTTGTTGTTTGCTTAATACATTTACTGCTTCTTTATGGAAGCATGAATACCTTCAATTCTCTGATATTTAGACTATTTGTCTAGTCAGACTATGAAGACACTGTAGTGTTAATATCACATTCTTCCTTCTGTTCTTCAGGGCAGACTCCCAAGAGGTGAACTTTTATTTTTGATCAGTAAGTAACATTTGTAGCCTTTTTTTTTTTTTCCCAGACAAACTTTTGTACAAAATAATTCTCATCTTAAACTTTTCCCATGCCAGCAGAGAGTAAAAAGTGAAAAACTGTCAGGAGAATGGAAGTGAGCCTGGGAAAGGCTCAGCAGGATGTAAAGAGCTGAAGGAAGGCACAGTGTGAGAAAACGCTGCTTTGAAGCGGTGTCACTGCCTGAATAACACCTCTGCTGAGGCCAGAACCCCAGAGGAAGGACTTGCTAGAAGGAAATTCCCCTTCCCAGGCCAAACCTGATGCAGTCGGGCACAGTGGGTACATCCCCCCCTCACCATGTAGTGGATAACTGCCTTGGAAATGCAGAGCATGGCAGGAATCCTGCCTTGTCTGTCACAACTCAGAGCTTTCCAAACATCCTGGGGCTTGCTCCTAATGTTGTAGAGTGATGTCTGTGTACTTAGTAACTTACACAGGCCAGCTCATGGCCTTTATTGACGTTGCGTTGTATTTCTATTTTCCTGAGCAAATTTGGAGGTTTTTAGAGAAAGAATTTAATGCGAATCTCAGTACTTTCTCTTTTCAAACTCTAAGAAAATGACTATTAATGATGGAGGAAATACAAACTACCAAAGTTTGTGGGTTACAGGAGTAGAAAGCATGTATTCTTTTAAAATTTTGGTAAAATGCAGATGGTGCTTCCCAGTTAGAAAACAAATTCCTATTAATGTTTGGCAGCTGAGGAAATCCACTTTTGCTAAGTAGTAACATTGTTTTTATTATTATTTTTTCTTTAATCATTCCAGAAGTTTAGGTGTGCAAGGCTGAGGACAGTTTGTGCTTAGAAAAGCATGAATGTTGTTATTTGCATATACTGCCCCTGGAGCAGTCCTGGAGTGTGGAGCTGTCGCGCCTCTCACCCTGCCTTGCCCTGCCTCTCGTGCAGCTTCTTGCTGCTGCTGCTGCTTGGTTGCCTCATCATTTCAGGGGAGCAGGTGCTCCTCTTGGGAAAGGCGGCAGTAAATGAGATTGGGACTCATTTGCCCCATACTCATACTGCTCTGGCAACTCTGGATAGGAGCAATGCTTTAATTTGCTTAATCCCCTGCTTGTACGCATTTATATGGAAAAGAAGCTTTCATAATTGCCACTTTTACGAGCAGCAACACCAACACAAGACTCCTCCAGCAGCAAGGAACAGCTCTCCTGGATGGGGACAGCACCTCCTGCAGCCGGTTGTGCGGAGGCACTAGCTGTGTGGATGCTCCCATTGCTCGCTTGTGTTGAAATAAATCTGCGTAGATCGAGTGTATTAAAGGTATTTTGCTTAGATTAAATCTCTTTGCAGATTTGGCCACATACGCCAGTGCAGTATTCATCTGTCTTGGMCAACAGCTCTTCTTTCTCAGTTACCTCCCCCATGGCCCTGTCCTGCAGCTGGGCAAACAATGAGCACACGCACCCTCCCATGCCATTAGTCCCTCGGGTTTCATCACCCGGCATCGGGAGTGAGGCGGGGGCTGCAGCAGCAGAGCTGTGTGGCGCGTGCAGGGGCTGCCAGCCCGCTCTGCTCCGCGGGGCGCRCGGGCCCAGGCTCCTTGGTCCCACCGAGACCCGCGGCAGAGGCGCGAGGGGCAGGACGCGCTCCCTGACCGCTCGACGGGCGCAGGCCCAGCCGGTGGCCCAGCCGGTAGCCCAGCTGGTAGCCCGGCCTGTGCCCAGCTTGGCCATGGTGCCTCCGGGTCCCGTGGTGATTCTGCCCCTCTGCTCAGCTCTGGTGAGGCTGCGGCTGGAGTACTGTGTGCAGTTCTGGGCTCCCCAGTATAAGAGGGACGTGGAGCTTCTGGAGAGGGTCCAGCAGAGAGCAACTAGGATGTTTAAGGGAGTGGAACATCTCTCGTATGAAGAGAGGCTGAGTGAGCTGGGCCTGTTTTCTCTGGAGAAGAGACGGCTCAGAGGGGATATGATTAATATGTATAAGTTCAGGAAGGGAGAATGCAGGGAGGAAGGGGACAAGCTGTTTTCACTGGTGACCAGCGACAGGACAAGGGGTAATGGCCATAAGCTGGAGCACAGGAAGTTCCGTCTCCAGGTGAGGAGCAACTTCTTTACTGTTAGGGTGACAGAGCAGTGGAACAGGCTGCCCAGGGAGGTTGTGGAGTCTCCTTCTCTGGAGGTCTTCAAAACCCGCCTGGATGCCACCCTGTGCCACATGCTCTAGGTGTGCCTGCTTGAGCGGGAAGGTTGGACTRGATGATCTCTAGAGGTCCCTTCCAACCTTAAATATTCTGTGATTCTGTGACCGTGACCTCGCTAAGCGCATCCCTTCGGCTTCCCCCCTATCTAGGGCCAGCCGGCTGCTCGGTCCCGCATGGGGGTTTCTGACCCTCGGGCCGTAGCCACTGCTCTGCGTACGAGCTGGCTGCGTGGGGCTCACCCGCGAGCCAGGGCGGGCAGGGGCAGCGAGGTCTCCCTGATGGAGGGGCTATTGCTGGAAGTAGCCTTTCCTTGGAACCGGAGGCCTCTGTGCCACGGGGCTCCCTCTGGGGCGYGGTGGGGCTTGTGTCTCCTGAGCGAGGCTGGCGAGCGGCAGCTCGGGGGGTGGGGGTTAACTGTGTTTAATTAATTATTTAATTAATTAATTAGGAGGAGGCGGCGGGAGCGCGCGGGGCGGGGCAGGGGGGCGTGGCCGCCCGGGTGCCGCCTCCCGCCGCGCGGGATCGGGCGCGCGCACTCGGCGCGGGGCCCGCGCGCACGCAGGAGGCGCCGGCGGTGCCATGGCGCTGGGCTCGGCCTGGAAGCGGCTCTCGTGGCTCTACTACCAGTACCTGCTCGTGACGGCGCTCTACATGCTGGAGCCCTGGGAGCGCACGCTCTTCAGTATCCCTGGCGGCCGCGGCGGGATGGGCGCGCGCGCGCAGGGCCCGGGCCTGGCGGGGTGGGGGGAGCGCGGAGCCTCCCGCGCGGGGGGGAGCTCCCGCGTGGCCGCTCCCGGTCCCCCCGGCTTCCCGCCCCGCTCCCCTTCATCCTGCCACCCCTGCGGATTTTTTTTTTTTCTTTCCATGCATTTTAACCTTTTTTTTTTTTTTTCCAGCCTGGGCCAAATATTGAAGTCAAGGTGCTTGTTTTTATTACCTGTTGTTACAAAACGCGCTTATTGTGGCGGATTGCTGCTTAACGCCCAGATGTTGTGGCACGGGTATCGCTCGCCGTCCCAAGCCGGCGAATGAAACTTGTTATTTTATTCCTTTCTCTGTCGCCTGCGTCCGTAGGGGCTGCTCCCGGAGCCGGTGTCGTGTCCCCCGTGCCACCGGCACGCGGGGCTCTGCTGACCTTCCTTGCAGCGTCTCCTTGCTTGCTGTAATCTCCGGGGACTAAAAATACCCGGGGAGCTGCTGCGCGCTGATAAGCTCAGCCTAGAGCTGTGTGGCGGGGCGGCCGCCGCTCTGCGTGTGCGGGGACGGGCAGCACCTCTGCTTCCACCTGTGGAAACTGAGAGCTGCTTCCCGGGGTTATCGGGCTCATTAATCTTAAATGCTCTTTACGGTGTTGTTCCTGGCTAAGTTTACTGGATCATTGCGTGCGCTTGGGTGAAATCAAAAGTTATCACTTGCTTTAGAACTTGCTTCACTCTTGAGTTTCTGAAACCTTAAATTTTTAGTTGGTGTGATCTTTGGGTAATCCAATGCCATCATTTCTATGGCCAGAGCGTTGAAAATCCCAGAGCTGGACAAAGGTCTAGTTGTACGTATGCATTACAAGCTATCATCTGGCTTCTGCATTTAAGTTTTACAAGAGGTCTTTGTTCTCAGTTAAACTAATAAATAGTCATCTTGAAACTGGCCTCGCAGATAGGTTGGTGCGAGCCGTGTTTCGCAGCGTGACCCGCTGCACAGAGGTGCTGTTTATATGTGTTTTAAAGGCACATCTGGATGGCAGCGGCCAGCAGCAGCAACGCGCCTGGCCGTGTTGCTCGAGCTGCTCCTTTCCCCCAGGGATGGGGTTTTGTAAGTGCTTGACGAGCGACGAGCAGCGCACAGGGTGAGCTCCTTGCCTGTGAGGAGAGGTGTGATGGTGATAAGGGGGTGGAGAAACACGCAGACAGGTTAGGGACTCGACGCCTGCAGGACACCCACAGCTGGAACGGGTTCCAGGTCCGCTGCCTTCTTGTGTCAGCAGCGGCCCTTCCTCAGCGGATATGGAGCTGTGCCTCGGAAATTAAATTTCCTAGATCTTTTTGTTCTAGGAGGTTGAGGCCAGGTTTAATGACTGTTTTCTTAAAAATGAATAGACTGTCCAGAAGTAGGAAGCTTCATGTAGCCACTCATCTATTTCTTTTCTTCTGGTTTTCTTTTCAAAATATAAGATGTTCTTTTTGCAGCAGTTGTTCTTTCTGTCTCTCACACTGTGTGCATGCATATATATTTATATATACATATATATGTGCGTGCGTGCTTGTATACACATATATAGGTTTTTTTTTTTTGGTAGATGTGACACTTGGAAGCTTTGTTCCACACCTAAGAAGGTTGCATGTAAGACTTCCTGCCTTCTCACTGCCAGTTTTCCCTCTCTCCTAGCTTCCCATGCTGGCCTGTGCGTTGTGTCTCTGGCGAGGCAGTAGGCAACTACCAGGACACCCTTCCATAGYTCAGCTCATCACTGCTGCTGGGGCTCTGCTTTTCATACTCCTGTAGGCCCTTCCTAGAGCTGCAATAGTTGAGTGCATTTGACCACGTATGATTTAAAATGCAATGCTGTGAAATAGGTTTCAGTGCTTTGCTTATCCTTATTTATTGGAAAGTGCCTTCCAGTGCACTTTGAGATGCTCTTTTCCTTACCGGCCCTTCAGATTCCCTGCTGGTTTCTGTGGTTGGGATGGCCCTGTACACGGGCTACGTGTTCATGCCTCAGCACATCATGGCAATCCTGCACTACTTCGAGATCGTGCAGTGAGGAAGACGGTGCTTGCGAGAAGTGATCGTGGTCAGAGCGTCGTCCTGCGAGGAAGAGTGAACCTCTTGGTCGTAACGAGGCTTCTGCGATGTCAAAGAGAGAAAGACCCARTTATGGCTCCGAAGACGAAGACACCAGATATGTAGAGATGGGACATGGGATGTCCCCTTTGTTGTGTTCGTTCCTTTTAATTTTACAAGATGCCCTTGTATAGTAGTTTGGTCTATTTTAACATTGTGATTGTACTTTGATATCAGTATTTTCTTAACTTTGTGACAGTTTCAATATTGCACTGTGAAAGCTTTTCTTAATTGTAATTTTGAGTAAATCTTAATTGCCTTCTATTTTTAATGGAAAAGTCATCTTATTAAATGGGGCTTAAAGCTTTTGCTATTGTACGGTATGTATTTGCCTGGGTATTTCTATTAATGCATTTTTGTAAGAAAATACACCTAGATTCATATCAGGAACATAGATACCTTCATCTAACATTATCTACAAAAATTAGTTTGTATGACTGAACTCAGGTGTACCGTTTGCTGTCCAAACTTTGTTCAACAGTGTATTTGTGCAGACCAGTTGAATTTGGAAGTAGCGATTAGTTGAAGTTCCTATTTCCCACCTGTTGGAGGAGGGTGGCCGAGAGGGGAGAGCTGAGACCGGCCGACGGCCACCCGTGTCCTTTGGAGCAGGGCCGTGGTTGTGGCGCGTAAGTAGCCGGGGAAAAAGGGACATCTCTCCGCTGCCGTGGGCACGTGTACAGCCTTGGGGTAGCACTTCAGCACTGTTTTTCTAGCGGCCAACTAAATCRTACTTTTACGTAAAACTTCATGTTCTAATGGGGGTGGAGAGGAGGTTTCTGCTTCTTTTCGCTCAGCAGTGTAACCGTGTGGAGGATCCAAAGGTTCTTCTCTATTGCTGCTAGTGTTCCAAACCTGTTCTCCCTACAAACAAGGGAGACAAGGTTTTAAAGGGACTTGAGTTACAACTACAGCAATAAGGAGCTGAGTATTTGGCTGAAGTCCTGTCTTTGTGTTGTGTTTGTTTGTTTGTTTTGTTTTCATTTTTTATAGGGCTTTTCCAGATTTGTATTATGAAATGTAAGATGGGAACAACCTAATTTTCTTAAGTGGAAGACTTTTTTTGTTTGTTTGTTTAAAAAAAAAATAAAAGTTTAAAAGCAGAGCTTGGATGTGGAACTTTCTTTGATAAGTGAATGTGTTTTTGACTGCTGCTCCCTTTACTCAGAGTTTTACCTTGGTGGAGACTGATACTTGGCCAAAGAATTGTGATTTTAATGGCCTCGGAGTAATAGGTGTTTTCATACTTCTTGCATCTGAAAATTGAACTAACTGCAGACCGAGCCTTTAGTTCTAGGTGAACACAAGTTTTACTGAAGTCTTTCCTACTGAACCAGCACCTTATTTGAGGGTGGAACTTGTTGTGAAAACGAGTTGAAATCTGTTAAGGGCGGGATGGGGAAGAAAATCCCCCGTCTCTCCCGCCAGGCCTGCAGGAGAAGCCTCCGTGTTCCTGCCGTGGTGGCGCTGGAGGCCGCGGCCCCGTCGCCCTTGCGAGAGCTGGCAGCGTCGCCGTGCGCAGCTTTGCACCAAGGGTTGAGCGTAACTATCCTAAATGTGTGTAAAAAATAAYGCGTAGCTGGTGTGTTCTTTTTGATGCAGACATGCATAATTTTCCTGGATCCAAGGGTTGTATTGACATCAWGGTGTTCCTTTGGGAGGCACCGATGCACATCTGCTGCTGAGAGGGGCCTTTAATGGAATTGGAGGGGGTGATGGCAAAGCCGTGCTGTACTTTGGAGCATGTGATTGTGAACATGATCTTAATTATGAGAGATTTTGTGCAGGGGTTTTGATATACTGGCTTTTATTAGCTGTCTGCCGTTTTAGTGAAAAAGGAGTAACCGTAAACTCTTAAAACTTATATTTTTGTTGGAATAGTCTTGACCGATGCTGTGCTTTTATTCAGTTTGCTGGTTTGACTGTGGTCTTTTTCAGCACTTCAGTTTTAATTATAAACTGAGCATCTCTCAAGCCTTGGGCCGTACTTTCATGTTCCAGCAGTGTTATTGAAGGGGGAATAATTTCATTAWAAGAAGTACTGTTTGCTACTAGAGTCTGGACTTTTTGAAGAAAAGTATTTGCGACGTGCTTTTCATAAAGCTRGTCTAGTGAAGAGATAGTTCAAGGTAGGATAATTATGAATCTGATTTTTTTTAAGGTTATCATCATTAGATATGAATGATAAATGAATAAGGCACCAAAGTTGTTTTCTCACTGCTGTGACATCAACTGGGGGAGATCAAGTCATTACATAACTGAGCTTTTTTCTTGTGTGAAATTCAGMGTTAGAAGTCAATTTAAATATTTGGGGGCCGCTAGTCAATTATGCTTCTGTCAGAAAGGATATTAACGGAGCCATCAGTGTTTTCGATAGATAACACTGGAAGGAATAATCACGAGGAGTATTTCTTTTAAGCAAAATCTGAGCTCTGAAAGCAGCTTTATGGTGGCCCTTTAATGGTCGTAGCTCTTGAGGTTCCTCGCGGAGCCGTGTGGAAGAAGCCGCAAGGGCTGCCTTGGTCCTGCTGCAGTGCGGCCTGGYGCCCTGCGCTCGGACACCGGGAATCTCCGCGGTGGGAGCCGGAAGAGAAGGCCATGGAGACGCTGCATGGAGTCATCCTGGCGCCGCAGCATGTCCTGGCCTCTGAGCCGGCGCCGTGGTCTGGCGGGCAGCGCGTTCCTGCCCTGCGGGCTGCTTTGTGTGTTCCTGCTCTGAGGGCTTTGCGTCCGCGGGGTTTTCACAGGCCGCTGCGGTCTTTGAAATGATGTGTCCTCCCCTGCAACGCCAAGGGCTTTATCTGCAGGAAATAGATGAAATCTGCTTCTGGTAGAGGATATCATTCAATTTCTTCCTCAAACATGGGTGCTCTGGTGAGTTTATTGGATCAGGTTCCAGCAATGCCTGGTTGTAGGGTYCTTAATAGTAGTGATAACCACATATTCTGTGTCAGAAATCATGATGGAGCAATTAGTTTGGAAACAGACTGTTCTTTTTGCTAGTTTCTTAACTACTTGCCCCATAGATCATGAAAAGCCCTTGTGATTTGCGCCTTGCTATGAATATTCAGAATGAAAAACAAATAGCCGTGGAAGGGTTGYGGCACTGTAAAGTTTCGTCTTGGCTGTGTGACGGTATGTGTTTTATTGCCATAGAGTGGTGCAATGACATGACACTCTGAAGCGTTGCACTCTCATTCAGGCACAGCAGTGAAGCAAAATGCAATATACTGCGTAATATAATACAATAACAGAAGGTTATGAGGAAGAATAATGGAATAGACACATCCCAAAGGGATCTGTTACTAGCACATTGGAGGACCATCCAAGCTGTGGAGCCAGAAACCACCTTCTAATACCAGAACAGTGTTCTCTATGCCTGAGACCTCAGTAGTTTTTTGGTCTCCAACGTTTCTTTTCACCTGCTAATTTGCCTATATTTTCTTTTTCCACCCACCCTTGCTAGGGCTGCAGTCCTGCTGGTGATCTGCCTGCTTGTTGAGGCCAAGCGCTGATGAGTGGTGGTTCGGGAGGCAGCTCTCAAGGCCTCCTGTGTGTGTCTAACTTCTGCAAGTCATGTTTGTTTCCTCATTCCAACATTTTTTTTCAACCAATATACCTTTTTTTTTTCCCCTCCTTTTCCTCCTTTTTTTTCCTACTCAAGGAAAAGTAATTATCTTTCCAGAAAAAAGTTCTGAATAAGTCTGTCAGTTTTTATCGAAAGTAATATTTGACTGTGATTGTGAAGTACTAAGGTTTTAATTTGGCCTTGTTGATCTGTATTGAAATCATAGAAGCTTCTTTTCTGTGTGTTTTTCATTTCATCACTTTTTGACTATATATGTGCATTTTTCATTAATTTGGAGCAATTTGGCTGCTGGTGTTTCAGGATGACAAAACTACAAAATGTTTGTTGGAATGTGAAGTCGTCTTATTTTTGCCTTAGAAATGCACCTGTTCAGTGTTTGTAATGGGCAGCTGGTTTCCCATCAGTTTGTGATAACATCTGAGCTTTAAATCTTGGATTGCACTCCCCRATTAAGGACTGGGAAATGGGCTTGCATATGTGATGTGTGGGAGAAACCTAGGCAGCTGTGGGCACAGTTATCAGAGTTACTTATACATAGTTTTTTTTTTCCTCCACATTAAAAAAGCAAATTTTGCACACCAATAAAGCTGCTATAGTGGGGTGACAGTGGCCCCAGATGACTTGCTCAGTGGCTTTCTGTGCTGTATTGTTTCTCTGATCTGCTGTGGGCAGCTGTGAGGAGTCATTATCCCTGAGCAGAGCAGTCCCTGCTTTTTTCCATTAGTCTGTGCAATGATAAGTTAAGGAGAAAGTCTGGCATTGTAGTCCACGCCTGAGTCTACCTTCCYGTCTGTGTAATGGGAAGAGATGGAATTCCAGGTTTGAGATACCCAAGAGGGGGATTTCAGCAGAATCCCCTCTATGGTTTTTGTTTGCTTGTTTTTAACCCCCCAAATTCAGCACATCATCACAAGATACTCAATTTGTATAAACCGTCATAGCCTGATTGAAGACTAAGAAATCTCGATTGAAAGACTAAGAAACTCTCCCTGAGAGTTTGGCTTAATAGGAACTGAAGAGGCCATTAGGTAAATGTGAGTCAAACTTTTTTCTAATTTCTTTTTCTAAGTTGATTTTTTTTCCTTTGCAATAGTTTTACAGTGGTGGCATGTGCCCATCTCAAATGTACATGCACTGAAAAATAATGAAGAACTGAATGTATGCAATTTATGCATAAATGAATACTAAACATATTGTAATAATGCTGGGAGATGTTCTCGGCTGAAATTCATGTGGAATTGATGTTGTATGGCTAGTGAATCTTTTAAAAGCCATTTTGTAGATTCTGTGAGTCGGTCTGTGATCAACTGACTGCATATTCATATATGTGATCATATGAGATGTGATCAACTGACTGCATATACTGGATTCTGCATATTCATGGGTGGAGTTTTTGTTGTATTTAGGGAAAAAAAACCCTTCAAGGTGTAGAAGACATTGTCTAGCATTTAATTTTGTGAGTAATACTGCTTATTTATTAGCAAATAAGCACACAACATTCATGTATGATTCACGACCAGCATCTGTTTATGGATCATGTATTTAGATCTTGCCATTTGAATGTACAAAAGCATATTTTATTTTGGACGGAGGCCTGTCAAATACTAGGGACTCTATTCTATGCTCACGAGCAATCCCTTATGTTTTGCCCTTGTCAAGGGGTATGTCCTGGCCCCAGATGCATATAGCTCATTGGCAGTGTGGAGCCTGTTCAGAGACTGCACTTCCCTAAGCAGAGCACCCTCCATTAATGGCATTCTTCATTTTTGCAGGATCTTTAAAATGACATGCAGAGATTCTAATCTAAAATTACTTCATTATGTGAAACCAAAAGGGCAGTGTATCCAGTGGAAGAAAGGCTGGAAACGAAAATGTTATTTGTCTTTGCTGGACAAGCGTCAGGAGACTTGATGGGTCAGAATTCTTTCACAAAGCGTCTGATTTCTCTGGAACTTCAGTGCTTGCAAAATGGGTACTTTCAGCACCCATTCTATTGTTATGAGAAAATAAGGTTTATTTCCCTAAACTGGAAGAAGTTTTGGAAACTGGAAGATTGTTTTCGCAATATGGGATTGAAATTTATRGTCTAAAGCTGGTATCTCTGTGTGACCAAGCACCTGAGCCCTCCCATGGGAGAAGACTCGGAGGAGATGGGCAGGGGCCAGGTGCCTGTGGAGCCCAGGAATAACATGGGGTGCCACTGACCACCACTGTTRCACAGCAAGCTGACTGTATCCCAAAACAGAGTGGATGTGAGGGCAGCCTTTATCTAAACAGCTGTGTCAGTTGAGTGGATCAACGTGAGTAAATGTCTTTCCCCGARTTCCTCAAAGCGGGTGAGTGTCTCCCTGAGTTAGCTGGAACAGCACGAGGGCACATGTACACAACTCAGCCCAGCGTGCAATATGAAACCAGCACAGCAAAATAATTTCCAAGAGAGCAAGGGCCTTGAGTAGCCTTCAACCCTTGTGGTCCTTCATGGTGACTGGGGGCGCCTGGCGTTGTGATGGTGAGAGGATTTGGAGACCAGCCATGGGAATCACACCGGTACTGTGACTGTGCTGCATGTATTGCAATTGCCATGTTTTGCTGTGCATGCTTGTATTGTGATTTCAGTGTATTGCTGTATCACTCTGACAACTGAAAAATCCAGTGTAACATCAAATATTTTATTTCATGTGAATATAACGGTTACCAAAATAGGAGCCTTAAACTGCAGAAAAGTTGGTGTAGGGAATGATAATACTATATTGATTTTGAGCTGCATATGTAGTCTTGGAGTGTGCAGGCACATGGTTTCACTTGGGATGGGGCTCTGGCAAGCTAAAGGTGCTTGATGGCCTTGCTGAGACACTGCTTAGCTTTGGAATGATGTTTTTTGGGATTAGAGACTGAATCATCCTAAAGACTCTTCTACGCTCTGTTATGTGACCTGACGTTTTGATAGAATATCACATTCCCTGGAGTCCCCAAACCTGTCAAGGAGTAGACAAATAAGCATGGAGCACTAATAGCTGTATTTCCTATAGGACGTGCCAGTCACATCTATAAGGCACACATTAGTATCTAGAAAAAAAWGTATGTCTGTGCAGAGAAGAGTCTTCCTCCGTCTTGGCCGGATCACAAGGGTGATTTCTTCCAGGGCGTGCCACTGACTGAAACGTGTGTTCGTAGGTTAACGGAGGCTCCTCCTCTCTTTTGTTACCCATCCTTAATCTTGAAGCGTGCATGCTGCCCACCACATCGGTCCTGTCACTGCAGGACCTTTCTGTAGACTGGGTTAGGTTGAGAAAGTTTTAACAGTGAAGAGTTGACTAGTTCAGTAGGTGTGTTTTCTAATCTTTATTGCTTGAGTCTTGGAAATGAAGCGTCTGACTAGCAAATAGCCTATTGCTGCCTTCCCCCCCTCTGCCAAAAGATAGTATCTCTTGTTTAATCCTGTTGAAGGGGCTACCAGATAAATCGGAATCTTAAGCTTCTTTCTCAATTATCATTGTAGTGACCTGACTTTATATTAAAACTGGMAAGTTTTGAATGTGAAGTTCTTCTGAACCTTTATTGATCCATGCTGTTTCCTGTATGTCTTTTAAATTTGATAGATTAGCTASATCTAATAACTTAAACTAATAAATAATGAACAGATCACTATTTTTCATATAGTTCCAATACCATGTTTGATGCTTGCATTTTTTTTTTTTTTATTTGTATTCTCATCTACAGGTCGAATTGTCTTGGCATTGCTCTTGGATTTTACCCTTTTGGATTTTGGGCATTGCTCTTTGGGCAGTATATGTCAGACAYATACTTCAAGATGACAGAAAGACATACTTCATAGCCCCAAAGTATTTTTTAATGGAAAAAAAAAAGTGGTTTTGATGTTGGTCTTGTTTGCCTTTGGTGTGAAATTTGCTTATTTGGAAGTGTTTAGGGAGAAAAACCATGTTTTTACCACTGCATGAGGAACCAAGCCAAAAATGCTCTGGGCAAGGTGTATGTCCCTCTGCTACTTCCCTAATGGTTAGTCACTGCCCTTTGCCATTTGATTTGCCCTCCCTCTCCCCCTCAACCCACAAGTTACTCCAGCTTTATATGTTTCAAAAAGGAAGACATTGACACTTTAGAACATGGTTTTCAATGTTGCTATTTAACTTTAAAGGTGTGCATTTTGAAATACTGGGAGATAGCTTTCCTGATATCCCTGTTTGCGTAGTGGCACTATGATAGCGGATTATCTGAGGAGCTTTCTAAAGTCAAGCCTTAGCTGAATGTAAGTATCTAGTTGCAGTCCTAGAGCTGCTCTTTTGGTTCTGTTACATTTCCAGCCCCAAACTAACATTTTGGAGAGAAAGCCTAGTGTTTTGAATACCAGGACCCGAAAGATCTATTTGCTTTCAAAATATTGGCTCTTTTTTAGCAGCATTACCAGATAGTTTCCAGACTGAAGCCTGAATTAATGATCATATGAAAATCTTTCTCATTCACTGAATAATTTTTTGGAAAGTCTTCAAAGCCCCTCCTGCATGGCTATAGACTATGAGGCTGGATAAAATAGTAGTACTTGGATCAAAGAGACTCAGGAGGCAGCTGGTTGCATGTTCAAGGAAAAGGTTGACTGTGATATGCTGCAGGAGCAGGAACCAAGCCTAGAAAGATAAGTTCTGCTTGGACTTGTGGTATCTAATGAAGGGGTGAGGTGGGCACCACTGAAAAACAAGCAAGGAAGCTTCTGTGCCCAGGAAGGAAGAAGCAGCTTTTGTGGAAGTGAGGCCTCCTGAGTCCAGATGCAACCTTCCCATAGTATGGTGGTGCCTAATCCTACCAGTAACCTCTACTAGGATTTGTGCAGCTCTTATAGCTTTTCTCCATAGAAATGCAAGTGAAGTCTTGTTTCCGTGAAGCAGAATGAAGAGCTCTCGTGGGAAATGCTGAACAAGCTGAACACAGAGATATGAGCCCTGTGCTGCGTGAGGCAGCTGTGCCCTTGACGTCTGCATGGCGTGCTTCGTTTTCGGTACCACATTGGGCTAAATGTGAYGTGCATGTGTACTCACCAAGATCGTCTCTCACCTGAAGGAAGTCATGAGGCTTGTTCAGATGAGCGGCCCGCAGTAGTTCAAGCTTTCATTTCCTGCTGCCCGGGGAGCAGATGCTGCGCTGATGCGTARCCTGCGAGTAGGTTGATTGCGAGGGCAGCGTGTGTGTGTTCATGGAAGAACTTCTTTCCTGTGAGGGTGACAGAGCCCTGGAACAGGCTGCCCAGTGAGGCTGTGGAGTCTCCTTCTCTGGAGGTCTCCATAGCCGCCTGGATGCCACCCWGTGCCATGCACTGTAGGTGTCCCTACACCGGGGCATTGGGCTGGATGATCTCTAGAGGTCTCTTCCAACCTCAGCTGTTCTGTGATTCTGTGATGTATCAGTTTCATGCGTGTCACTCTTACTGCTCTGAGAAGCTGTGCCATGGTTGTAGTTTCCATTGCCCGATGCTCCAACAGCATGGGAATTCTCTGTGCCAGTACTGACCAACCCTTTGCACTGTGCATTAGAGAGGTTTGTAGAGAAGTGCTTTCTCAGACAGTTTCAGGCCTAGATTAAAAGGCCAATAGACAGGAAGGAAATGGGAAAAAGAGGAAAAGAAAGGGATACATGTTGTTTAGCTTTGCCTGRTGAGATATCACATGCATTTCCACTGCTGGCAACTGAGATTCYCTGGCATAAACACAGAGTTACGATAGCAAAGGAAACAGCGACACTGACAATARGGCTGGTGATGGTCTCATGGGGGTCTGAAGACCACCCAACTATGAGAATGAGGTGGGAGAGGTTTTCTACCGACAGCCATCCGAAGCTGTGAGACTCAGTAGGTCACGGGAGTATTAAATGTCTGCTGAGGGGGCAATGCCATGTCAGTAACACAAATACACTGCGAGGCATTTTGGACTGTGTTTAGTAATGCTATAGAGGCAAACAGATAATGCTGCTCATAGTCTGCTGCCCCCAACCAGGAAAGAGCTCGTGGCAAATGGGATGCAGACCGGCACACAGGTTGGTCCAGTTCTCAGCTTGATGTGGGGGAGTCTGTGAATGAAAGCAGATAGAAGCTTGGACTTCTGAACAGCAGACTTCACCTTGGTTAGGGAATTGCTAGGCACAGTCCCCTGAAAAGCAATGGAGTGTTTTTTGTTGGTGTTGGTGGTTTTGTTTTTTCTTTTAGAAAACTTGCTGAGTGCTCAGGAAAAAAAGCACTTATGCAGGAAGGCTGCAAATGTCTTGATTAAATAAACAGAATATTTTAGAAGACTAGATGGCCAAGAAAAGCATTGAAAAGATGTAAATAAGAACAGGCTACAAAGGAGATGTGTAGAAGTATTTCTTGGGCAACCTGATTGTCTTCTAGGATTAAAAAGTGGCTTGTTGTGTGGATGGTGTTGGGTATTCCTATACTTGACATCAGTACAGCTTTTGGATGGTTTGGGGCATTCAATACCAGAAGGACGCTGAGAAACCATAGAGCTTCAGAAGAAGCTACAAAGCGGTCAAGAGCCTGGGATCTGCCCAGCAGGATTTGAGGGAACTGGATTTATTTAGTCTGGCATAGAGAGACTAAGGGAGAATTTAAAAATTGCCGACAATTAGTTGAAGAAGAGTTACAAAGATAGGGACTTTTTTGGTCGTAGCAGGTGGTATAAAAAGGAGTAATGGCCACAGTTCACACCTGGGAAGCTCAGATTAGGCCTGAGGCAAAGTTTCCTCACTTGGAGGTTAGTACAGCGTATGAACAAATTGTCTAGAGAGGTTGTGAAATTGTCCTTGAAGGTTTTCAAGGCTTAACYGCACAAGGGCTTGACTAACCTGGTTAGAACTAGTGCTGGCAATAGTCCTGCTCTGAGTGGGATGTTGGGCTAGGTGACCACTGGAAGCCCCCTCCAGTAAACTTTCTTATGGCTCCWTAAAAAAATAAGAAGAAAAAGTTACTTTTGGGGTAGACAAAAAGATATAGAGAGGGGAAGGAGAATTTTTTATGGGAAGGAGCAATAGTGAAAAATGCACCTGGTTCATAGTAGGAACTGAAGTAGTTGGCATGAGGAGCCTAAATGGTTGGAGATTAGGGCCTAAATAATTTAAGAACAGCACTCAGGGCACTGAAGTCACGCTGGTGATGCGGTCCAAAGGTGATCTTTGCATCAGCACTATATTTCTCTCATTACTTTTATTAGTCAATAAAAAGTTGTAGTTAATATGACTGATGACAGAACAGGAAGCGCTATCGTCTGAGCTTAAAACGAGATAAGAATCAGGAGGTGCATGTGCTGTGATGACTGTAAATGTACTAGCAGTCTGTTTCCTATAGGGTTGAACAGTTTGTAAGTTGATCAGACTTCTTTGCCTTCTCATTAGCTCTGTTGTTTTTAAAACAGACATCTGGGCCCATTCCTTCATTTGTTGTTGCTGCTATACACCAGAGCGACTTTTTCGCTTTGAAATATGTATCATTGCTGTCATATATAAGATATGAGTAACTGATATGTTATATATGATAAAAGGCTCCCTAGTTACCCTCAGGGATCATAGGTTGATTCATCCACATGCAGAGACTTCTGTACCTGAGACTTAATGTATCATCAGTCATGAATGGCTCAGCTATTAAGAAATAAAACTGTCTTCCACTTTCTGTGATGCACTTCTTCTGGAAGAGAGCAGCAAGAAGAGTCCAATTTTTACTAATTCAGTTTGATTTCTCATGGAACTTGGAAACAACTTATTTACAAGAGCTGATTTTCACATGAAYGGCTTGAAACTGTAAACCAGGGGAATCAAGCTTGTTTTTCAATGTGTATTTATGGAYTTTATTTTCTTTTTTCATTTGGATATTACAGAATTGCTATTGATCCTTCTTAAATTCCCAAATGATGTGCAGTTAAAGGGAAYTGTTGAAAAGGAATGCTTTGTTGCCTCACGGTCCTGGATCTTTATAAACAAGAAAAAACACTTTGTGAAGAGTTGCTTGCTTTCTTGTAGGTGCCAGAACACTTGAAAAGCMGACGAAAAAAATGTTGTTTTCAGCTTTCTTAGTAGTGGGGAAGTGAAAGTGGCCAGAAGTGAAGGGCTGAGTATTGAATGGCAGCGGAGGGCATGCGCGGCGGGGAATAGAGCTGTGCTGCAACRGCTCGGCCATGCCAGGCTGTCCCGGGGGGAAGTGATAAATGCCTGGCTTAGGCTGATTTCATGCTTCCGAATGCCTAGGAGCCCTCGGTGAGAAAATAACGCTTTATTTTGTGCCTTTTTGCAGTAGGTGAAAGGCAAGAGATTCTGCCCTTACTAGCAGTAGTTTCTGGCTTCCTTGGACTAAACAAGGTGCCAAGACAAAAAGAGTTTGTGTTGTTTGTGTTTCTGTTGTCAATTCCTGCATTCTTGAGTGCGTGTGGGGTGGGAAGCAATACTAGCAGAAGTGTCAGCTTTACTTGTGCAGTTTCAGATAAAAAATGCAGTGAAGTGATCACTCATCTGTGGTAACTCGGCTTCCAGGCCCTGCTTTCCCACTAAAACGAATTTAGGAGGGTGTGAGGGAGATGCTAGCTTTCCTTAGGCCCCTCCCAGGACTTCGCATGTCCCCCATCCCTCAAACACAACTGTGTGTTTGGCTTTAAGTACACCAACCATGGGCTTTTCTATACCATTGCCTAAAAAATTCACTCTAGGAATGAATGGGTGTCCCAGTGAAAACTCAACTGATCGGTTCAGGAAACTTCATCTGATCATTGCACCCCCTGCCCTGCCTTGGCAGCAAGTCCAGGCACGGTAAGGTATGTTCKGAGTGACGGCACTTAAGGCTCAGCTTATTGAGCTGAGTTACGGCTCAGCTCTGTGTTGTGGTGGAGCTTGTGGAAATAGTCACTGATCTCCACTTAATTAACCTGTTTGACACGTTTGCTTGATATACTGGTATAACAAGCCAGTGTGTCAAGTGARTTACAAACAGCTAACAACTGCGCTGCCTTTCAAAGGGCCGTAGGTTTAAAGCTTCYAGTTCAAACCAATGCCCTCCGCCTGAAGAAACGTGATCCGCAGCCTCTGCCCACGCTGCCAGAGACTTGGTTCCTCGGGAAGATGCCCACGTGCTGTCAGCACCAGCATCGGTTTGTGCCAGCGGAAAGGGAACGGAGATTTGGAAAGGGAACGGAGATTTGGAAAGGGAACGGAGATTTGGAAAGGGAACGGAGATTTGGAAAGGGAACGGAGGTGGAGACCCTGGCTGATTCCCTGGGTGTTCCAGCTGTGTAGCTTTGCAGAGCTCTGCTCTAGCTAGAGACATTTATTTGGGGGGTTGCTAGTACCACAGCAGCAGTGAGTGGTTTTGAAGAGAAGGGAGTCTTTTCTTGTAGTTGATACAGTTCATAGAGGGTGATCTGTTCTGGGAGCCATAAAGTCTTCTGGCTACTTTTTGTCKTTTTTTTTGCCTGTCTTTCAAGATTTTTTTTTTTTTTTTGTATTAAACGTGTTCATGCCCATTAAGGAACAAGATAGTTTATYACAGGAAAAGTCCAAGTTCCCTTAAGATAAACTGTTGTATCACTTGGATCCCCCAGCTGTGGTTAGAAGCAGCCTTTACCCRGAGGAAGTTTTGTGTTTATCCTTGGAATGGCTCTTTTCCTTAAAAATTTAAGGTAGGGTTCCTAGTATTTTCATATACAAATTGGATAAGCATGCATTTTTTATTCTATTGTCCAAGTTATTAGTGAAAGCAGTGAATAAAGTTGAAATTGGCACAGTTATTCATGAAATATGAAGCTCAAGAGGCRGGCTCGATTCCTTTTGACAAGGAATTGTTGTTAAATAAGCCATAGAACAGTATCTGGAAGGTGGCTCACAGGTCAGAGGAAATGCGTGCTAAGGCTTCTGTCCTCTTGGCAGTCTTGTGCTCTGAAATGTCCGGCTGTGAGCCTAGAGAAAGAAAAGTGCTAGTTGGTTTTAATCTGCTGAAAGAGGAGCCTTTGAAGCTACAGCGTAACTTTAAAACTGCTGGGGTTTTTGAAGCTGGGAAAAGATCCTAAGGGGAACCCTTCTATCTGTTGAAAAGCAGGCAAGCATAATTTATAATATTAGATTTTCAAAATTAGTTGTTTTTATTGCAAAAGATGTTACCCTTCAGATTAGCTAGGTCTGCTTCGGCAAGATTTCTTATACATGAGATGAACAAGCTATTGATGCACTTGTGCCTGTGATGGGACTAACAGTAAATGTCCTCTAATTCTGAAGAGTTTTCTAGGAAGGCATAATGTTTTTCCAGTAAGAAACCATTAATTCTGTAACAATATCAGAGAATGAGATTGTATAACAGGAGTAACAGGATCAATTCAATTTGGAAGTAAAATATTAAATTTGCTTGTTCCTCTGTACTGTTTAATTGACTCTTGTGTCAGGAGYCAGGAAAGTGGTGGAGTTGGTGTTTCCCTGCCCCCAGTCTTTGAATAAATTTAATTTCTCAGATTCCTGGTTCTTTGCATGAAACGTTGGCCACTGGCTGCATGCGGATACAGGAGTGATGCAAGGCAGGGTGCTGGCAGGCTGGCAATGAGAAACAGCTCAGGTCTTGATGAGTCATGTTTGTCCCAGTGTCACGGTTCAGGTCAGAAGGTATTTTCTCAAAGATCAGGCTGTGAGGACCACTGACTTCTTTCTTTTGATGTGGAAGTTGTAGACTTGGAAGTTTGAAATTTGTTCTTGAGTATTGCAACAACAAACAGCAATCTGGTGAGAAGTTCGGGTTTAAGCTGGCAGCATTTTGTAGCACAGCATCAAGGGGCAATGATGAGCGTGAGGGTTTTGAGAGAAGGAGGAAGAATTAGAGATTTTGTTTCTTCCCTTATTCTTACTTGTAATTTGTGATTTATGATTATTAAGTATGTCTTTTTTCACAGTGGACTTATACTGACTTGTCTTCAGCTTGCTATCTCTTATGTATCCTGTCATCTTACTAAGAATTGTTACATCCAGTAATTTTCTGTGCTGAGTTGGGTATTCCTTTAAAAAAAAACCCCTCCTTTATGTAAGTTCCTATTCAGTTTGATGGTTTTTTCCAGATAGCTTCTCCAATGTGTCTATTTCAAAGTGTTTGTCATATGGGATACCTGCAAGTCTCCCTGGCATTGTCATATACACATTTAGTAAGCATATTTTTTATTATTAATATTGAAATAAAATATTATTTTATTTTTTTAACCTGCCTGGATACCACCCTGTGCCCCATGCTCTGGGTGTCCCTGATGGAGCAGGAGGTTGGACTCGATGATCTTTAGAGGTCCCTTCCAACCTTAATGATTCTGTGATTTTATTGCCCAAATTATTAGTAAAATCTCTGAATAAGGTCAGAATTGGTATAGTTATCCATTAAATATCCAGCACAATGCATGTTTCACATGTACAGACRGTCACTGACCATGAAGTGTTAATAGCTAACACTTAGGTAGAGTATCTGATGACTTCTGCTGCCGTTTTGTAGCAGTTTCATTTAATATTTGCTTCTGCAGCTTGCTTAAGAGGAGGTAATTTTAGGTACTGCCAAAGGACCTTGCTGACCTCAAGCTCTGACATCTGTCGCTTCTTCCTCTCACAGTATCACCCCTGCTGATTGAGTTGGGGGAATGGGTGATTAGATGGCTCTCCTGTTGGGTCATGGGGTTCAGGTCAGCTTGGCCTTAATCCCAGACCTGGTCAGTGTTTTATGATTAAAGGTATGTTGCTTAACAGAATTTCCCAAGGAGACCCTCCCATTGAGTCATGAAGTTCAGAAGAGACCTCGTTGCTTTCTAAACTCCCCCAGAGAGGCACCTAGATGTGGCTGGATCCAGTCTTAGTCTCAGATTTGGTTCACAGTTTATTACTAAGAGGTTTGGTGTGCAGAGGCTATACTCCAGTAAATGATTTAGAAKATGCTTTATTAGAACAAGGCAGAGGGAAAAACATTCGACAAGTTTGCATGTCCATATGAGAATTAGCCACTACACTGTGAGGAATCCAAAAACTAAATCCCATTTAAAAAGATGAAGTGCTGAAACCGATATGCATGAATCACTTGCCCAAAAAGGAAGATGGCTTTCAATCCTCAAGGAGTTTCCTCTGACGGTGTCCTGATCCGAGGGCAGAGCTCTCAACCATAGCCCTGCTTCTTCTGAGAACTTGGCTCCAAAACTCAGAGCCCCTGATGGACATGTTTTATACCCAAGTCAAATCAAGATATAGTCAATATGTCTTTTTTTTTTTTTTTATCCTTTGACTTCTACTGAAAGTTTCACTGGGACGTGACCAATATATTTTCCTGCTGGGTGCTTTTTGGTGTGCAATAGGTGTCTCTATCTCCATGTTCCTGTGTACATTTTGCAGTTAGATAACTGCATACGCTGCGCTAGGCTGACCTTGCAGCTTCGGCCAGATCCTGCCTGGAGGTTCCTCGGGCACTGGCTGCCCCTTTTGCTGATTTCCTGCAAAGGGAGGGGGTCTTGGGGTGCACCTACCACTTCCCTGTGCACAAGGCTTGTTGGTCTCTGTGGAACAAAATTAGGTTGGTTTGGTATGTACTGGTACCGGTTTGGTGTGTTTGTTCCCTGGTATTCATTTATTTTGGTACCTTCAGTGCGTTTACATATAGTATTATTTATTCTAATAGCTTTCTGGTAATCCACCCTGGCAGGTTTATAGCTTCTTTTACTCCCCTTGTTAGAGATGCAGTAGCCTTTCTCTTTGCCAGAGCATGACCCATTTTTTGAGTTCTCCAAATGAGTGTCAGTGCTTTTGAGATCAATTCCTCAGGGTTTCTGAAATATCATAGGACAAACAACTTAAAGTCCCACAGATCTGGAAGGGAAAAAAAAGTATTTAAAAAAAGGCGAAGTTCTCTTACCCTGTTCTTTTTATTGGGATAGCAAAAAAAAAATTCAAGCCATCTCTGAGTGTCTTCTTTTACAACATTAATTTTATTTTAAARTATATTTTCCTTAGAAGCACTTGGGAAACTGTGCTATGTGTAATCTTACCCTTTTACTTGGCATTGGTCATGTCGACAACCTGCCTACTGCTGATCTTTCCAGTGAAGATTCCTATATGTCAGCATGAAATATTTTGTACTTCGTGCCACTTCTGAGTAACTTTTCTGTCTTTGTTTCTTACTTTTTCCTCTAAATATCTGACTTATGCTTTCCTATTCCTCTCACTGCTRAATTCTTGTTGTTACCTTTAATGCCTCTTGCTAGTTACATCTCACTTTGTCTTGCCCTTCTCAGTTTCGTCCCTAGACAGTCCAGCTATTCTTTTGTTCTCATCTTTAGTAATATGCCCTAGTTTCTGTTTTCTGTAGACTTCTTTCTTTTTATCTGAGGTTAATGAAGATCTCATGATACCTAAATTAGTTTTTTGCTAGACATCATCTTTCCTGACTTAGAACAATTTTGGTCACGTTTTAAGTTTAATGTTTTTCAGCAACTATCAGCTTAATTTGTTTCATTCCTTAATTCAGAATAAGACCTTATGACATGCAAGCCTGTAATCTGTATCAAGGTGTGTGTAGTCTGGAGCAATATTTCTCACTAGATGCCATGAAATCCATTCCTGTTGCTGAAGAGAGTTGTATGTGCTTTGTATATGGTCATGATCATATCAGGATATGGGAGGAGCATAGGACAAGGGAGAGAGATTCRTATTGGTTACTGCAAAGGAGAGAACATGTATCATAAGGCCACTGAATATAGAATTAACTTGATATCTTGATCACCTCCATCTTTCAGAAAATGAAATCATCTTTCAGTAAATGAAGTGTTTGGTGTCCTTCTCTCCCTCTCTTGGATGTGAGTTAGGCATATGACTTGATTAAATTGACAATTTTCTAAAGAGATTTGAGTGATTGTGAAATATGTCTGGGTTGATAAGAAACACCCCAGGAAAATATTTCCCTTCCCTTTCCCCTTCTATACCAGATGTTTTCTCTCATAGCCATTTACTTTGAACTAGTAAAGCTGAGCCCAATCTGAACTCTCCAGAGGCTGGATATGTGTCTTTTTTGTTGTTGACCAGGGAAAAACTGGAGAGGGAAATTAGAGAAGATGAGGAAGGATAGCTATTATAAAAGGGGCAGCCAGGAGTAACGGTGAGAAAATGCTGAGGAAAAACAGATTCTTGTAGGGCTTATTTTGACCTGAATAAACGAATTGCTCATTGTTACTGACCTCAAGRTGTCAAAGTCCACTGCCTCAGCCTCTAGCACACCTGCAGCAGSTCCAGCTTGTTGGCTGCTCATGTGCCTGTGCTCTGGAGAGGTGGTCTCAGCATCTGAGCTGTAGGAGCTCCATGCTATAAGGGACCAAATGCACCTTGTTTTCTTTATCGGCTGCACAGAGCTCCCCATGATTTTTATTTTCTTATTTCTTATTTAGGGCAATTGGCTGTGTGAACGTAAGTGAAGAGTAAAATTAAAATATGTTTTCTGATTAAAGTCCATTTATTGTATTTCCTAATGAGTATCTCTCTGGCAAACTGCCCAGAAAGCTCCTGACAGATTAGACTGCACTTTAGCCTGTGCTCACGGAATTGACTGGAAAGGGCTCTTTTCATTCCCTGGAGAGATGTTTGAGCAGGATTTACTTCCATTAGCTTTGTTTCAGACCTCTCAACACTGTACAAAGCTCCACCCTGTGCTTATCCAGCTGGGGCTCTCATTGCATCACCTGTCTGTGCTCCACTGGCTGTGACTGCAGTTTCTGGCTGCTCTCTGCTTGTGTGGTTACACAGGGCCTCAGGGAGCACAACGTGTCAGGCAAGAAGGTTCCCCTCAAGTTCAGGGAGAAAGATTTCCACTACTACCATCTTCTGTGGATGGATTCACACTAATTTGTCTGGGATCCTARSAAGAGCTGAGTAACAGAAAGGTAACCAGGAATAACTGAGAAGGGATAACATTCATTTTTAAATTCCTACAAATCCATACTGGTGCTAAACAAAGTCTTGACTTTCTAGTCTGATGAAGGACTGACCAAAATTTTTCTCCAGTTATGAGTAATCTGAGCAAATTTGATTCATGCTTCTCCCCAGCTGATATTAACTGTGCCTGAGCAGGCACAGCAAGCTGGGAGGTGTTCATGACTTTCCTTCAAGAGCAAAGGCCTTTCTACAGGATGGAATAAGATGTTCGGTACTTTGTGTGAGCATGTTTTCAATAGTGGTGTCCTTGCTTTTATCAGCTTGTGAAAATCCAAATATTTCTTAAAGTAGTGCATTTCTCTAGTKTTACTATCTTAAGTTTAGTTTCTGTATTCCAAAACAAAGACATTATACCATATTCAGTGAAACTGCTTCTCACAGAATGGCTTAGGTTGGAAGGGACCTCTGGAGATCATCTAATCCAACCTCCTGCTCAGGCAGGGTCTCCTAGAGCACATTGCCCATCCTGGTGCCCAGATGGCTTCYGAGTATCTCCCAAGGATGCAGACTGCACAATGTCTTTGTGCAACCTATGCCAGTGTTGTGTCACCCTCAGTAAAGAGGTGTGTGGTTGTTGTTTTTAGTGTTCAGATGGAACTTCCTGTTTTCCAGTTTGTGCTCACTGCCTCTCGTCCTGTTACTGGGCACTACTGAGAAGAGTCTGCCCCTTCCTCTGTACACCTTTCCCTCGGATGTTTATACACACTGATAATTCTTCCCTCAAACATCTCCTCTCCAGGCCCAACTGCCTCAGCCTTTCCTCAAACAAGGCATGCTCCAAGGTGTGACTTTCACGGTGCAGAAGAGAGGGAGAGGATCACCTCGTTCAACCTGCTGGCAACGCTTTTCCTGATGTAGCCCAGGACACCTTTGGCCACATGGCCACATTGCTGGCTCATGGTTTCATGGRCTGTCAGGTTATCTTCTACGGAACTGCTTTCTAGCACGTCAGCCCCCAGCCTGAGTTTTTCCTCCCTAGGTGCAATGGTAAACATCTACACAATCTAATTCACTGTGCTTTTGAGATTTCTAGCTCAATCCTAATTCAAAGCAATAGCTATCTTTGTTATACACTGTTGTAAAATTGGTAATAACCCAAAAGATGGGATTGCCTGGTGTTGAATGCTTAGGTCTTACTCAATGGGAACACATAATTACATTGATAATACTGGCTAGCCATATTTCAAAATTCTCTTTTTTAATTATTACTTTCATTATGAATAAGTAGATAGGCAATTAAAATGGTCATCAATTGCTGATAAAAATGGGAAACTGGAGTCAACGATTTCCTGTTCATGGATTAGTTTCTGTGCAGAGAGGTTGCTTTGTTTGGAGTGTTGCGCACTTCTGTTCTTTGGAAGGAAAAGTACTTCTGAAGGTTACTGACCTAGCTGAGAGGAATTTAAAAAAAAAAAAAAAAAAAAAAAAAAGGTAGTCTATTAACTAGAAGTGCTGGGATAGAGCCAAGCCTGTTTGAGGAAATATGGATATGGGTTAGAGGGATTACGGAGGTCAATGTTACAGCATTATGCTTTGTTTTGGGAACATCAGTCGGGGAACTGATGTTCAATTTTTATATTAACTTATCCTGGTATATATTTATTTTTTGTTACCTACAATAATTCCTTCACCCTGTGGAAAAATACTAAAATACTGATTTTATGATACATTCTGTCAAATACTTAGRGAAGAAAAGAATGCATCTAAAAGACATTCTAGGTGTCTTTTATGTTTTATTTTATGCATGAGAAACAGATATTTTCTTTCCTGTAGGCCCTTTGTTTTTGTTAGCTGGCCTTATTGCTGCCACAGCTTTGTTGCTCCCAGTCAGCCTCAGCTACGCTTCTGATTTCCTGAACTGGCTCCAACTGCTTTTTTGAGASTGGCAGCCTGAAAACCAAACCTGTTGTGACTTTTTGCTGACATTCATGAAGGGTTGGGAATATCCTCTATAACGCTGTGGTGTGTTTGATGTCATTTTAATACATTCCTAGGTAGTTGTGGCCAAGCCTGGGCAAGCAGATACTAATATGGTTGTAGAGTAACAKAGTGTTGCCTTGGTAAGTAAATGGTACTGAGCTATAGGGTATGTATCCTAACTTCTAGACTGCGACTTCAGATGTATGGAATTTATGGATAATCTTTATCTGTGCTTTTATCTCAGTCTGTGCAAGCTCTCCAGTGGTATATGGAGTCAAATAACAGTTCTGTGCTCTAAGGGAGGTGGAGCTGAGATGGTGATGACTGGAGCACACAAACGTATTCAGTCTTCCAGCAGCAGCAGGAATGTGCTCCCAGCGTTGTCTTCTTGTGATGCACAGAACAGAAAGGTTATAATTATCTTCCAGCTTGTAGATTTAATGAAAACTTTGGAAACCTGGTCTTGTTTATCCCTGCTTAAAACTGTCTTTCAGATTCTTTTATTCTTTGATTTCAAAAGCACCTCTATGTTGAGGAAATTCCATGCTGCAGTGACATGAACTCATATTTTAGGTGGTTTGTGTTTCATGCCAAATCCAGACATAGTTGCAGCGCTCAAAGAATTGACCTGAAGTTAAACTAAATACAGTATTCCTTGGCATCTCTCTCCTGTTCCTGCCATTGAAAAAGGTGATGTAAGGATGACTATGCCTGCTCACAGCACAGAAAAAAAAAAATCTGTTCTCATCTCTAACTTRCAAATGTATCCAGAATGTAGCATTAACAAAATTTTATTTATTGAGTTCCTAATTCCCCTTAGAAATGTGCTACACGCCCAAGTTTATCTGGAATCTCCGGTGCTTTATTTTAGTTCCTAGCAGGAACTAACCTGAGACTCCATTCTCTCTGTTGCTCCTGGATTTTGCATGCATGACAGCTGGAGTTTGTTTGCATTGCAAGCTGATGTCAAGGCACACCCAAGTTCCAGGCTCAGCACACAGGCCAAATCTTCAATAAATAGTATGAGATTAAAACCACTTTTTCATTTTAAAGAAATCTTTTTTTTTTTTTAATTTGTATTGAACTTTGTGACATTTCTTGGGGTAGAATCCTTTCTATTAGAAAGATGAAGGTTGACAAGATGAAGGTTGCTTTTCTTCCATTGCCCTCCTCTCTTTCATCTGCGATTGTCCCTCGTTCATTTGTTGCTCACTTTGTTTCCACTCTGCTCACTTTTTTTTCCTTGAACCTTTTGCCCTTCCTCGTACTACTCTGAACGAAACATCGAATCATCATTCAGCCCATTTGGGGGGTTTTGCTTTTCATTGTCTCGTACTCCTTGTTTATTGAGACAGGACATGAGTGTTCCAGTATACAGATAACATACTTTTCATATATTATCAGTCCACTGTTCCAGTTCTAATGGGTCTGATTTTAACATAACCTATAGAATAACTCCCCTCCCATTTTCCTCTTTGCTTTCCTGGCTTTCTTGGAGCTTTCTGAATGGTTAGAGKTGCACTTCTGTTGTATTTCTGCTGTACGTTTGCTTACATATTATGACAGTAAATATTTTGGTTTGGAGAGGAGTGTGGAGAAGTAGTTACAGATTACCTAGGAGCTTGCCTTGTGAGCAGGGCAGTTTCCAGAATATTCTTTGCAGAATATTTGACTTTGTATGCTGTAGCATTACTCCTGGTGATAGCTTCCCGTGGTGGCTAGTAGATGTTTGTGTGGCAGTGCCTGGGTGATACAAGTGRCACGAGTTCCCATGTGGGCAGCAGAGGGCCTGGCAGTGGAGCTGGGGATTGCGGGTGGGCTCTGGCGCAGGACCCGCTCTCAGGCTGGGAATGGGTCTCCCATGGTTTTCCATGTGCACAGCGGGCTCGGCAGGAGCTCCTYGGAGCCCCCTTCAGTCTTCTCTTTGAGACTGAGTTACCGAGTTACTTACCCCGATGTTGGCAAACCACTACTGGCCTGAACACGTGCTTTGGCTTTGCTGTGGAGGTGTTGATCATCTGCATACGTAGCCCACACTGAGTCGGTGTTGTCACCTCACCGCCTCACTTGCACCAGCCCCGTTGAAGTCCTGGTATGTTGTTACCACCCCTCTCACGGCACCATGGCTCTGCGTCTACTCTGGAAGCTTTTTTACTTGGTTGAAGTATCCCAGCTGGATTGTGCTAGGCTGATGTCTGTCTAGCCTGAGCTCTCCCCAGTGATGACAACTTCCTAGCATCCCTTGGCAGTCTGTTCTACTGCTTCTTGTTGTATTACTACAGAACTTCTGTCTTGCCTAAGATTTCTTGCTGCAGATTAATGTTAAGGGGACAGAWTTGAAGTGTTAGACATTGTTATATAGGTCTGAAACCTGTGAAGAGTAACGTTTCACTCTTCTCAGCAAACTTAGCATCTTGTGCTGTTAAAGGAAGAAAACTAATTTTCTTTGTAAAGTGAGACAGGTTTTGTACGTTGCTGCCAATAAAGGCCTCCCTCTGAAAAATAAATTCACTGTTCCTATATAATTGTATCTTCAGGTGAGGCTTTCTGTAAGAGAGCCTGCTGATAATGGTTATAGAAATACAAATACGATAAATGACTAGATAAATGCAGCTTAGCGGTTCTGCTATCACCTTCTTTTGATTTCCAGCCTAAGGAAACAACCATGCAAAAAACTGTCTCAAGTGAGGCCATACCTGTCAAATCCTTCCCTCCTGTCAAGCCACTCAGCAGCCTTTTCCGCGGGACCCGGCATAGTTGGTGTGTGCCCAGCCGCAACATTCCCGTGTGTGACGTGGTTTCATTTTCTGGGGTCATGAGGACTAGGGTGAGTTGGGACAGGCTACGTCCCCCGACTTTACGTATTTAGTGGTTCAGGAACTTAGCAGTGAAGAACTGTTGGCTCAGTAATGGAGAACCCACCCTAGCATGTCACAACACCGATATTTCATGAAGGCAGACAGGGTGTGCAAGCTCCTTCCTTGCCAATATATAAACACTGAGCGGTTACGGAGTCTGCAATGGAAATTAGAGCAAAGCCAGGTATGCGAAGTACAATGTGAAAATCTCCGGACAGTTAAGCTTCATTGCAAGTCACAGTAAGCTTGCATTGCAATTCTTTACAAAACTTTTATCAGTGCTGTAAGATCAGTTCATTTGTATTTGTAGGTAACCTTTTTTTTTTTTTTAAATCAGGCTTGCATGAATGGACTGGTCTGATGATCACAGACAACTCTTTACTAGATTGGGCTTCTCGTTTTGATTTTTAATTTTTGAATGAGACACCCACCACTTTTTCACATAGAGGGAAAATGTGTCCCATCTTCTTGGCATGTTCTCACATAGTGGACACAGTCTATTTTTCACCTCAATAAAATTGTTGATGTTAATAATGGCTATTGCTAGATTGTACTAGTCAGAGAGAGAGACAGTAACTCACAGTCTTCAAATGACATTTGTCTTGCATAACTTGAGATTTAATGCTGCTTTGGTGAAATGCTGGCTTTCTGAGTGTTTCTGACAGTTCTTGCTCTTTCCTATATATAGAAAATGACTTCCTTTTGATCCAGGTGCTGATTCAGTCAGCTGAAATAGTGCTGCAGGACGGAGAGTTCTCAGTGACATTCTGTATATAGAAAACTCAGAATCAGAGCCATCTATATGTTTCTGCTCCATTTCTCTTCTAATAATTGTGTGTTAATTGCTCTAAGAATATCTCAAAAACATTTGGTATGTGGATGATACTGCTTATCTTCGAGAGATCTCCAAAAAATGAGAATATGGTGATCACTGGGGACTGATTAGAAGGGGAAGACTTAATTTCAATGTTTCAATATCAACATCATCGTGCTTTTTTTTTTTTTATCACACTAATGATTCATAAGAATTAAAAGTGTTTTAAAATGGAAAAATGGCAGTCATGTGACTCATGGCCAGTGTGTCTTGGCATTTGTCCTGGTAAGGAGATTTTGGTAGGTGACTCATTTGAGAACAGGTTGTTGTTTTTCTTTTCCTTTTTTTTTTTTCTTTTTTTTTCTTTCCTCTTTTTCCCTAATGTGCAAACTCTGTATTTGAAGAGCTGGCATTCTTGTACTTAGGTGGTTCTTGTGCAAAACTGGTTGGTGTTCTGGTGTTCTAAACAAGGAGAACAACAGGGTCCTGTAATCACTAAATGCTACATGCTATAAATACTGAATGCCTCTTTTTTAATATTCTCCCTCATATGTTGTTAGGAAAGAACTCTCCTGATAAAATTCAGGACACCCYAAAACTGCTACTTCTCAAAAACGTGTAAGAGGTGGCTTGCTACCTGCTCACCCGTGCATTAGTCCAGATCACAACACTCACCATTCCTCCAGAGGATYGACATGTTGCTCCAGCAAGCCTGAGACCAATTGCTCATTTCTCCACATTTGTCAGCAACAAAATACTTAGTTCCTAAAAGAATACTTCTTAGAGAGCAAGTCAACTTTGTGTTTATTCACATAAGGGGTGAAAACGATCTCTTCTGTGTGCTGACATGGGTCTTCTTTTTCCATTCCTGTAAAATGCAGTAGCAATTGCTGGGCAGTTGCTCAGGCTGCCTAGACCCTTACTACTGCCTAATGCTGTTAAACCTTGGTTTAAATCCTGCATTTCTTCTTTCTGTTTGTCCCTCTTCCACCCCAGGAAAAGTAAAATTAATCGACTTGACCTCAGTTTCTGCTCATTATTGCTTCAAAGCTTCAGTGCTCTGGCTTGCGAATCAAACTTGACCACAAATATCCACAGATATAATGCTGTGATGGTAGTGCTCTTGAAGTGTTGTTATAGCAACAGTGTATATTGTGAACCTCAGAATATCCCAAATTATAGCACCAAAATAAAATATTTTGTGTCCTAGCAGTTAGACTGTATCTGTGCTGTTCTAAATGATGTATTGAAGTAGCTACCTCTTCCCTTAGGCAATAGCCCCACTTCATTGTGCTTGCCCAGTACTTCCTGATTTCTAATCATCCATAACGTTTGTCCCAGAACTGCTGCTAATGCTGATGTATCCCTTTTGTAATGGAATGAGCAGAGCTGAATGTACTTCCCTGGTTGATAGTGCACAATTGATTTACACAGTGGCAGCAGAGCAGCCACTCTCTTCTGGAATAAATGTATGTAGTAAATTATGTACATTTAATAATAAATACACATAGCAGAATTAAAATTAGACAAGGCAAAAAAACAGGTTTGGAGGAAGATACATTTGGAGGAATGTTCCTGTTTAACTACAAGTTACTGGAATCAAATAKAAGTCCTGGAAAGACTTCGTGTGGGAGGACTAGGAGATCAGACTAGTTCCTCCTGACTCTGCTTCATCCTGCGAGTGACCTGGGCGTGATTTCTAGCTGTGCTTTTTTGGCAGCTGTGAGGAAGGCTGTTCTTTCAGTCCTATCTCTGCTAAGCACAACACAGCCCTCTGCTGTGTGCCGCAGGAAAGTGTGACGGACCCACCTGAGAGAAGTCAAGTGAGCCTGTTCTTCAGACGTGGCTTATACTGATGATGCCCAACGACCTTYTTTTATTTCTCAGATGGCCATTGTGCTTTCATATCAGTGTAACTCTGCCAATGGTTGTGCTTGGTTTGCTGGAGATGAAAATCAAGAGCCTGTGAATCCTCTCCAGAACGTCACGGTTGGCAGCTCTGCCCTCTTTGCTCTGCYGAGCGCCCCTGCCAAGGAGAGCCTCAGCCCACAGGCCCGTGACAGCACAAGCACCTACCTGCTCCCGGATCTCCTTTGGTGCACCRAGTAGGACGTGTGCCCCAGTGCAAGGGATATGGACTTTTAGGTGCTTAGACTTGTTTTCCTCACAGGCTTTTCCCTTTACTTAACTATATGTCTTATATGGGGCCTCTTGATACAAGCTGTTGAAGTATCTGAGGGGAAGAAGCAGGAGGCCAAAATGCAGTATTTTCCACTGATAAGTTTGCATCACATGTAGTAGATTCTGAGAGAAGGGGCTAGAGTCAGTATGGGTTTTGCTGCAGTTTTGCTGTCAGCCACATACTGTTCAACTGGATATTTGAATTTCCAAGGACTTTCTTTGCTTCTGATACTGATCTGTAGTGCTAAGTGGGCCTCAAAATCGCTGCATATCTGCCGTAGTGAGGATTTTTAACCATGTCTTCCTTGGTAATGCCATATTCCCTTTATCCCCTATTGCTGCATCAGGATAACATTCTTAAGAAGAATGTTATAAGAAGAAGTAGAAGAAGAAGTAGAGTACTGGGAAAAGTTAAGAGGACAGAAAGGCTCCTGAGTCCTTTGAAAAGTGCACG
The DNA here is from genome assembly GCF_003342845.1 of Nothoprocta perdicaria. Lineage (NCBI taxonomy): Eukaryota > Metazoa > Chordata > Aves > Tinamiformes > Tinamidae > Nothoprocta > Nothoprocta perdicaria. The sequence goes on along the minus strand of NW_020456087.1, from coordinate 6,733,554 downwards.
GGTGAATCCCTCCTGCCTGTGTTCTGCTTTTGTGTGCTTATACCAAAAAAGATTTAGAAATCTGCAGGAAAGCAGGGGGTGGACTAGCTGACCTGCAAAATGTCCCTGCCAGCCTTGGCCTCTTTGACTAAGAGGCATCATGCTAAAATCAATTTAAAGCAAAAGAGAAATAAAGTCTCTCACACAGAAGGCAGTGGGGTGGGGAGGGCAGAAAGGGCAAAACAAAGGAGAAAAAGCTCCCTCTTGTGTTTGCTTGTTTATATCGGCCTTATCAAAGCGTGAGGAATGTGTGCCCCTTGCACAACTGAGCGGCCACAGAGGRCCCTATTGTTACAGCGAAAGGAAGGGTTGGTTTCCAGCAAGGCCGAGATGTAAGAGCGCTCGCCTGTGTCCTGAACAACGCACACAACTGAGCTTTCTTCCCCTTGCACGCTGGAGGCATGCTGAATTCTGGTGTAATTCGCTTTAGCCGTAACATCTTGGAAAGGTCACAGCAGCAGCAGGCAGTTGTACGGAGCTGGCAGCCGTTGCGTAGGATCAGCAGGGGGATTTCAGGCTGGCCTGAAACAGTGTGTGCAGGAATCTGTTCAGAAGTTTACAGAGAGCTTGCTGGTGTTAATCTACTGCTAGTTATCTTTTACATTTGTGAGCATTAATGTTCAGAAATCTAATATGTTTAAAAAAAAAAAACCCACACACAAAACCCCCAACAAAACCTCAAATTATTTACTACCTGGGGTCTTACTCAGACCTAGTGTATCATGTGATCTGTTACATGAAAGCCTTCAATAGCGTGTGGAGTCTTCTCTCTGCATTATGTATGGCAGTGTGGTGGTCTRCAGACAGCACGTGGTTTGCAGATGCCTCTGCCTGGCCCGTTTTTCCAACACTGCCCCAAAAGTCAGGCTGCCCTGTGGCACGTGTCCAGACTAGAGCTGGATCCCGTATCTGTCACGCAGCATGTGGATGGGAGGTGCATGCCTCCAGTCCGCCTGCAAACCTCATCCTTTGCTCTCCCTGGGGCCGGGTGAGCAGGGGAGCAGCTCAGCACGTGCTAAGGGCCTGTGTCCCAGGGAGAGGGAAGAAGTAGTTAGGCACTGCCTATGGCTGCACGTGTGCTTGGAGTGGTGACGGAGACGTGCATGTGTGTGAGGAATGAGAGGTCTTTACATGACCTTTGCAGCCACCTTTTCAAGGAAGAGAACTCAAGCAGAGAGTTGGCTATTGCCTAATCTGGCAGCGTAATGGAATTTGCAGACTGAGAATACAAGACAGTCACAGCACTGCATAGATAGTGGAAAAAAGGTGCAAGTACTGTTAGGCCATCAAATTAAGGTTCCATATTAAGACCAAATTAAGATCTTGAGGCCTGATCACTGATCTCAGTGATGTAAATGGGTAGCACTGTATACTTCTTATTTTTATGCCATTATAATGAGTCAGAAATACACTTTGATGGTGCTTGAAATCAATAGCCAATCTTTATTCCAGCCGAACAGAAGCCTGAGTTTGAGGCTGGGATCTGTGTTCCTTCAAATTTGGGCAAAGGTTGAATTTAGGTCTGAGTCTTGGTGACTTGATCTCATTTCCAAATCCATGACTTAGAAATTGGTTTCCCAATCCACCATATCCATCACAACATTGATTTTCTCTTTTATACTTGGAATGGAGAGGTCAGATTATCACTAGATCGTTTGGTTTAATGATCTGAATTGGCCAGCAACAGCTGCTTGGGGAGAGATGCAAAAACCTGCAGTGGAATAACTGGTTTTGTTTTTTTTTTGTGGTTGTTGATTTGTTTTTGTTTTTAGACTTTCTGTGCAGAATTTGCATAGTGTCTCTGTATGATTTTTTTTTTCCTGCCACGCAGACCTTGTTGTTCAGCCATTTTCTCGCTGGTTTCTGCGGGACCTCTTGGGGACTGTGGTTTTGTTCACTGAGCAATCTGTCCCCATGACGTGCTTTGCTTGTTCTATGCTTGAATTAATTTCTGCATCCTGCTGTTACACATCTAGCACCAGTTTGCTTCAATAATGATACAGAAAATGTGTCTGTAAGGAGGTAAGAGAGAATGAATCTCAGGCATCGCTGCTTTGTAGCGTGACTCTGTTCTGCTCCTGATTTTAAGCATGTTTATTAGTTTATTATGTGGAGTAAGTCCCTATATTCATAACTCCTGGGAATGTTGTCTAAATAATTGGATAGTCTTTTTCTGTGTAACAAGAAAACTGAAGAGAGTGATGATTTATCATTTTGTACTTCCATAAATTCATTTTATTGTAAAGATGATAGGAAATGTCCTGATTTTCTAAAATAAAACAAAAACCAAGAGCAGTTTTAGAATTCATCAGATTGCAGCAAACAGACAGGTTTAATTGTTATTCTTTCAAAAAAGAAAAAAAAGGGCTTCTGCAGTTTAGCCTCATGCACATTGAAATGGGACAACTTCTTACATACATAGAGCAGGTGAACAACTGAACTATCTCTGGAAAGGTGTAGCAAGCAAGATAAAGATCAACTACTGATATTAGCTCTCTGAATAGCCTTATTGTAGGATCTGAATTACTCATGTTGATATATTTTTTTATTTTATTTAGCTGAGACCCATTTTAATGCTTCCATTATGGAGACTTGTGTCAACAGTTCTGCTTACTATTAATAGACACATGAAAATAAATAGGTTTCAACAAATAAGCAGATTAAGCCAAATTTCCTGGGAAAGACTATTAACTGTCAACAAGTGATGACTGTTCGTGCAAGATAACCCTTCTTGAATTGTTTTAAACTCGATTTCATTGTACGTTTTGTAGAATAAAATGGCATTTCAGCTTGTGGCTGTAGGATGTTATCTTGGTCTTTTTCAGCTCCTGTTTGCATCAGTTATCATAATTTCTACTGCCTTTATTAGAAGAAGGATCAGACCTCTGGTTAAAACTAGACACGTGTTTCTGAATCCCCGCTCACAGCTTGAGGGGACTCTCGCAGTGGCTGTGACAAGAAAAACCATTATTCATCATGCCTCATTTAGCAGGCATCAAATTTTACATTTTCCCTCTGCCAGCTATTCACTCTCCCGCCCCTTCTCATCAGTCAAATACAATTAATATCACCTTAGCTGACTGTTCGCTTTGATTATCCAGTCTAGTAGTATTACTAGTTTCCATTCTTGACATTAGCAAACCATGAGCAATGATTTATAACCAAGTCAAAATGGCATTGCTGGCATGTTCATCTACTTGAGCTTCCATTTTCTCTTTCTTACTCCCAATACTTTCCAGGCTAATTAAATGTTACCACATTGTTTCTTCTGCTTTGACACCCTGCCAGCCTTAGTATTCCTGATGGTCTTCCACGGGGAATTTCTTTCTGCTACTGACTCTTTTGCCCAACCTCTTGTTGATCATGATTCAGACAAGATTCTATTTTTTTTTTTTTTTTTTTTGCAATTTCTTTATGCTTGCTGCTGTCATACCTTCCCTGTAAGTTCTTGAGCTGTTCTGTGACCTCTAAAATAATATCATCTGTGACATTTAGTCAACTCCTTGGGCTATATTACTTCAGCTCGTGTGCTGGGTTCTTTGGCTCATGTCCCCTACTGTTCAGAAACAACAACAAAGAGGAATCGTCACTCGGGAGTGGATATTTGCTGAGATTAAATTATCCGTTTGCTGGGCCACCTACTGATAGTCATCACTCTGCTTCCTCAAATACACATTTTACCTATATGTGGTTTGAGGGGTCTCAACCTGAGAAGGGTTGATCACAGCAGTGTGCTCCCTTGCTCTCTCTCCAAACAAGTTTTCAGGGTCCCATGATACACTCTTACCTGGGTCTTAGAAGCAGTGCTTCTTGCTATAAAATCTAAACTTTCAAAATATGTATCTAAACTTTCAAAATATGTATCCAAGCATTTTCTCCTACACTGCCTTCAGACTCCTGGACTTTTTTAGCATACTTTTACAAGAGCTATTTATGATTTTTTACAAAACATTTATGCTTTGGAGTAATGTGCGTGCCCACCTCTCTGTGGGGTTCATCATTGGGCACTGAAGGTGRCTGCAGATTGAGCAGGCAGGTGAGGAGGCCTCGTTAACATTCCTCATTAACACTCCCTGCCTCAACTTGTGAGTTCCTAGTAATAGATAACAACGGTCTTCCATCCAAATGGCAGCTGCCTTTGCCCTGGCCARCTCTCCTCATGCGCTAACAGGGAAGTCGGGCACCGAATTCAGGGCTCTGACTTCTGCAAGCTGCTAAAGCACCTAAGGGCGCTGGGAAGTTAAGCGCTGTGCCGCCCAACTGCTGGTGTGAGTCTAGTTGGCAGACCCTTATCATTTGATTATTTTAATTTCACCAGTTCCTAGAGGCCAGAGGGAGAATCGGGATCTCACTGTTTCAGATGCTACACAAACACGTAAAAAGACAGCCTTGCCCTGCAGGTCTTTCAATTTACATGCAAGGAGATAAAAGATTACAGAAAGGGTATATCATGCAAGTATAATAATCAAATGATAAGTGGTAAATGTTGCATTAGTTCCACATTACWTTTTTTTTCTTGTTTKCTTGTTACATTCCKTTACTGTTACCACCAAAGATAAGGGGTAAAGAAAGAAGAATTGATGTTTTCCACTCCTGTTAATGCATCTCACCTTTGGCAAAAGAGCAATTGGCACTTTTATTGGTCTCTGGTTATTACAGTTTACTTTTTACTGCAGTGGTGCCTGAGGACTGACAGAGATAGGAGACATATTGGAAGGATTCTCTATAAACTGAAGAATAAACCAACCTTTCAGTTGGCTCAATGGCCTTTATTCAGCTACTTAGAAATGGAGATGCTTTTTAGAAAAAAAAGAGCTTAATGATTAAAGTAAGTATKAACTTCATGAAGCCCAGCCCTCCTAAGGGACTGCAGAATTGTATTGTCAGGAGAGGCCTTCATTTTCCAGGTTTATAGCCACGTAATGATCTCAGTACATAGGCTAGTCAATAGGCTTCGCCAAAGACTTTGCTTTTCTTAATCAAATGCATTAGTTAGCTGACAATACTTAAACCATGTATGAAAAGGAGTAATTTTTCTTCATATGTTCTGATTTCTAATGCTGGCTATAGCTCCAATAGCGTTTCATGAAGTGCAATGCATATAACTTACCCAAAATCTTCTGTCATATCAGCATCTGGCACTTGCTGTAATGAGAAGTAGAAAGAATGATAGGAAAATATTCTGAGAATGAGTTGTAGTCTCCCTGGAATCGATGATAAAACTCACTTCACTGCAGAGAGGATGGGATTTTGGGCCTGTCAGTGCATTCACATGGCTCTTCTCAAACAGCTCCACTTACAGGGGTTTTCTCCCAGGTCCTGCATGGARAGGATTTTAAAACTAGTTTTGGGTTATGATAGCTCAGTGAAATGGTGATCTGCTTTGGAGTAAATCTAATGACCAATTTATTTAGCAATGCGGTGTCAAACTCTGCCGATGATTAGAGCATTGCTTTTGAAAAAGAAAAGAAATATTTTTCCTAAAAAAAATGAGTGTCTGATACACCCAGCGGTACATCACTCAAATAAGTCTCACAGCCTCATCAGCATCAGAAGCACAACTTCTGCACATCACTTTCATACAGAGCTGTAAATAACATTACATAGCCTTCCATTTTTCATTTTGCAGCTCCGTTGCTGGCTTCTTCAATCAGAATTTTTTTTGACRTATATTTCTATCAGTAAGTCTCATCCCCAAAATTATATAATACTTATGCTTCATCAGGGTTCAGTTTTAGGAAACACAAATTTCTTAGTTTCAGAAATTCTTAAAATTTTGTTTCTCGTTTCTGCTTTTCATAGCAAAGCACTAGATGGTGCTATGTTATTGAGTTTTACTTCAGCAAGCACCATCCAATTTTATTCTGCTTTTCACTTGACCACATGGAAAAGAGTACAGCTTCTCTGATGTCTTTGCACATCTGAAGCAGTTATACAGGACTCGCAAGACACAGGCAAAAGGACCTTTCTCTGACACTAACCTTAAGCTTTGATCAATGCTAGGCCAGTTCCAAATCTGAGCTTTGACTCTAGCCCACTCTGTTTCCTTTTCTTTTAAAAGTGGTGCTGCTGCTACTGGCTCTCCTTGGTCCATGAAAAGTAGGTGACACCTGTATCAGATACTTGAGGTTACTGATAATCATCATATTTCATCTATTTCCTTAATCTGCTCCTGTAATCCCCTATCTTGTTCTTTCATCTCATGTGCTTCCATTTCTGTTATCCTTTTTTTTTTTTTAATGCTATTTAAGAATGCAAAGGAAAAGTTACTTTTTAACGACTACCTTGTTTAAAACAACTTGTTTTATTTTTCAATAATAAAAACATAAACTAAAGATGGAGTGGATGGAGTTAAGCAAAGAATCAAATATTATCCTGCATAGCAGAGGACAGCAGAGACGGCCTTTTCAGTTCCAGTATCTGAAGTACTGTGCAAGGACAGCCCAGCTCCCAAACATCCCCCTTTTGCTGCCTACGTGGTGGAGCTTTGTCTTGCAGTGGGCCTGCACGTCTGCTCCTGAGCCTTGCTAGAGCCAGTCCTGCCATCAAGCCAGCGAGTGCGTGGCTGTCCCTGTCCCCTCCTGCCTCCCCACGTGCAGGTGTTGCTGCCCCTGCACGCCAGGCTCTGCTGTTCCTCCCGTTGTGYTGTGGGGAGAAGCAGGTAGAGGTGACCCCACGCCCAGCGGGAGGAGAAGGAAGGAGAAAGGGAGGGTTTATCCGGTGCTCTGCAGAGCCTTCTGTGCCTCGGAGGAGCTGGGCCCCCTGCCAGGAGCTGAGGCCGCGGGGCAGCCTGAGGAGCTCGTCCTTCTCCAGCAGACCTGGGCCTGGCAGGCCTGGGGAGAGGGCCCAGCACGGGCGGGAAGGGCTGGCGGCAAGGGCAGAAACAGGGAATTCTCTGATCCCCTTCAGTCAGAAGCTGAGATGGAGCTTTGAAGAAGGGGCTTTTCAGTGGAAAAAAATCCAAGGCATGTAAGAATCTAAAACTGTAGATGAATAAGTCTGAGCTTAAGCCCTTCTTTGGGTTCTTTTCAGGTTTGGATTTTCTTTTTGTGCGCAACACAAACCTGGCTATATCTCCAGCAAAGAAGCACATAAAATGAGACATGGYTTCCAAATGAAGAGGTTGGGAGGGTTTGATTCTGTCTCATTCAGAGAGTGGAGGAGAAATCCAGAGGAAATCTTAAGGCTCAGCTGGAGATGTGAGGGAATTCTGGGCTAGATTCTATTCCTTCCAAATTTTCTGCTTTGCTCGYTCTTTTATTCTCATTTCTATTTAGGATGTCTCTTTGCAAAACATAGCCCRAGTGTCTGTTGCTGAAGTTACACTGAGGAGCTAAAGTATCAGCTGAAATTTTCTCATTATTCTGATACACAGGGTGTTTTTAAAATGGATGGAAAAGAGCCATTGAAATGGTCTCAGCACAACTTTGGTGAAATGTGTTGCCATGTGACCATTATATTAAGGGGGAAAAAGATGGGAAATCTTCTGTGACAGAGGCTGTGTATGAGCTTGAGGTGCCCTCAGAATTACCCAGGCAAAATTCAACTGAACTGTGCATTTCAAAACCCGAGACTGAAAAAAGAGCTGCACATATTAGTCTCTCATCTGTAGGAAAATAGTTAAAATGACAACAAAGACAAGAAAACCTACATTTCAATTTCAATACATCTGTTTGAATTATGGCTATTTGGTACTTTTGAGAATAAATTGCATTTGAAATGGAATCTTTCTAATGACTTATCTTTCAGGCAGGTATTGTGCCCACCTTTTTAATGCATTTTACATGTTTGGAAGGGGGAAGAAAAAAAGATGAATTATGAAGAAGTTAAGAGGAAAATAATTTCAGGAGGTAATGGATGAGCTCTGTCTGGAAGATTAATCAAGGCAGTTGCAAGAGACTGCCAAAAGCATAACTGAAGTAGAACTAAATATCTGATTGTAATTAAAACTTTAGCCTTCTAATGGCTCCATGAAAGATATTTTAATAAACGTGAAATGCACTTTCTAAATGGCACGCTAACTTTTAATGACTTGGGTGTTTTGTTTGATTAGTAACCTGGACTGTTAAATTAAAGCCAACTGCAAATGCATGATAAAATATTGATGGTTTCAGGCAAATGAATTGGGGGAGTTATGCTTGACAGATTTTGGTATCATTAAGGATTTTAACTGGTGGAAAATATATATTGCTGGTGCTTAAAGATAGTTAAAGAGGATCTCGTCATTTATATGCCCCAGTTTTAATTTTACAGTAATAATGGGAAAAAAATCTGAATTATTCACAGATGGTTGGTCAAGAGAGGTCACTTAATTTAAAAAGTGTTATTTTAATTACACCTGTTTCTCATTTCCGGCATAGAAAATTAAATATTTGGTGGTATTTGGTTATTTCTTTTCTCAGAATGCCTGGAGCTTTCTGGAGGCTCGTGAGTATCTTGCATTAAAGAAGGAAGAGTGACATGGTAGAAAGAGTTTTATTGTTTCTAGTATAAGCAGCTTTATTGGAAGTTAATTAAATTAAAGAAACAATGTGTCTGCAGGTCCAGAAATAACACAGGATTTCCAAAAGAAATGGAGATGATCACAGAATTCAGCCTTTTTTTTTTTTCTTAGAGTAGATTTTTTGTATTATCAAAATTCAGCAGCTTTTCTGATATTTTCATACCATTGAAAAGGAGAGAGCCAAGGGCCGTTGGAAAACTGGTAAAGGTTTATGTGGCTCCTGTTCATTCACATCACCTTTGAAGAGTTTCTCTATCTATGGTATGCTCTGAACGCCTGTATGGGATGCTCTGATTTTATTGAAATGCTGTTAAACTTCATGCAGAATGACTTCTGCTCTGTCCTTGCAAGGGACCAAAATAAGGTGCAAGGCCCAGAGCAGGGCTAACAGGGCAGTACTTTGGAGCAGCTACAATATATGAGAACTCACAGTAGAGGAAGACAAGCTAAGTAGTCYTGCACACACATGCTGCAGTGATAATTAGAGTAAAACCAGACTTCCACTGAGCTTAAAASATGCTTTAGCAGGGATTTTCATAGCACTAGCTGTTTCTAAAGTTGCTGTCACCCTCACTACATCTTCCTGTTCCTTCTCTCCTTATTTTGGCTTCCAGGCACCCTCCTGCCATGTGCTCCCTCACAGAGCATCCCCACTCCAGCATCTCACAGGTTCCCAAATCCCCACCCAGGGAGCAACCTTCTCCTCTCTGTCTCTGTGACAGCAGCTGGACCTCATTTTCCCTCTGATCGAGGTTGTTGGTCTTAACAAAGCAGCAGGAGGTAAAAGACTGGTTGTTACATGACTGAATAAGGGYAGGGTTTGGAGGGAAGCAGATGAGTGAGCCCCACTGTGGTCTTATGGATGATAAGCTACATTTCTTGTGGTTTTTAAGGACTCAAGATTGGGGTTAAGATCAAATCTGATTCCTGATGACAGAGAAGCTATGGAAAAAGTCTGAACTGGACCTTTCTGAGGTAGGTGGGGGGAGATGGTTTGAGGAGAAACAGCATAGCTAGAAGGCAAAAGTAGGCAGTGGACATCTGAAACATAACTTGATGTCCTGAGAGTTTCATCATGGAGAATAGAGACCACCCAATCCAATAGACACTTCAGGTTAATTTTATGCATGTGACCATTTCAACTAGAGCACTTGTAAAATCAGTACCTTGGAGTGCAAACTTTGTAGGCTGTCTTCTCAATGAGTCATGTGCAGTACTGAGCACATTGTGGTGCATAACCAATAAATAATAACTCCCTGGAGACTCCCATTTGTCAGAGAAAAATGCATCCATGTTCAATAAAAGATTCTGTCACTCTCTGGCTGTTTGCAGCTCTTTCAGATTTATATATTCAGCTGATGATGAGCCATTCAGTATGATGGGTGTGATGCGTCTTTCCAGTTGGACAGGATGACCACAAATGTTATTATATTCTACCAGTCTGCTGATGGAAGACAAAATCTGTTCCCACACAGTATCTGTAGTACCAGCATAGAAGATAATGCAATATTTATTTATGTACAGGAGGCTGTAGATAAATTTCCCATATTGTGAGCCTTGTGGAATGCTGAACACTCATAAATGATGTACCAACTTTATCCTGGCAGGACTGGCAGATATAAACACGATGATATTCCTGACTGGCTCAGTTTTATTGCCATCCAAATGGCTTAGTATATAATGTAAAAGCATGTCTGAGTCAGTGAATGCCCATTTTTGAGTGTAGCCAGATGGATTTCTACTGTGTAGGCCCCTGTTTGGTGTCTACATTTGCCTCCCACGCTCTCTTGGTACCAGCGTGCTTGGAAGAAAACCTTGATTTTAGCTGTTTATGGAGGTTCCATGCTTGCTTTCACTAATCTGACGTTCTGCCAAAAGGCTGGCTCTATTCCTTACCAGACTGAAAGAAAAATAGTTTTAAAATGTATTTCCTTAGGGGAAAAAAATAGAGTGAGAGAGAAGTGGAGTTTCCAACCATTGATTTCAGCTGCCTTGAGCTTCAGCAGATAAGGTTTTCACTTATTTATCCAGTTGGGCAGGTGGATTTCCAGCTCTTCCACTAGAACAGATTGTTGTGCCTGGACTTTTAAAACTATGTGACTTTTTTTTTTTTTTTTTTTTTTTTTTTTTTTTTTTTTTTTTTTTTTTTTTTTTTTTTGGTAACTGGAAGTGTACTTGCTTCCCTGGCAAGCCTGGCAGAAACCATTAAAGCCAGCCTGAGGAAGCTGTCAGGCTCTGGTGAATGCAGCTCTCCCTGGATCTAGCCAAGCATGTAATCAGAGCAACCCTTGGCTAACAAATTGTTGACACTTTTCAAGCTAAGGAAAATGAAATCTATATATATATGATTGCTAAACTGTTATCCACCCCGCCCTGTCTTCTCTCCTGCAAAGTGTATTCTTGAAATGATGGTAGAATTTAAAACCTATAATGTTGCACACTCAGTATTTCCTGCCCTATTTTTGTTGCAGTATTTTTTTTCCGCTTTGAATATGTGATCCTTAGTGAAAAATCTTTATTTTCTTTACTTTTTATTTAAAAAAAAAAAAAAAAAAAGCAAATTCTTCAGTCATGTTCCAGGTTACAAACTGTAGCTGGAGTCACTTTGYCATTCAGCATCCCTTTTATATTCCTTTGAAGGCCAGCATTTACAAGCAAGTAAACCAGGATACTTCAAAAGTTTTACAGCAGTGTGGCAAGGCAGAGACATAAGTACATGAGTAAAATAACTGATTATTTGCCACTGTCTTTGCTGCTAAGCAAAATGGGGGCCACCCTTATTCTTGCTGCATCTGCACGCTCTTCATGGTTGTCTCTGCCTGGTCTTCCATGACATATATTTTATATAAGGGTGCATCTCTTTGAAGTATGTGGTGACGGGGGGCGGGGAAAAAAGGCAACCTTTCTTGGTATCTTCTTTGTTATGCTGCTTTCCTTTGCTTGGGAGGATTAGAAAATATTTCATCATCTTCATCCATCCTCTTCCCCCACTTGTCATATCATGAGAAGAGAGGAAATACCTAGGAAAAGATCCTTGCCATCCGCAAACAGAAGGGAATAACAGGCACTGCAGGGTTTCTTTAAAGGCAATTTCTTTTGCCAAATTCACAGAGTAATTGGGTGGGGACATTTGGAAGCAAACAAGCAAAACAGCTTTCTCTGATTATGGCTGGAAAGGAAAAATGTTATTAAAATTATTGCACAGTGTTTTCTCATGCATCGGGCTCCCAGTTTTATGCCCCGTGCTGTCCGGTGACATAGGAGTCCTAAAGAGAACCAGCCCTGATATACTGCAGTCTTGGAGCTGTAGGGGGCAATACAGCACAACCTAATCTGATTTCTTTCATCCCTTGATATAATCAACTCTTTCTGACAACAAAGGCCAAAATTGTGTTGCTGGTTTGGAAACTGCCACGCTCAATTCTCRTGTAAGGAACAGTCTCCTTTGTGCTGTGATTACACATTGTACTAAAAATCCTTCATCAGTCATTGAAATATGTCCAGCGTGTAAAACATAGGTGTCTGTTTGCTCCCGAGCGGGTCTGTCTGCTCAGATCAGGAAGTTGTACTAGTGCTCAAGTCGCTCCTGGGTCTGCTCTTGGCAAGGGGGCTCCCACAAAACCCCTCCTATGTGACAAACAGTAAGTGTTGGCAAAAAGGGAAGGTTTGGGAATCTGATACTTTGTTTTCTCATTTAAGAAAGCACTGAGTTCTTTCACAGCCAGAATAAAAGCCACTTGGCAAACACACCTCGATGAAGCGCCTTTACTGGAAATGTTTGTTGCCTTCCAAGGCTACGTGTGGCTCAGCATGAGACATGTGTGGGGCTGGGGCACAAGTCTGGGAGCAGAGGACAGGTCCAGAGCAGGGCTCTGCCATGGCTTCTTTACTTAATCCCTGCCACACCTGATGCAATATAGCAGAGAAATATTTCCAAATGCTCCAAGGATAAGGCATTGCTGGTAGGTACTGATTAGTGGTGATCAGGGGCAGCACAGGCACGAGCAGAGGAATGATCCTGGTGTTTCCTGGAGCTTGCTGGTGGGATTGCAACAGGAGATGTGGCACCTGCATGCAGTCCCAGGGCAATCTTGGTGTGCCTTGGGCTGTGAGGTTTACTCCTCAKGAGCAGCCAACGTGGCCTTGCTCTGACATCCAATTGTCCTGTCCTCGCTACCAAGGAACCCTTGCTCCTTGCTCTACTGGAACCATGAGCTGATGGATCAGCTGTGTGCTATCTTGTGTAGAAGAAAGCTGGAAACAGCACCCAGAGGTACTCAGAAATGCTTGTTATCAGCTGGCCGGGTTTGATTGCTGTCCCTCTGCTGCCTGTGGAGAGGAGGAGCACCACACCACCATGGACTGGTGGACTCTGGGCCTGCACTGCCATCGCCTCCTTGCACAAGGCTGCTGGGCCTGTGCGTGGCTGCCTACCATAGCCAGCGTGAGTTCCTCAGCTTGTGGCACACAGATTATTATCGATATTTGTCTTTGTTCCTCTGAGGTCACTGCTTACCAGTKCATAGACTGGTGAAGGAGATCACCTGGAGAAACCATGAACCCGTTATTGCTCATGGCTCACAAGAGCAGTACCTGTCAAATCTGGATGACCATGAGGATCACTGTCYGCATAAGCCTTTCAAACTGGCCTTTGCAGTCTAAAATATGTCTGAAAAGCTTCCCATGAGATTAAAGCTTTGTTCTCACGTGGCAGGAGGATGTCACTAAGGGAGGTCTGTTGTACCCAAATAGGTCAGATGGTGGGACGAGGACTGAGAGCCTCGTGGCTCCCTTCCTGCCTTGCCACTGAGCTGAGTGGGACTGTCTCCAGGTGCTCACTGTGAGTTTGGTGAGCAGAGGGGTTCATTTTACTTAATTTCATATGGATTTGTGTCTTGCGGTTCACTTATATCTTGTCAAGGAAAGTGCAAAGTTTGATGAAAGCTTTTTCTGCTGTTACAATACCTATAAATTATCTCTAGGATAGATTCGCTGGTACCTAATGATACAATTTTGTTCCCACTGGGAGCTTTCCCTTAGCAGAAGCAGGAAAATTGTTTCATATTTGGTTAAATTTGGCCAACAGGTTCAATATTATTGGCATGAAGTAGGACAGAGAGATACAGACAGTACACTCACAAAAACTATGTAGCCTTAGAAAGCTAAAATAAAGATCCTTAACTGATGTTCTAGTTAAGGCACTTAATAATCAAGGCAACCCCAAATGTTAGTAAAGATTAAATCTAATGTTCAGGCAATCAGGAGGCTAGCAAGTTTTTCTTTTCCTGGTTATTGACGATAAGCAAAGTAGAACACCAAAGGTATGATTTGGGGAATTTCTGAGGAGTTGACTGCTCTCACCTAAACTTTTCTGAAATCTTTAAAAGCTCTTTTACAAGAGTAAGCATCAAAATTCCATAGTTATATTCATTTGCTAATGAATGAGCCATAAACCTTCTAAATTGAAGGGGGAAAAAAAGTGATACCTTTAGACCCTTTCTAACCCCTTGCGTTGGGAAACACTTGTCACTTGGTGTCTCTGACCCAGCTACAGGCAGCTCACCCTCTGGGCATGAACCTGYTGCTCTGCTACTGGGAAGCAAAACTTGGCTTGTGGTAGTGTTTCTTCTTCAGATTTTACAGACTGCTACCCTCCCTGCACAGGCTTGGCAAAATGGAGCTTGATCTAAATAGCTCTACAGAAACKTTTATTATTAATCCCAGTGGGAGAGATTCATAGATTTGTTTCAGAGATGCTTACTGTAGTCTACTTTGATCAGTATAACGTACATTAGGGGTCTCATCCAGCAACTGCAGCAAGTCCATAGAGCCGGAGCTACAACATGCTTTTAAAGTCACCCGGTCATCTGGAAATGTAAAAAAGACTTTTTTATTTTTATTTATTTTGACATGAGGCACTGAGTATGTTTGATCACCAGACTCAGGCACTTTGGTGATAGGTAATAACTAGGCAAAGTCTTTGAATATGCTGCCACAGGAAAGTGCAAGGGCAGCGGTATGGAGACAGCACTGTGGGATCTGACAAATTAAGCTTAGGAGAGTTTTAAGTGTGTTTGAACGTTAAATTGAAGTGGGCTGTGGAGGGATTCTGCTCACATTTCTGACAGCAGCAGAACTTCTAGCCACTCTTGATGCTCAACTCTTAAGACTTACTTAATATTCAACACTGGTTTGATCATCAAAGAAATTGAGGCAAAATTAAAAATTCTTTTCCTGGGTCTGTTATTTTCACAGCTTCTGCTTCCTTTCAATTTTGATACCACCATCCATTTTGATAAAAGAAAATGATGTGTGAGGAGCAAGGCAGGCAGGAGACAGAACTAGAAGTGCATTTCGGCACTGAATTTGCCTCTGCAAAAGTTTATAATAAGATGTCTGTAGATCCCTTCCCACTGAAAGCTCTAACAAATAACACCCCTGGTCATGGAAAGTGAATTAAACCACTACTGCAGTGCATGGCTGATAGAAACACCTCAGCAGATTGTGGTCTCCTAACAATCAGTCTCTTGTCTAGTGCTGTGGAATTTCTTCGTGTTCTTCTCTGTAGAGCATGTGTGACTTCTACTTTGTTCTGTCCATAGCCCCTTCCCTCTGCAAACTTTGTGTTAGAAGGAAATGCTTGCAAAAACTCATTAGACGCATTGATCCAGATAGAGCCTCCATGCTGATTCTTTAGATCCACAAGAAATGCTCTCTACAAGAAACCTGGCTTGCAAAAGCATTTTCTTTGCTATTGCTTCCCTGAGTGATGGAGGAGTGTGACCCATGTGGGCACCTTGAGGAGCAGCATGAAGTGGTCAGGGGCATGGGGGAAGCTGCTGGGACACTAAATCAGGGTCCACCACTGTTTGTTACTAGTTGCTAGTATCCCTTGAGCCAATTCCTTAGACTGCTTTCCATGTATGATGGCCAGGAGCCATGAGGAACATCTAATACAGGTCTTAGTAACTTGGGGTCCCTGCAGTCACAGGAGAAACACCTATGTGTGCTAACCTGGCTGACAGCAATCCAGCAGCAGCCTGATGGTGCTGAGAGTGCATGGGTCTTCCTTATGGGAAAAGGAGTGAGTTGTGGGTAGCTGCAGGAGGAAGATGAGATGGGAAGTTTTGTGTCATGAAAGGAAAATTGAATGGATTTGTGTCAGTGCTCTAGACTTCAATAGGCTCTTAGGTACAAAAATCAATGTTAATGTAACGTTACAGATGAGCTTTCACATCTACTAGTTAGCCTGTGAAGCTTAGTGTGTAATCTCACAACCCTCTTTTGAACTCTATACAGACCAGCATATAAGGATAAAAATGCTTACACTGAAAAATCGTGGGGTATTTCACTTTTCTGTAACTCCAAAAAAGTTTTTCAAAATATATAATAATATTTGCATTTGAATGAATGGAATATGGGAAACCCAACTTTATGGACTAAAATTTTCAAAAGCTCCTGAATTCTTTCCRGAGTATAGAAAAACAGACCACTCTGGTCATTATTCTAGAATTTTTCAAAGCCCTCCAGTAGGAGAAGGCAAATATAACTTAAATATATCTTTGGGCAGGATATTTTTCACAGGCTCACAGCATTTGCTACTCCTGCTGATGGGATCAGTTTTGTTGCTGTTGGATGTTGGCAGTTAAAAGATGTTCTTGTAGCTGTAATGCATATCCATACTCCGTATGGCTATCAGCACCTTTGCAAAAACACTTTTTTACATGRTATAGCTCTTTGTGCAGGGGAAAAAAAAAAGGTTTAATTTACAGTGTCTTTGTGGGGATGGCAAATAAAATCTGTAGCCTGATTATTTTTCCTGTCATTGCCCACTTTTCTGAGAGCTCCTCATGTGTCAGTTGGCTGGTATATCCTAATAATCTATTGCAATTAATGGGCATGAATTTACTGTTGGCAGAACATGGGGGTCACTAAAGCAGTTCATGCCCTGTTGTATCTTGTTCCCTCTAAGAGGACTTGTAGTCCATATGGTCCTACCTGAAGCTTTGAATCCTACAAGACTGAAGAGAAAATGTTTTGGGGAAGCACAGAAATGTGGGTTATAATCCACATATAATTTGGGTTATAATTTGCAGCATGGTGAGGGACAGTGGTGGTGATCCATTGTGGCAATGGGTTCAATGGCACCTTCCCACAGTTAAGAAAGGAAATACTTTTAAAACCATGTAGATATTGTCATATCCCATAGGTATGGAAGGGTCAAGCTAAGGTTGCCATGTGGCTTGTGTGGGAAGCCCTGGTGCCGCTGGAGCCCGCGGGAGCTTTGACAGCAGCATTAATTGAGCTCTTGTGATTTGCGAGCCTCTCCTCCTGAAGTTGTTATTAACTGCTGCAGAGAGAGCTCTGGAGGCACAGGGGCTCTCAGGAGGGGGTTGAGGTGTCAGTGCCCCTGTGCCACCCAAGTAGGAGGTGATGGAGTGGGCTGAGAGCCTGGACACGGGGCCTGCGGCCCAGCTCGCCRCTGTGCAGGCTGGGAGGCCGCAGGTGCTGCTCCCACCGCCATGGGGGCTACAGGATTGCTGCGCGGCTGGGGCTCCGTCTCCTTGGTCCCCTTGCCTGCCAGCTCCATTCGGGATGCCACAGTTTGACCCTGGGTGCACATAAGGGCTCTGCCACCCTCTGTGTTGAGGACTCGGGCAATTGACCGCACATCAAGGAGAAGGGTCCYGCTCTGCGAGGGGACGCTGTGAAACTGGCTTCCTGTTTCTTTCTTCCTCAAATTTAAAYTCCTTAAAAACAAATTCCCTCTCTCCCCAAATAAGCTCTTTACTTCTGTCTTTCAACCCTAAATAGCTTAGTGTATAAGTAGCTTCTTTTAGAAAAAAGTCAACGCTGCCTGCGTTTCTGTGATCAGACGCTCGGAGTGAATTTCAGCCTAATCCTAGTTTTGAAATTGATTCAGACGAATGACCTTGGGCAAGTTACTTAACCTCGCAGTGCCCCATTTTTTTTCCATTTGTGAAATAGGCAAGTTAATACACTTGAGAGCTGGGTAAATATGTCCTGAAGCTTAATTCAAATGTGCCTGTTTTGAAAGGGCTCTGTACTGTGTGCTTGGACGGTGCGGTGGGAGCGCAAAGCGCGGTCATTGCTGGGATGTTCCCTCTCCAGGTGCGSTGCCCGTCAGAGGATTAGTGACTATGGAGCCCTCCTGTGAAGCGAGGCACCAGCACTAGCTTCACGCTCGCTAGAAATCATTCTGGAATGATCTACAGTGGTTTCTAGATGCTGCCTCTGCTTGGGTGTCTGGTGGAGGTGACTCATTCCAGCCCCGTTAGGCGGGATGGTCAAGAGGACTGGTGGAAAAGGGAACGCCAGCTCCACTTGACCCTACCGATTTCCAGCCCTGTGTGGTGGGGAGCGCGACATGTGCAGGCTGGAGGAATCCTGGAAGCCGCGTGGAAGCGCTGGTGTGCCCGTTTGCATGCTAAATACGCCCCAAATACCATTATTTTTCCAGCTTCCACAGCTGTGTTGTGACTGTACTAGATCTGAATTCTAAAAACTAGCCAAAAGGTTTGTTTGCGTGTATATGTGCACTGAGGTTTTGCGAGAAAACTGGAAAGCTTTCTAGTTGTCGCAGTTGTTGTGATTTTTGTTTTGTTTTGTGTTTTTCTCTGAAACCCAGGACACTTTTGTGCTTACATTAAAAATTATGGATCAGCTGTATTTTAACAAATGCCTGTTTCCTGAATTTATGCAGTTGATGGCCTCTGAGCTCAGTTTGAAAGGTTTTCCCCTTCTGTACTGCAACTGGGATTTCTTCCGTAGATTTTTTTTTTTATTTTAAAAAAGAAAACAAAAACAGTGTTTTATCTTTGYATCTTTGTCTTGTATAAAAGATAAAAATCTATAGTAATTCTTTCCTATGTAGACTGCTCTATTTTTCCCGTAAAACACTCTTGCAAATAAGTCTGCAGATCTTTCAACACAATGCCTCAAGCATCACACATGATAAATCCTTCCCCAGTCTCAGCTTTCTGTAACCTTCCTCATTCCTCACAATGACACACACTTTCTCTCATTCATCTTTTATTACAATTCAATATTGTGCTTGAATATAATTAGTTTGTGTGCAGTGTTTCTTTCTCCCCGCCGCTTTTACTTTATTTTATTTTATTTTGTAAAAAAAGGACAAACTACTGTTCCCATGCACATTTCATCTGGAAATTGACTTCAGTGTTATAGGTTCCAATATATTTACACAACAGGTACAGAAAGGTATTGGGAAAAGAAGAAATATTTTTAACATCGTAAACCTCTAGCAAAAATATGTATGTAATAGAATCTGGTACTGTGGTATTACACACATTACAACTGTCACTGTGACTTACAGCCTTAGTTTAGCTGAAAGAAAATCTATAACTCTCAAAATGCAACAATGTCCGAGTCACAGTTCAGAGTAATAAATGTTTTTCACAGAATACTGTAATCCATATTTCCAAAGCTGATGCAACAAAGGCATTTCTACCAGAAATCTTTCGATTTCATGGGTGGAGGCTTGGTGAAGGAGAGGGGACTTTGAGGAGAAATGATAAGCAATAAAATGCCTGTGTTCAGAAATATTAGCCCTTTGGCTCGTGCCTTTGGTTGGTTGTTCTTGCCCCTGAATTACATCGTAATGAAATATCATCTGTTTTTTGGTGCTAGTATGAAAAAACAGCTCTTTAGGTCTGTGCTCTTGTCTGTGGGTGACGAAGGGTGTTGAGCTGCAGGCAGCTGTGCATGAGCAACACGCGCATGGAGTTCCCCGAGTCGTGGGCATCCTGTTTGTGACAAATTGCGTTCAATGCTGGCCCTTCCCCAAGGCAGGCCGTGGTGGGCAGCCGTTGTGAGGTGGCTCTTGGGAATGATGTTTGTCTGACCRTGGCTCTTGAACACGCGTCTTGTTTTGCTGTGCTTCTCTGCTCACAAATGTGCAGATTTTTGCCTCCATGCTGGGACCTGAACCAGCAGTTTGACCAAAACGTTCAGATTCTTGGCTGTGGACTGTCAGCTCTGAAGGCTTCTCCCAAATGGGTATTTTGGGTTCACCTAGRCTGTTGTGCCATCAGGAAAGGCAATCTCTGGGAGTGAACACTGGGCTGTGCTGGCGTTCCTGGCTTTGGTTTGACTTTGTGCATGGGCAAAGTACTTGACCACAAGCCAAAGCAGTGAGACTATCCTGGCAGGACTTGCTGCTGGTGACAGCAAACAAATATATCATACTGTGTAGTTCCTTTCTCAGAAGGGTGCAGTTTGAGTAGCTAAGTAGCTCATGGTTTGGGCTCCAAAGACCTTCATTTGTCTCTGCCTTCAAATTCCCTGGCAAGCTTGCTCATGTCTATTAATTTTCTAAAATCCATGAAAGCGGAGGGGGGAAAAAAAAGTGCAAAAAAAAAAAAAGAGCAAATTGCATTAAAGTAATTTGTAATCATTTGAGCTACAGTATGAGTGAAATACTCTCATAGCTGAGCAGTTAAAATGGAAATGCAGCGTTGAGAAGCTGTATGTGCCATACTTTATTGCCCACTATACACATTGCGGAGTATCAGGTTCATTCCAGTCAAGGTTAGTCAGACATTTGTGTTTGGCTTTTGTATTGGGGGGGGGAAAAAGGGGGAAGGAGAGAGAGAGGGGGGAAAAAACCCAAAAATATAGGAAAATGGAAAGACCGATAGCAGCAAAAACATCTGCCTTATTAGCTCTGTCATTTGTTTCTTTTCTTTCCTGGTGGAAATGAAGAGACATGCCGGCACTGCTGGGCAGGATGCATTTCCCAGCAAGCGTGCAGATGCCATGGGAAGGCCAGTAGGTTTCTGTGTGAGGAAGAACAAAGCTTATAATCAGAAATGCAGAAGCTCAGCATATCCAGCTGTATTATCATCTCAAAGCATTGCAAGTGCTTGGCACATATAGCACTAACATTGTCCCTACTATGCTGAAACATCGTGCTTGCTTTAATGCACAGTATTAAAAATTTCAGCTTCACATAAATTAACTTTATTAGCTACTTTACTTAGTCATCATTCCTATTACTGCTTCATTACATATCTGATTCATAATCACTGACTTACGAAGAACAGATTGCARAGAGTTCTTTCCCCCTCTGCCTGCTCCTCACCTTTCCATGCCTCCGTGTGCATTTAGACTATCACGGTGGTGCGACGGATGATGCAGATTCCTTTTGAATCTCCATARGAGGCTGCCTGAAACGCCCTGTCCTTGCAAGGCTGAGTTTCTCTCCTAGACCTACTGAAGGAGGCTCTATCATTCTTGATTGCGGTGTCTGACTCACAAGGATGAGCTAATTTTGTTGGCAAGATCCTGCTTTCCTGCACTAGGACAATCATATATTCTTTTTTTTTCTAGTGTTCGGGTGGCGGTGATAGGAGACTGAAATACTGCGTGTGTGTAAAACAGTCAAGGCATAAAAATATACTAATAAAATGGTTAGGCTGTGAATAGTTCACTTGCCCTTGATGTACATGAGAGGAGATGCAGTGAARTAGCCAGCTAGGGTATTTTTTCCACCTCCCAGTATGAAACACCAGTTTGTCATCTGGCGTTTGCATGAGGAGATTACAGGGCTCTGAGAATACTTTTTATATCTGCTAAGGCATGACTTGTTGGGTGCAGGATGTGGGGCTTCCACTGAAACTTGGTTATCGAGCAGCAAGGGCTCAAAGGAGCCCAAGTTTCTCTGT
The DNA here is from genome assembly GCF_003342845.1 of Nothoprocta perdicaria. Classification (NCBI taxonomy): domain Eukaryota; kingdom Metazoa; phylum Chordata; class Aves; order Tinamiformes; family Tinamidae; genus Nothoprocta; species Nothoprocta perdicaria. Next base: position 6,712,305 of record NW_020456087.1, on the reverse strand, counting down.
ATTGCCTTTATTTGCTGCTGTCCTTTGTTTCCTCGTTGTTCTGGCAGCGTTGTCTTTAAATACAACAAAGTTTTTCTAGTGCAGAGATGGACARATCATGTGGCTCATGCTCATCGTGCACCCCCGAAGTCTCTGCTCTTACAAAAGGATTTGCACTGATTTTATGTGTTGCGACAAGGGAAAAAAATTTGWAAATCCCACTTCCTTGCAGAATTCSTATGACCTTTTGGTAACTTTTTAGACACATGCACTTGCTAAGCTCTAATATGTATGTGGTCACTGAACTGGCACTCTTCAAAATTAAATAGGCCTAATGCAAATTACTAATAATCTGGAAAAGCTTTGTGCTRAAGAGGCTGTAGTAAAATTTCACAGGAGAATCCTCTTCTGCAGGCTATGTTAAATGGCCTTGTTAGACATTTGAGTATTGAGCATCATTATGTAGTGATTTGAGAAGAACAGAAAAAAATCGTAAAAGTGCTAGTAAGATTCTCACAGCAGATCTATTATGGCTAGTCTCACCAGTAATAATTTAGAGTTTTAATTTTCTCAAGTGTCCCACAGGTTTACTATATTCAGCCAGACGTTTCTTGGAAAAGTTCGGGGTATGGAGGCTTTTTATGCCTTATCCCACTGGTGGCTCTTTATAACTTCCCCCCGACACACACGCGCGCTCAGGGAATGGTATGAATTTGTCAAGTCCTGTGTATCCCTGTGTCAGGTTGATTCATGTGGTTCACAAACTAGCAGCATTCTGATTTTTTTTTTTCCTTTTAAATATATATGAAAAAAAAAAGAAACCAGAGATGGACTGATTGATACTGAGGTTCGAAGGGGATAGCAGGTTCCTGATTTGATGAAAAAGGCACATTTTGTACTGAACCAAGTTGCAGGATTTTAGTCATGAATTGACATCCAAACATTTGAAAAGGGAAGCACCTGCTGAGAAGCTGGTAAGACCCTGGGCACAAAGTGTAAATGCCCTGAACCTTGGGATTCACATCAGCAGTCAAAGTGAAAAAATGTATTTTCTACCAAATTGTCCCAGCATGGACAGAATTATCCTTGCCGAATGCTGTTGATGTGACTTAGTACAGAAACTATGGGATGTGGAGATGAGGGAGCCTGTGCCTGGGCATCCTGTGAGCCAGTTCCCGAGGGACTGCAGCTGGCACTCCCTGACTTGCCTGGAAGGATCCTGGGATGGCCCCAGTTGCCGCGGGCCATTTTCCATGTGCAGAGCGGGATGAAGGTAGGACTTGAACAGGCAGAGTGGACATCCCTGCTACTGATTTTGAACAGAAATAGTGAAATCAGCTTGAACGTGTGCAAGGACTCTGCGACAGGGACTCTTGCAGCAAAATCCCCAGAACATGAATTTTGACAAGGAAAGAGCCCATTATTATCAGTGATGTTTCAACTATTATTTTATGAATATATTCAATGACAAGAACTAGCTTGTTTCCAAGACAACAAAATTCAAACCCCTTCCATGATTGCTCTAAAGGAGGCCTCCTGTCATTTCTTTCCTTTGAAGAAACTCACAATTTGATGGGCAAAATGCCAGAAATAATTAGACAGAATAGCACCATAAACCCCAATGGAAGCAAAATATCTGCTGTAAGAATTTCCCACCAGAAATCTTGAAAATCAAATCAAAGCTTGGATAAAATCTTTTCTGTTGAGTGTATGAACCAAAAAAAAAAAAGGTAAAAAAGTGGGTGGGTGGGAGAAGACTACACAGTTTTCTACTTCATCAAAGAGAATACTAAAATACTAAAACCCAGCTTTGTGTCCTGCTCGTGTCTTCTCGTGAAATAATAAGTGGGCAGGGCAATCAAATTTAAAGCAGTATTCCCCAAAGCAAGGTCAAAGCTGCTAGAAATGTTCATTTCATTTTTATTTGCTTTTCCTGTGAGGTATCCACTGTGGCTGTAATTTCCCATTCTTTATGGGGAGATCAAAAGATTTGTGCTGTGCAGTGTAGGAATCAATTCAGTTATCCTGGCAGCACGCCAATCTTTATTACATTATTTGTTAACCCGAGTTATTGCAGAATGGAATAACTCTTCTATAGGATAAATGAGGGAGTTTTTCTTGCTTCCTTGACCTTGATTTCCATGCTCACACCTTGTCCCCTCAGCACCCACATGCAGATAATGATCATTTGTATTAGAGTGAATGAGATATTGCTGTGCATCCCATACTGAAGCAAATAATTGATTCTGTAGTATGTGAGCTAACCAGTGGTCTGCACTGTTTGCCTTTGCATTGTGCAGCATATAGAGCTTTAGATATTTTGTACAAGGGGTGGGAGTCTCCTCTTCACTGGCAGTAAAATTAGCCCCAGTGAAGGGAGCTGTATTTTTTTTTCTCCTTTCTTCAGGTTAGACCATTTCTGTGACATCTGAAAACTAAATTAGTCAAGAGATCCTATTTGGAATATTTGATATTTTTAAGGGATCTTTTGTTAAGCTTCTGTATTAAGGAGTGATAATACATTTTGGTATTTTGAGGGGCATGCGTTAAAGGTAAGTTAAAGTCAGCCTGGAAATTTTCCTAAGCAAGCATCATGGCCTAGGTACATGGGCAGGARGGTGCAATGAAAGCTGGCTGAATGGCCGGGCTCAGGGAGGCTCAAAGCGCAGCTGGAGGCCAGTCACTAGTGCCGAGCTGTAGAGACTGATACTGAGATCAGTGCTGCCTAACACCTCCGTTAGATTTTTAGCAAATTCATTGAATCATGAGACCAAATGCATCCTTCACAAGTTTGCACGTGATATAAAACTTGGAGGAGTAGCTGATACACCTGGTGTGTCCCTCTGTTCAGCCGGACTTTGAGAGGCTGCAGAACTGGGCTGGCGGGAACCTCATGAAGTTCAACCAAGGGAAGTGTGGGGTCCTGCACTTTAGCAGCCTAGGGGCTCACTGCCTGGAGAACAGGCTGGATGAAGAGGACCTGCATGTCCTAGTGGACAGCAGATAATCTGGACATGAGGCAGCAATGTGCCCTCACAGCAAAGGTGGCCAAGAACACCATGGGCTGCACTAGGACAAGCATCACCAGCAGGTCAAGGGGTTGCCTAAAGATGTTGTGGAGTTTCACATTTTTAGAGATATTCATACCCATCTGGTTGTAGTTCTGGGCAACCTACTGTAACTGACCCTTCTTGAGCAGGAGGATTGAACTAAATGATCTCCAGCGATGCCTTCCAACCTCAGTTACTTTTGCAGTTATGTGATGCTCTAATTCTGTGATTCTGTGATTTCCAGTATAATAGTTTAGACCTCATCAGAAATATTTCACTTGCAGTTTTTGAGAAGAAAAATGCAAATTTTGCATAATCAGATTTTTCACAGAGACATTTTAGCATAGATTTTGTTTTGCATTAAATAGATCCAATGCAAAATATTTTTGATTTGTCCAATTAAAGCAAGTGTATTGTGAAACCTTAAATCTGAGCTCCTTTTCCCCAGGGACTGAGTTTTATAGGACTCCCAGGTTTTCTTCTTTTGAGACTTGACCTTCAAGGATCTGTACTGTGGTCAAGAGGGAAGTTTTAAAGTCATTTGAGAGAAGCTTGGCAGTGCTACAAGCCCCTGGTCTTGGTCAGTTGTTGGAAACCTGTGAGCAGAATAAGACTGAGATGTGGTTTTCCCTGTAGCAATCCAAATCCCTTCTTGATTATTAAAGTGAGCCTTTCACACCTCGGTTCTTGCAGTTTGTTCTGTGCATTTTGCACTAAGCAGAGTAAGATGTCCTAGAAGGCAGTGTTTGAACAGGGTCGGTAGCAGGGATGGCTGCAGAGGAAAAGCTTCTCACCAGGGTGGAGTGGCCTGGTAAAGTCCCTAAATACTGCTTTTCAGAGGGCTTTTTTTGTTGTTGTTGTTGGTTTCTTTTTTCCCCCCTTAGTTCTACTATTCCGTATTCTGATGCTAAAATCTGAAAGTAATTCTCTCTCAGTAATTTGAGACAAAGGTGTTTACAAAAGCACTAAGCCTGAGAATCCAGCCAAACAGAATCAAAATGGGAAACTTAAATTCATAAGCTCCCTCCTTTAAACTGATGGAAATAGATCCAAACAAAACAAAGCAAAACAAAAGCAGTAGGTAAACATGTTGGAATGTACAATGGATAATGGATATTGAGGGATGATCTAGTCATGCATGCTAAACAGATACATTTATGAGTATAAATTTAATTAGCATCTGGAAATTAACAAGGCTAGAAAGAAGGGCAATGTGTTTTTAAGTGAAAGCAATGAATAGGTACTGTTTGGTGCATATAGATAAATGAGGATTTAATTTGGAAGACATAATGAAGCAGGTGCCTATAAAATAATTTGTTTTTCTACTGGATATCGCGGAAGATAACAGAGTAACACTTCAAGGTCAGGCTGCCGCTACCTGACCATTTCTTTATGGGGGGAAATATTTTTAAAAATAGCTAACTAGCACAACATTCATTTCCATTATAATACTGAATCTCCTCATGAAAGACACCGTCCTAATCAGTATCTATTTAAAGCACATAGAAAGTACAATTTCCCCATATTGTGCTCCAGGAGGAAGCTGTACAGCAAGGTGATGGAATGATAAAGTCAGGTTAGAATTTCCTTGGGGCTTGAAAGAGTTTATTCTTTTCAGAGGGGTCTGTAGTTCCACAAGATATGCTCGTGTTGCACAGAAAATGGATTCAGATTTGATTTCAGAAGAGAAGTTTCTCTAAATATTTGTGTGGCGAGTATTAGAAACAGGTTAGTTTTTCAGTGATTTAATTTCAGGCAACTGAGAGGGGTAGATATCCATGCAAAAAAGTGGAATTCTTGAATAGGGACTGTGATGAGTGGACTTCATTGTGGCGTTTGCTTAATTCTTTTAACAGCATATTTATGGTTCATGTAAACTAGGGCCTGTTCTTTTATGTTCCAGTATCTCAAGACATGTTGTATAGAGTATTATTATTATATGTATTACTGTGTGTATCATGCAACAGAAATTTGACTTTGAAGCTCTTCACCAAGCCACGCGAAATGGTGGACTCATGAACACTTCTAACACAAGGATGGCCACAATAGGCCCAGTTAGAGACAGGACAGTGGATTCTATGGCTCTTTAATGTGGCTTGTAGTGGATGCCCAGAGAAAGAAGGTGAGAGCCATGGTGACCATGTCCTGATCTTTTCCTGGTCCTTGTTGTCTCCTTCATTTCCAGTGAAAGGTGCCCTCAGCGCACCCTGTGCCCCTGTATCTTTGACCCACTCTAACAGGCTCATGTGAGGACCAAGGTGGGGGGTATGACCATTAATTTCCCATTAATGGCCATCTTTTCATAGTAGAAATGGGAGACATTCACCATGTCTGACATTATATAAGCTTGTCTCACTCACGTCTTGAATAAAATATGTTCCAAAATTAAATTGTCTATTTGGTATCTTAAATTCACCCAGAAGACTGAATTAAGTTTAATGCAACGAAAGGGCTCTGGGAACACCGCTGTCTAGAAGCCTGAAGAAACTTTTGTCAAGTGCTTATTGGTCTGTAATGAGAGCTGCTGTCTTCTCACCAAGCCTGCCATCTCCTCCTCTCACAAGTCCCACTGGATCATCAGTTTTCAACACATCCAGACCCTCCGTGTTTTGATAGTAGTTCCTGGGAAATGTTAATTGAGGAAATTATATGTCTTTGCTAACATTACATTTGAAAACCAGTCAGCCTTTGGYGAAGAGGGATTTAGTTGCTGCTTTGATTTTCGTTCTTCAGTCTGTGTACTGTCTGAGGCAGGTTCCTGTGGAAGACGCTAGTCCAAGACGGTGCCCTTCTGTGTGAATGCATGTGGGAAAGGGCTTTATTTATAGATAGGGAGCAACTGGGATTCATATTTTATAAGGCTTGAATCTGAAAGCACTGATTTAACATTGGTTTAAAAACAGATGTTTCTAGACTCTGTTTTAAAAAAAGGTGAAGCCTCAAGTGCTGTATGATTGTGTGAATTCCCTTTTCCCTGTTCTGTATGTTGCCTGTCAGATTTTCATCCATCTCTTTAAGCTTTTCAGCAGAGTTTACTACCACTTCGGCTACAAAATTAATGATAGCAAAAGATGGTATTATTATTCCAGTGATGGAAAGGCTTGCAGGGGTTACATGTTGAGTCTTGGTGATGCTCACCAGAGAATCAGTGCAGCCTTCTTTTCTGTTTTTTTTTTTTTTTTTTTTTTTTTTTTTTTTTTACTCTACACTATTTCCCTACACGACACTCTTCCGATCCGATGAATGCCACAGCTTCAGGATATTGTTGACTTGTGAAATCTTTCAGTGTGTGTTTGATCTCTTTGTTCCCCTTGTAGATGCAAGTCACTTTTTTTTTTTTTTTTTTTTTTTTTTCTGTATTTCTGGCAGTGCCTCTCTTGCCCCTAGAGCTGGAGTTCCTACAGCATCAGTGGCACAGAGCTTGTGGCCAGGTAGCAAATCCTGCCTCTTCATTTCCATATTGTTTTTGCAGATATTCCAGCAGCTCCTTAGCATTTCCAACAAATATGCTGTGCCTCTGCCTGATGCTGGGTGTTTGTGTGTCTATTTGCATATTTTCTTGCATTGCTGTTATTCTTCAGAAAAAAAAGGATACCAGAGAAGAGAGGAACTTACTCTTTTCAGCTAATATTTATGCAAAGTATAAGTGAAATTTTGTGTTACATAGTAAAGGCACTTCTCAAGCCTAGCTACTTCTCTCCAAACCAAATGTCGCAGGGCTACTGCAGGAAATAGCTGCAGCTACCTTAAAGAGAGAAGAGTCAAGCACCCTTCTATGAAGAAAGGTGTTAAGCAGAGCACATAGAGACATAACTCCTCATGTAAAATATAACTAACTTTATCTTGTAGAGGAAAGAAAAATAACCCACTGGAGTTATATGGAGAAGTATTTCAAAAAAACTTAGGTAGAGGAAGGTTTTGATAACTTTTTGAGTGTATTGTTTTGAATTAATTCACCAATGATGAACATATCTACTTTAAATGTCCTTATGTGTTTGAGGAGAGTGAACAACATCTTACTGACAGTTCTTTGTTTTGTGATAAATTTAACAGGGCAGTAAAAAAAAAGGTTTAAGTTTGTACAAATGTCTTTTATGAGCAACAGTTTCCATCTATTTAATAATGACCTTGCTTTTCTCATGAGAATAGCCCAATTATCAATCTGTCACGATGGTTTTCTGTAGTGCAAGACAGCACTTCCTGCTATACTTAATCGTCTCGCCCATCTGTGCAACGCTGGGCTCTCCGGAAGACACCTGCTTTCTCAAATGTTGTTTTTAAGGATCAGATCCATTGCGGTTGATTGTGTGAGGCTTGTTACGTTTGTTGTGTTTTAGGAGAAAGATGGGTAAAAGCCAGGCTTCTTACAAGGCATGCAACTTAGTAAAAACAAACTCTAATTAAAAAAGCAAAAAGTGCATGCACAAAAGCCCGCATGCAAATCTCTCTCTCTTTGCATAAAGTATTAGAGTTCAACAAAGGATTTGTCATAAGTTGAAGCTAACGGTTAATTTAATATTTTTCATGCTCTTTTGGATATGGAGAGTATCATCTAAAATTGCTATGGTTAGAATAAGCATGAAGGAATTGAGACATTTTCTCTGGGTTTAGCTCATTTGCTTTATTTTAACTTTTTTTGTGTGTGTGTGTGTGTGTGTGTGTGTGTCTGAGGAAGCCCCAGTGTTTCAAGACTCACTCAGGACTGACAGGCCAGTTTTTGAATTTGTTTTATGTAAAACATTTGTAATGTTTTATGGTTGAAGCTATGCTAGGTGATTGTTTTTTGGCCAGATGCTCGCTGTGTGTAAGCAGTAAAGGCTAACACTGAGCAGAGAAAGGCAGGGGTGGGGTGGCAGGAATCAGTAATGACTAAAGATAGCGTGCTGTAGATTGCTGAAACTTTCCTTCTGTGAGCAGGGAGCTTCTTATTGGTAAGAATGAAGGTTTTACTGGCCTGTGTAAACCCTGAGTGGAAGATTTAAAGGAAAAAAAAAGAAAACGAGAAAGAAGGTTTGGTTGTTGAGTTAATGGATTTTCTATCTACTTTCTGTTGTCTCAAATCACTAGGAAAGCCCCAGGAATAATGATGAGTGTTCCTGTGAAGCATCAGCTCTGGAAGTGGCCCTGTGACCATCTCCGTGTTTCTGCAGTGGGAGGCAGAGCTGGAGGAGACGGGTTGCACCACCCCGCTAGCAGGTACTGTGCTATAGAAGAACATGCCCTTTGCAGGTTTGTCCTTCCAAAGAGGGAAAAATAAGATGTGGAAATGAGTCACACCTGCAGAGTCTGCTTCGCTTCCCTGAAGGAAAGCTTGGGAATGCACGTTCATCCAAAACGAGCCAAAACTGAGGTTACACAAATTCAAATCAAAATTCCTGCAACAATTTGTATATGTGGTAGTGGATTTCCTGTAAGGGGAAATTCTGAAAACCTAGAGTGTATATATGTAGAAAAGCTATTATACAGTTTAACTAGAAAATCTATTTTACAGTTTAGCTATTATACAGTGGGTAATACTGAAGGAGACTTACTGAAGGAGACTTGTGCTGTCTCTTACATGGTCCTATCTGCAAATTTTATAACCTGTGATCTCAGACTGGCTTGTTGCTGTGTTTGGGCCTTGTGTTTGAGAAGCGAGAGGGACAGGAGTGTGCTAGGTTTGGTCACTGCAGGAGAATATTGAATGAATTATAGTATTTAATAGCTCCGTGGGGAGCCAGAAGAGTGTAAATGGACATGAAGGAAACTAACATTATCTTAGTCTGTGAAAGAGGCTCTACAGTAATAGGAAATAATAGCCTAGTAAATTTGACTTCAGTGGCAGGCAAGTTCCTAGAGATTTTAAGAGCTGAGATCACAAAATATATGGAGAAGTGTGCTYTGACAAAAGTAACCAATGTGGCTTCAGGGGAAATACATTTTATATGGCAAGGTAGGAAAGGAATTTTGTGAAGCTTATTGAGAGAACAAAAATTGTGGTGAGGTTAAGGAAAAGGAAACAGATGTAAATCCCTTTTATTTTTATKTATTTATTTTTTTTATCAGGTCAAATAACAGTGGTGGGATTGAGAGAAGGGCAGGCCTTAGTTTGAGAGGTTTGAGACCCATACGCATGACTGTAGATAAGCAGAAAAAAMCACATTACTGTAGCCATTGGTGACTATAGTTACATGCTGAATCAAATAATGATAGACTTCAGATCTTATTTCTAGCCTTAATTTTTCTTTATTTATATTTCCATTAACATAACATGTTATAATTTTTATTTAGCAKCTTAAAATACAGATATGAGAAGCAATTCTACCATGTGTTTGTATTTAATCTTTCTTCCTAGTGTTTTTCTATGAACAATAACACAAAGATGAAGTACTTTATTGTAACAGTGAGGTTAGTTCTTGGTGCCTGTCTCATCCTGCTGAGATTTGCTATGCAGCTGAACCACCAAGACCTCTTAGAAAGCATTGCAGAATGAACTAGACAGGATATGGACATGAGAGACTGGCCTGTAAATTAATCGCAGCCCTGGAGCGTGCCTCTTTTGAGGCAGACCGATTAACTGTGTGTTGCCTGCAAATAACATTCTCACCATTTCTTCATCTCCTCACTCTGATAAGAGCATGGATGCTGAGAGGGAAGCCTCCCACCTCGCTGGTGGCCARCAGTTACCAGTCTCTGGCCAGCTCCTTTTGGCTATCGATAGATGTTTTATCTTGTGTCAGTGTAGGGAATGCTAGTGGTTAATTCAAACCAAATCTCATATTTAGTACACCAAAATGGTTGTACTAAATTTATTCTGGATCCCAGTCATGTGAAGGGAGCTTGTTAAACCCCTCTGAACTGTACTGCAGCTGTACTTTGCCCARCTGAAGCTCTGCACCCCACTTGGTTGCCTGTGTCCACAGTGGTCATGAGTTGCATTTCTGTCATTTCTGCTCTGTCAAAACAGCCGTGACATTCTGAGAGCCTGTTTGAGTTCTATCTGTATGTGTGTGAGCAGGAGACCTGTGTGAAGTATCATCTACCTTACCAAGTCACTAAAGCAAAATGAGTCTCAGTCATAACATAAAAAGCTGACCATGAAAGAGAGAATTAGTGGTGACATAGCAACTATTATGGCTCTGCAACCAAACGAATGGTATAGGARCACAGTGTATGTTACTGCCTGTTCTGGGCCTCTATATCTTGTGGAGAAGCTGAAAAAATGCAGGATATGAACTTAACTTAGCTGCCCACCTGGGGAAGAGCACAGGTAGCACAGAGTCTGTACTGGCATAAATGCCACCCCCTCTGTTTTGAATTTCAACAATATTTTGAGCTTATCACAGAGGTTTCATTTTATTATTTCTTTTTCTCTTATTYGTGATCCTTGAGCTGAGTCTGTTGCAGGAAGATCCCAGCAGCATTCTTCATGATAGTGATTTCTCKAATCATTAGAAATGGAAAATTTAAAAAGTTTTGCCTGAAAAAGATTTAAGTTGGATATGCAAGTTRCTTAAGGAAGCTTATATATTCATATTCATTATTCATCAAGAATGATATGTTCATTATTTGGAAGGCTGGGAAACTAGTGTAATTTCTTAATTATATTTACAGTTACATAGCGTGTTACATATTCTCCTGATATACGTAAAATACCAATATAAAAATAAGAATTTCTATATACTCAAGAAATTTAAGTGTGCAAGCAAATGTTTAAGTCGTTCAGGTTATACTTCTCTTTTGTAGGGAAGGAGAGCTACTTTACCACAGTTGAGCTCGCAGAGCTGTTTGAAGCAGGTGAGAGATAAAAGTGCTCAGCAGCGCCAGGGCTTCATTTGAGTAACCTGTGAACTTTCCAAGCAGGGAACAAAAGGAACTTCTTGCTTTGCACAGTTCCTAATTGAATTGTGGATTATTTATTTTATTTGTTTTATTTATTTTTTTTACCAGGGAATTTAGCAGAGACCAGGAGTTTAATGGGGTCTACAGYGGAGGATTAGCCACATTCACAGAGGAGAAGGTTATTTGGTGGCTCTTAAGCACAGTAAGACTGATGCAGTCTCTGTATGAAGAAGTTCCCACCTCCTGATCACCCTCAATCAGAGGTGGTGACCGGGGTTGACTGCGCCCTGCCAGTCCCATGGAAATCCTCCCTTCCTGAGGATCTCCTGGCCACGGGTGGGTGTCTGACTGCCTGTTCCTCATCCTGTGCAGCATGAGCCGTGGTTCACATGGATAAGGAGTGGTTGGTTATCTGCTTCCATAATTCAATATGAAAGTCATAGGATAAAGAGCAGGGATTATTTGAGGAGAAGCAGGCCATTTCCGATTGTCTATTTATACACCGAAAAGTAGTGTTGTAATAAAATGCTGCAATGGACTWTAAAGTTGGGTGCTGTTCATTAACCCAGTGTTAGAATTAACTATGACAAAGAAACCTGTTGCACGTATCTCTTGTTCTTTGTAATTGMCTCTCTCAAAAAGTTTTTTTATTTTATTTTATTAAATAGCTTGGGATACGTATCAGATATTTACCRAAGAATTTTGTTGAGAGAAAAGAAAACAATGGGCAGATAAATACTGTGCATCTGTATATGTGTACAGGCACAGGTATAGCTAGCACAGAAAACTCAAAATGCTAGCCCTTAATTTTTATCAGGTTTATTTTTATCAGAGTTTAAAAGCCTTCAAGAGAATTTTAAGTGTACAATTGTGGTTTCTTCCCCTCCCGCCCCTGCACCCAGCCAAGTGGTTGTCCCTCAAGTTCAATCTACAGAAAAAACAAAAAACCTCCAAAACCCACAAAACCACAATCCTACCTCTTTGGAAATATCATTAAAAATCCCACATAGATAATTTAATGGACACTGTAAGTTGTGTTCCAATGACTGTAAGACACCAAGCTAAAAGCAGAGATTATTGTAACAGCATCGGGACATATGAATATACTCACAAGTTGTTCTCTTGATGAAGTGAAGTGTATTACTCCATTATAAACCAAGTGCTGCGCTCTATGAAGTTAATCACAGGAGTGTCCTTATTATTTGTGCTTCTTCTTTTATTAGTACCTAGCTCTCTTTCCTCGCTATTGACTCCCAATTATATGACTTTTGTAAAAATACAGGACATGTAAGTGAGCACAAAGTACTGTATAAAGTCATCTAAATACCAACCAGAGAGATGCTCTCAGAAGATAGAAGATATGATAGAAATAGTGATAACAAGAGGATTAGTTTGCTGATTGGTTTACAAGGACACTGGATTGGAGTGACCTACCCCAAGTCAAGCTGTCCTGACTTTACAAAACTGTGAAGCTTTGACACAGGAGCAGGGTGTCCTCACCCCTAGGGTGTCAAACTGGCCACTGGACAGTTCTGCCTCCATCATCTCATGCTGCACTTGGCTACCAGGCAGCGCACAGTCCCCTTAATTCCCATGCTCTGAAATGGAGACCCTGCTCCTGATGTGCAGCTCCCACTGCGCAATGTTCTTCACTTACCAGCTTTACCTCTTGCCTTCGTGTGTCTCCAGGTTTCTTGGTTGCTTCAGAAGTTGACTGACCCTTTTCTTGTAGCAGCAAGCTCTGCTCCCTCTCCTGGGAGCTCTTTTGGCTGCAAACTCGGCCTATTTCCATCTGCCTTACAGGGATGTTTTCTAATTCTTTGCGGGCTTGTTTGTATTTAGCTTTTTCCTTTTCCAGCATTCAGAAATAATTAACAAATAATTAACAAAAATAAAAGGTCCTTGAATGGCCCAGCAAGCAGGGTGGGCTGCAGCCCTTTTGTTCCTGCTTCTTCCTTTATTTTGTGACCATGGGAGAGCTGCGCTACCTCTTTCCCTCCAAGCCTTTCTGTCTTGTTTGCACAGACTCTAAGTACTCTGGATTAGGAGCTGTCTCTAGTGTATCTATGTAGTTTTTAGATTAAATGAGCTCCAGTTTTTACTGTGAATTTCAGGCTCTAATGTCGAATAAACTCCTGCATTTATACAATCCTGAAAGATCTTGATGGAAGGTGGTCTTGGCAGATGTTTTGAGGTCTATTTTATTAGGTAGTTACGATATCTAGTTGCTGGAACTACACAACTTTGCAGCCCAAACTGTGCTTTCTAGCAGCTTGGACCAGCCCAAATTTACACATCCATCAGACTCTCTGACATGGTTCTGGCCACCCTATGTTCATGCCTGGCATCACTTTTCAGGAACTCTGCAGTATGCAGCTTCAGGTCTGCACCGTTCCTGCCAGGGAGGTGCATGAGGGGAGGATGTACCCAGGTTGTCCTGGGGGAGGAGATCATTCCGAACTCAGGTTTGGTGCCAGATTAAGGTGAGGAAAACTGAAGTTGCCTACAACAAGGCTAAACAAGAGTATAGTCCTGTGCTGGTGAAGAAGCTGGAATCCACACACTGCTAGAAGGGCAAACAGTCCTCCACATCCTCCCAGGGCAACGGTCCTACAGTAGAAAATGAAAGTTATCTGTGTTAGCAAGGGGTGCAGGATTAATCCCTCAGGATAGGAGATCAAGTGAAGGGAGAGAGTGACTTGTCTGCACCTGTTCACTGGTGACAAGATTGCCTTGATTCTTCATGTCACCATATATGAGATGTGGTAAAGCACCCTAAAACACCCTGCTTCACGGAGGTACCGTTTTCACAGCATGTGTGCTTTCTGCTTACTGTGCTTAGTTTTTCTACATATGCTTTTTCTGCATTAGTCTGGCTTTTTTGCTGTCTAACCATCCGCCTGAAAGGTTCTTCCCTTAAGGTTTATTGGTTTCTACAGGTATAAGACTTTCTCTTGAGCTGCATGCAATTCATTTTTAATAAGGAGTAACATATACTGAAAACTTACAAATATTCCAAGCCTGCGGTTCTTAATTGTGCTGTGTGTATTTTGTGAAATACCACTATCCCTCACCCTCTTGGCTCGCAGAGTTACGGTGTGCTCTGTAGTAGCAATAAATGTTAAATAACCTTCCTGCCACCCAGCCCCAGTGTATGGTGATTGCATAATTACAGAGGCTTTGGGAAATTGCATTCCAGGGCTCCAATTTGATGGCAACATATGAACATTTCACTGTAAACACAGTTTCATTACATGAGATTTCATTACCATAGGCTTCTGCTCTAATATCCTCTTTCCTTTGAGGATCAGGGCCAACATTACAGTAACCACATTGTTAGCAAGAGCAATGCGAGATTAAGAATATGGACTCCATTGATCTGAGAGCTTCTGAGTAAGGATGCTAAATATTCCTTAATAAGTGGGAGCTCAACTTGGCTCTATACATAATGACTGCATGAAGCGTTTGAATTATGTTGCCTTGAGCAAGTTTAAGAAAAAAAGAAGACAGGAAAAAAGAGCAGAGTAAGATTGATATCGGATTCTTCACTGTTTATTTATCCATTATACGTGGCTAAGCTACTGATCTGAGAAGAGTATCTTCCCCACAGAGGCTGTGTGTGTTAACAGCCACTCTTCATGCGAGGGGGACGATGACTGTCCGTCGGTGTTGGCTGAGCCTGCAGGCAGTACTCGGACTGTACAGCCAGCAGCCGTTATAGCTTGAAACATACAAATACATATACAAATATATTTCAAAGACTGGGCATGAGCCCCCTGACTGTGCAAAACCCCTGGAGCCCCATGGCTCCCTAGGCAGAAAAGGGCCAGTTTCTTGCGGCTGTGTCATGTAGGAAGCGCTCGGTGGCGAGAGCAGCAACATGGGCTTCAGCAGAGCACTGTTCATATTGGCTCAGCACTGGGCCTGCTGGGTCTGGCTCTTTTACAAAGCTACCCAAAACTGTTCTCTTGTTTCCTAATAAAACTCCATTAACATCCTTGTTACTCCCAACATGTGCACCTTTATAATTAACAGCTCACGGATGCTGTATTTTCTTCCTTGATGTTTCCCTCCCCTCTCTTTTTGCCTTGTTTCTTTTGTGAGCTGTTGAGGCAGTGCTGAGCTTGGTGCGAGGCTCCCTTGGCAGGAAGCATTAAGCTGTTGCAAGCCTCTCCCTCAGCCTGTTAATTATCTTGGAATAATTCATTAGCGAACATGCTTGTTTGATGCCAGCTCCGTTTCACTGGAGAGGCCCAGGCTGAGCTCAAGCGCTCACTCCCAGCCATCCACAGCCCGTGGCACTAACCTTTCATTCAGCAATGAATTTGTTTGCCAGTTCATGTGTTGCAGAAGGAATTGCTCATGTTAGGACACAGGGTAGAGGACTTATTCCACTGAGAGCAACAGGCCTGGGATGAGATTGGGCATTGGCTTTCAATGTGTCGGTTCCTTGCAGGTTTCCTTTTCAGTACAGTGATGAAGTACTCAACAAATTTAAAGTTGTTTTATGGGTCTTCAGTAACTATGGGGTGAGTGTATATGTGCGTCTGAGAAAGGGAAGTGAGGGGCAAGGGGAAGGTGACTTGCATGGGATTGAATCAGATTGTTATTATGTGTGATTTATGCAATTAATTCTTTTAATCGCTGATTCCTAGTCAAGGGTGGCTTCTTTCTCGGTATTGTGAGTGAAGTGCTTGATTTTTCCTTTCGTCTCTTTTATTGTAGTTAGAAAGGCCATTCATGGAAAAAAAAAATATTTGGTATGTCAATATGTAATAAAACATGGATTTTGAATGAGAGTCCAGTAAGCACTACTGTTAACTCTGTCTGCATGAAGGCATGTTCTCCCATGAAGGATGGGCTTTTGGAGCTCGCCTCCTGGGTTTTGATCAGCAGTATCACCTTTACACCTATTTATAGTTTTCTACTTTTTTTTTCCACCTGAGGATCTCATTTCAACTCCCTAGATGTTAATGTGCTTCCACTGTCTTGCATGTTAGAGATTTGTCACAGGGGACCTTGTGCTGGAGACTTGCTTGCCCCTTGCAGGACCAACCACAACGGGCGTCCCTGTGTTGAACACTCGGGAAAAAAACCCGGGAGTGATTAGGGACTATTCAGATTGACCTCTGTCATCAGCCCCATGCAGAGCTCTGCCATAACTGTCCCTGTGGAAGCATTTTGATTGTGCAAGGCCGTGGGCTGCAGGCTTCCTGCCTCCTCCTCCCTCCAGACATCGCAAGGGTGATTCACCCAGGCTCGCTTTGGCTTTCCTGGAAGTCAGAGGTGGTGTACAATTTGTTTCACAGATTCCATGTTGGCTTTTAAGGAAGCTTCTCCTTTTGTCAGACTCCTCACAGCCAGACGCGGTGGGTTCAGAAACCCTTTGCAGTGCGTTGGGACCTCTCCCCTTCCTTCACCTTGGAGCTGTCTAATCTTTCTGCAGCCTCATACCAAACTGCTGCCTTATAAAGCGGAGCAAAGGAGCAAAGGTTGGGCTGTATTGTAAATACAACAATTGCAGTTCAGCTTTTATCCTAAATTTGTGTATATTGTTTTCAAGCCCTTGTAAGTAAGGAAGTTCAAATAAAACCTAAAAATAAGAGTAGTGTTGACCTTCAGGAGATATTTCCTATTCCAGAAACTCAACCTACTCTGTGGCTGCTGCCACTTTTCCTGGCTGCAGACACAGAGAGAGGCTGAAATGAGCAATCAGCTTGTTTATGGCAGGTTTTAGTGCTTCACTAGGATAATAAAAGAGGCTTTGGCAGAAGGGATTTGGTTCTCATGTGCTTCACTGTTTTCTGCTCCGTTTTGCTTCATAAAATCCAGACTCTTGTTTACAAGAATTAGCAGCTTCCCAAGGTTTCTGCTGATTTTGAGGAATCAACCCCTTGCAGCTCTGCGACACCACCATGCAGCTCCCACTCCACCCGTTCCGTGCAGAATGACTGTTCCCTACGTGCAGTTGAGCACTTGGATTAAACACCTGCACAAAACAATTGGCACAACCCAAAGGGCTGTCAGAGGCTCCATATCCTGTTTGGGAGTCACTTCTAGTGAAATTAATGATTCCTCTCTGCATGCAGACTTTTTAAAAAGAAATCTGTTTTTATATGTGCAATTAATCCAAAGCAGTTGGTGCACAGTATATATTTTTACTCATCACTAAGCAACTTTATGGCTTTTAATTCCATAGAGTGTGTAGCATTTAAGACAACTGAATCCTTACACAGGTAATAACTRTGAAAGGTGCATATCTCCCTGCCTATTTGCTCTTTCTGTATTTTGGAGTGAGAGGGAGAATGTCTTATTTAAAAGCCATTAAATACCAGGACCCTATTTYATCACCATAGCTCTTGCTGCACTATACAGATATTATATTATCTTGAATATTCTAATGGCAGAGATTCACTGAGGAAAATATACGTATATTTTGGCCTTCTCATCACCATTTCACCCATCTGGAGCTGAAACATCAGGAGGCAGATAAAATCCCCAAAGGTATATATTTATTTCAGTCTCTGCATTTCTTTCTTTCTTTCTTTTTTTTTTTTTTAAGTTCATTTGAATCTTCTTTGTTTGGAGTTTAATTCAGGATTTTGAATGACTGGACTTGGTGTCAGGACCAATGGATAACTTACGTTCCTGTTTGTGTTTTGGCAGCGCAATTTGATGTCCAGGTGAAGGCAGAAGCACCCTCTGCCCAATGATCTCAGCAGTTGGGAGCAGGGAGCCTCCTTGCATTCCCAGAGAGGTTGCACCTTGGTGCACTGTAACATGTTGGGTATCACCCTGCCCTGTCAACGAGTCTCAGGTGGTTATCTCCCAAATCTGTGTGGTTGACTTGGGCAGGAGTGGATGTCTACTGTGGCAAATATCTATTGTCCAATTTCTAGATTCTAGTTGAAATCAACTTTCTACATTTTAACTTTTTTTTTTTCTTTCCTGCAGTTGTGGTTCCACTGCACTGAGAAGAATTGCATAATAAAAAAGAAATTTTAGCTGAATACTTACAATAAAACCAAACTGGTGAGCCTATAATGCTGTGTTTTAGAATCTAGCTAGTAGAATTCAATGGCACCTACAAATTTGCTGCTGCTTGTGAAGGAACAAACACGTGTCCCCTGTTAACAAGCGATTTTCCCAGCCAAATGTAGAGGRATCTTGCCCTGCTACAACTAAGCTGGGCTACAGAGTCCAGCGCTGTGCTAGGGCTGGTGCTGAAGCTAGGCAATATTTATGTACGGAGAGAGGCACAACCTGCCTGATGCTCTAGTCTTAAATCAGGAGCAGTCTGTAGATGGTGCTGTGATCTAACTGGAGAAAACAGATTTACTGTGAGGCTGGCTCGACTTCTCTTCTTGTTTCTKAGAAGTTGGACTCAGATCTGTTTTGCCTAATTTCATACTGACAGAATTTGGAGCTCTAAGTAACCATAACAAACTCAAATCACTTAAGATAAATGGGTATAGAAATCTGCAGGGAGACTCGAGTGCGCCAGCACAGCACCTTCACCATCTTTCCATACGCTATATAATTTGAGCCCCACTTTACCAGACTGGTACCAAGGAAGATTTCCAAGAAAACTCKAGATATTTTAGTCCAGGAGAAGACTGAATGTCATATAAATTCAGAGCTCTTGCATAAAGATAGGCTTTCTTCAGAAGGAGCAAAGAACTGAAAGAGAGCAAAGAAATGATCTGGGTTTCCTCCCGGCCTCTTTTTTTTCCTGACTCATCTAAAGAAGCCTCCCTACAGTTTATAGTGCAATGGGCTCAGCTGTGGAGGTCCTGCCTGCAGGGTTGGTCAGGAGTGCCAKCTTTACCAGTTAAGCAAATTTTGGGAGAAATGATTTTGCCATAGAGTTGGCTCTGTCTAATCATGAGCCTCCCTCAGTCACTGCAGGCTCGGTGTCTCCTTCCCCAACTGTGAGTTATTATTGGATTCTTTACTCTCTTTCATAAACTGCTGATTGGTGGCAGATTGTTTAGCAGCTGCCACTTGCTATAGTGCTTGTGGAATAAATTTCCCTTTTTTAGCTCTAGAATAGCCTTGGTCTGGTAACAGCTCTAGAGAGATTTAAGTGGGGAAAGGAAAAGAGATAAAGGGTTTTTGGCAGGGTTCAGTACTGGTTCAGTGCAATTCTTCTGTGAATCTTGGGCCCCAAAATAGTAAAACATGTAAATAAGTGTTTTAAGCATGAATAATCCCATCTGTAGTTGTCAAGAATTTAGACATATGCCTAAATAAGTCTTACTGATTGGTCCAGGATGCAAGTGCTCTCCTGAAATTTTGTTTGCCTTAGTCTGGATCAAAACTCCATCACTTTGCTGAAATGGAGCTTTTGTTAATCCTAAATGACCATTAGAGGTTGTTCTGTCATTCTGATGATACTCGAAACCAAAGGAGACTATGAAATGCTCATTAATTTAAGGAGAAACTATAGGGAGAACACTTTTTTTTTTTTTTTTTTTTTTTTTTGGGAAGATATTTATTTGGGAACATTAAAGTGGTGGAAGATGCTGATACCAGAGGAGAAGGCTCCTCATCTCAGTACAGGGAGTGCTCCTTGTGGCCTCTGAACTTGATGATGATCTCTGTGGACCCAGGGCTAGTTGCACCTGTGCCTGCAAACTGCTTTCCTGAGGAAAGCTCCTGGTGATTTTGAGAAGAATATTGCAAGGGGAAATGGGAGGGTTCTTGCATCACACTTAAAGATGGAAGGGAGCACTAGGGGATATCTGAGGAGATGTGCATTTTTGCCCTTGYATTTGTCTCAGTATGTCTCAGCTGACAGGATGAGTCCTGCTGCTGCTCCTCCCTATTCAAAAGGACTCTGAGCCCACTTCTTCCAGGAAAAAGTAAGGCATTTGTTTGAGTAGGAATTTTGAAAATTTCCAGCAAAAAAGCCAAAATTATGGAGAAAATTGGCATGTAGCTTCTCACGTGTGGGTGACTAGCCAATGTTTTTCTTTTCTCTAGTCTGTCTTTTATTTTTGGTAGCAAACAAGGTTGTTTAGAGTCAAATAGATGGCGTGTGCGAGCAGCTCATGGATTCAGCTCTKGTAACAGCTGCCATCGCTCTACCAGGCGAACTTTTAAAAACTGAGAATAGGAGGGGGTAGTGCCTGTTGTGCTGGCCAGAATCCAGCTTGAGTAATTATRCTCTGCCTACCCGAAATGGTAATGGCATGTTTATGCTTCCCTTCTCCTTGATGCCTGAGGATCTGTGGCTCGAAACTTGCTGTTTAAATATGAAGTTATTAGCTGAGTCATCAACATTATATTTATTCTGTATTTCAATCAACAAATAATGGTTTTATATTCAGATAGTACAGACCCTTCCTAACAATCTTATTTTGGTGGTTCCTAACTAATAAGGTGTTTATAAACTTCAGCGAGAGTTTTCTATTTCTTGGTTTTTGAAGATGTGAGCACCCACTGATTTAACTTGCAATTATTATTAAACAGCTATCTGAAAATCAGGAATTTCATATCTAGATGGTTGAAAGCCACCATAAGCTATAAACATAATGTGTTATGACCATCTCATGTTTTCATTTTCAGACCAAGTTCTAATCTTAAACCACATGTTTTTCAGGTTATTAAGAAAGTAGCAATTAAATAAAAAATTAGAAAGAATTTAATTGTTTTTTAATGTCTTGATTAAAACACTGGTTTTACATCACTCTGGGCTTTCAGGAAATCATATGGAGATGAGATGTATTGATGGTCAGGTTGTATCTGATAAAAAAGAATGAGTTTGTGTTGAGGACATCTTCATTTTGGTGTGGGAGCATGGAGAAAATTGCAAATGCTGACCTAGAGTTTRCAGGTAGATTTGATACTGGATTATACCTTCAATCCAGAAAGCCCCAAACTCCAGGTCAATATCTGGGTCTTCATTTTAGCATGTCTGTGCATCTTACTGTGGGATGAACCCTGCCTAAATCGATCCTTAAGGGGAAAGTTCAGGTTGGAAACCTAAATAAAACACATGCTCCAAAACAGCTGTTCTGGCTGTATATTGAAAYGCCCTTCTATCACACACTGAGGTCTCCATCAGTCTGGAAAGACTCTTGTGGGAGCCAGACATATCTCAAATGGCCTTGCAGACATAGGTGATGTGTCCAGAGTAGTGACCTTCAGGTGCCATATGTAAGATCAAAAGAAATCTTGTTATGCATCTGGGTATGGCTTTTGGAATATGACACATCTCAGCCCTTTGGAGCACTGGGAAAGTGGTGTGTGGCACTGGGGAAGAGGTGAGAAGAGCTGGCTCTTTCCCTACCTCTTTGGAGACCCAAGAGAGCTACAGAGTCAGCGCCGCCACCCTGTCAGCTCCAGTTCGTGTGTGAGATCCACCTCATCTATGTCTTCACCATCTCTACCCGTTTTCTGTTCTTTGATAAGATACTGCAAATGCTAAACAGCCACAGAAAACCTCACTTCCCAGACTTTCGACCTCCTCAAACTRGCTGCGATTCAGGCAGTCAGAAAAGCAATATGTATAAAAGAATGAGGAAACCTTTTGAAACCTGTCATCCTCATTCATCGATCAAAGATTATGATCCTACTTTCTCCCTGTTTTRTGGAGAGCATTTGTTTGTTTACTACTTTGGCAGCTATCAGTACATAAGCAATACATATACTATAAATATACCCATTATCCAAAAGCCCAAATCTGCGAGGYGCAGTGCTTACTGCCATGAAGTTGACAAAACTGCTCTAAACAATAAGCACTGTGCTTGGTAGGATGTTCAGATATTCATCTTTCTTCATCATGAAAGACAGAAAGGCAAAGTCTATCCCATCCAGGCACCTATGAGATAGGTCAGTCTTCTGGTGCTGAACCATGTATGTGTTTTTGAAAGTAGGCAGGGATAGTAGGACTGTTGAGAATAGCTTGGAGTTTTGTTGGGAAGGATACAGAGGTAAAAAACACAATGAGCAGTTTAGGAAGGAACTGGGTGAGTCAAAGCTGAGGGCTGTGAAGTAGGGAAGCTCCTTTTGACCGTGGCGGTTTAGCACATACAGGTAGGGAGAAGCATCAAGGAAGTGCATGGAGACACAGGTAAGACATGGACATGGGTGAAACTTGGTGGCTGCAATTGTAGGTGAAGTAGGAAGGAGCTGTGGGAGTGGTCAGTGTCTTACATAAAAAAACAGGTCATGGGACATTGTGAGAAAAATGCTTAGAGTCAAACCTCAAAGCTCAGAAAGGAGGCAAGAGAGACAAGAGGTTAGTAGGGAGATATCTGGAGAATTAAGCAAGAAAGGATGCTAGGACTGACTAAAGGAGAGGAGAAAAGTGGGGAGAAAGGGAGGAATGATGAGAAACTGAAGCTGGTCTGATTTGCATAGCCCAKTTTTTTGACATTTTTGAGCTATACCTGGTATTGAGGGGTGTTCAGTCTGCCAGGGGAAGCATCTCTAAGGGGTGGTCATAGTGGTGCTSTCCATGTGCAAGTCCCGGTCTCCTGCCAAGCTAAATGCCAAGTCRTTTGAAACCATTAAAAACTCATGGAGAAACATAGTTCTTTTTCATGCTTTGTGTACTTTGTCAGATGGATTTTTCAGATGGAGCTTTTGTTGTGGCATGAAGGAATAAAACCAGGCATTGTGGCCGCAAAGATTAGTAGTTAGACCTGTTTATGCGCACAGCCATCCAACCGCTGTTATTTGCATCCATATAAACAGAAGCTATGTTAAGGTCTGGCTGAAAATCAAACCCATTGTGAGCTGCCTAGAAGGCTTCAGCAGATGGGAGCCATATAAATAAAATGTGGTGTTGTTATTAACTAGCCTAGCAGTTCAGTGCATTTCTAACAATGATTATTTGAAGTGACATGATCACTCTTCTATCCTGAAGGGTGAGTTTATCTTACRTATACACCGGACTGGGACATTTAAAAGCCAAATGCCTAGTCCCTCATCTTCAGTGGTAATGGTGCTTTGAATCCTATTGTTTCYTGCAATGCATGAAAAAGGGAACTGCTGCACAGGTTGGATTAACTTTAGTGCCAATTATATTAGCAAATTCATGTTGCAAYTCTGTAGAGCTGCTTTAATTTACCTCAGTCTTAGTTCAACACTTAATCTCTCACTCCCAGCCCCAGAAAAAATAGACTGTAATTTACTCTTTTCAGATAAAGATACAGCTAATTTCCAATAAAGGAAACTTTATTTGACAGTGATCTGGATGTCTCTTACAGCAACACTATGCCCTAGGTCAGGAAAAAAAAAAAAAGGCTTGCACACATAGCACACCAATATGCGATTATGGGAAAAGCAAGACACGTATCCCTAATGATAGAAGTGAAGACTTCAGAGCCTTTTCCTCTGCATGATCCATGTTTCCCGGTTAGTACTGAAATCCCACGTTTGGAATCACCTCACAGGTTTTTCTGAGAGCGCTTTGCTGCAAGCAGCCATTTAAACTGGGCAGACACAATCACCTGCACTTCCAAATTGCTGCTTTTCCCTTCTACCACCCTGAGAACTCCATTTCTTCTGGTTCAGTCCTTACGTGTTTTCCCTGGGCTTTGTGGTTTTGTGCTTCACTTTCCCTCTCCATACCATTTGCAGGAATGAAAGCAGCTTTGCACATCTTTCCTATGTTTTTAGCCTATCCTGTTCATTTTTAGCCCATCCTGTTGCTTGGGCATGGCTGTTCTCCGTGCTCCATCTCCATTTTTTACCAAGGGCAATGCTTCCAAGCGCTTCAGAGGCTTTTGTTTTCTGCCAGATGGCTCTTACCCARTTCTACCACTTTAGCAGCTGAATTTCCTTTCTGGAAGATTTCACAGTTCACTTTTGTTGAAGGAATCTCATTGTCAAAATACAGATTGAAAAATAGAGGTTTTGATGGCAAAAACAATGGCAGGCTGCAGAAGAAGGCCAGAGTTTTGTACCTGAGTTAGTCCTGCCAGTGGTTTTCAAAGGTGACTTTTGCTATGTCTGAATGTGTGACACTTCCAAATTTAAACAGAGGGCTTATTTTGATGGGTAAAGTCAAAAAAAACCCTTCATAATATGGCGGAGTTCTCATTTTGAGACCATGAAGTAAATGATGAGCAGCACATGAGCTCCAGGTGAAAACACTGCTGGAGATGGAGGAAGGGGAGCATAGTCCAGGGTAGATCAGCCTGGATCGGGGCTCCACCACTTAATGTCTTCCTCTGAAACAAGTACCCGTTACATGCAAAAAATCTACCAGATCATGAACCATTGCCCTATCAGTCTGGTACTGGTCTTCACACAACTTTCTCTGTATACATTCCTTATATTTTACATACTTTTCTCATAGAGCTGTATGTACAAAGCTCAAATGCTGGCAGAAGGGAGACTAGTGTGTAGGGACTGCAGAGTGGGACCTAAGATACCTTGGCCACGCTGTGAAGTGATGAAATTAGCATATTCTTTAGCCAGCAGCTTGATGGGTTTTTATCTTTTTCTAACASTGGCTCAGCAATATAACCAAGAAGACCAGTGCTTCACTGCTAATAAGAAAGCGGAGATGACTCACTACTGCTAAAGGTGAGTTATGTAGAGTGATTATATTTTAGTGGCTCTGCTTATGAGTTACTTTCCCAAACACAGAGATGGTAAAGCTCATCCTCACAGCTCTGCCTGCGAGGATGCAAAGCCCGGCCTTGCACGCTGCTAGTGCTCCCACTGGCCATGGCACGTGTGTTGTATCACACGTGTGTGCACACGCACACGGGAGGTGCACACACAAGCACACAGCCGAAATACAAAGGTGACAAATAGTTTGGACACTGCTTTTATGATAATCTGCTTTAATGGTTAATTTAGTTTAGGATCCTGATTTATAACAAGTTTATAGATCTTTTTTACTGTTCTGTGTTGAATTATAGAGGTGGCATGTGTGAAATGGAAGTACTTGGCCTATTGTTCTGCTTCTCACGCAACCAGTATAGCTCAGACAATAAAAAGATCTATAAAATTAATATATACAGAGAGAAAGGGACAGAGACAGAGAGAATATGTAATGCTCTAGAGTCTGATATAACATTTAACCTGTAGAGGTTTAGCCCAGACACTCAAAACATGCGTATGAAAATACCCCAAAGATCCTACCCTTTTGCACAGAGAGAAATTACTCCTAAATACCCAGATTATCTTCTGCTTTATTTATAACACCAATTTTCATGGTGTAATTTCTTGAATTATTTTTAGGCTAGGACCTTATTTGGAAACTTTTTGGAGTTAGACCATCTATTGTTGAGAATTCCCTGGCCTGGGGTTTGTAGGTAGGCTTTATGGAGACATTAACTGCACTAGGATTTCAGCTCCCCGTTTTTTCATTATATTACACGATATCATATTTAAATACATATACATGTGAACACACATGCTATAATGGACATATTAATCTTTGAGTACATCAAAAATATCCTCACACATATTAAATATTCATTTGCAATAGCATTTGCACCTTACCTGTGCTAAACTGTGTTCAGTGAGCAGTACTACTAACTACATATCTGCACTCTGTTCCCTATTCTTTCTCCACTGGGATTCCTGCTATTTCACAATTTTGAGAAGTGATGTATTTGAGATTTGCTATCTCACACTATTTTAAGACTGAATTTCCCTTCATGTTTGTAATGATTGTATTTGCCTCCACTCCAGGAGGCTTTTCTTCTATGAGTAAATGTCTGGCTAGAGAATAGAGGAAATTTCACCTAGTTTTTCGTTAGAATTTCCTTTCTCCTTTAATCTGCATGAAATGCCAATGAGATTAAACAGATAAAAAAACACTCAAAACAATAAGAGTCCCATGTTCCTTTGACCATTGATTTGCTCTTGCACCCACAGCGGTAGCAGTGCTCTATGTTTCCTCTGGTTACAGGTATAGTGAGATAGTGCTTGATCAAAGGTTTAGCAAAACTTTGCAGTGAAACCTGAGCATGGCAATTAATCCATATCAAAATGATGGAGTCACTTCTGAGCCCATATATCTTTTTTGATATGTAGAAATCTCTAGTTCTCCAATGATATGTTTACAAGCCATTTAAACTCTCCCCCTTTTCCAATCTCTCCTCTCTGATTAGTTCTCTGTATGTTAAATAGGGTAAACAAATAAATAGTGAGTAGATAACTGTGAAGGTGGTTGATCCTTTTTCCTCTTGTGTGCATAAAAGACAGCAACCTTCTTTAAGAAACCTATTTGTGTACTACCCTTTCTTCTGCAGAGTATAAATGTATGGGAATATGAGGTCTGTCTTCTTGTCACAACACGTCACCACTTCTATTTGTACAAAATAGAATAAAAACACTAAATATAATCTTGCAGTCAAATGGAAAGAAAATTTCTGGTTCCTACTGTCAGAGAGAAAAGGCAGAACAATGACTTGAATAGAATTGCAGTTTATCTTAAAGTTTATCTTAATGTTATTTCATAAACTGGAGTCCTTTAAAGGTTTCAACATTTTTAACGATGTTTAAAAATTCTCTGTAACCTGGATATTGTGTTCTTCATCATCCTTTCCAACAGAAACCAGCATAGTCCACCTAGCAGAGCATTCTAGGCTCAAGGTTACAGGCACCAACAAATGATGGAAGTGCTGATGTTCCTCCTCTCTTTAATAAACAATCTCCAGGACTTTTTTCCTTTCCTTACCACAAATATAAATAATAAACCTGTGAGATCTGGCAAAGATAAGCAATCAGAAGGAAAGATCAAATGACAAGTATCTGTCTTAATGCCCTGCAAAGTACAAGAAAATTTTTTAGTAATAAAAAGGGAAATACATAAATAGTGTGTGTCTCTTCTGATTACCAGGGTCTAATCCACTAGGGCTGGACATCAGTATAAGATACAGACCCAAAGATACAGGCTAGCAGAGCCAAGTATGCATCTGAGCWATGGCTCAAATCCTTATTACTCTGCCCAGCTCTACAGACTGGTTGTGCAGACATACATATGGTGATTTTTGGGTTGTTTTATTTACTAACAGTGCTGCAAACATTCACCATTGCTCACTGATGCAAACACATCAAGCTAGTGGTGGTACATCCAAACTTCCTAAAACTCCTTTAGTGTAAGTTAACTCATGCTTTCCATCACRAAGTGAACTTCAAAGGCTTGTAGTAGTTATGTCACACACTATGCACATAAGCAAGGTGGTATGTGGTTATACAAAGCTTTGACAGAGGGTAAATGTCTGTAAGTAGAATCAGACTTCAACAAAACAGACTTTACCTGGTTCAGTCAGTTTTAGTAGTAAATATCTAGCAATAAAACAGTAAYAGCTGGATCAATCCCATCCATTCTTTTTTTTCTTGTTTTTATTTTAGAAATTGATATTCTTCAAGATGCAAAAGGAAGAAATGCATTTTTATCACTAAAGGATACACTCTTTTTATTTTTTCCCCCTGATTCTGGGCCTAGKATCAGCAATTGCTTTATTTTACCTACTTCCTATCAAATGTCTATCTCTTAATACGGCTTGTTAATTCTTGTCAGCTGAAATCAGAACTCAGAGGCTATATAACCAATTAGTGAAATGCCCCTATCCAATGATTGGGTTTGCTGACCTTGCATGAGGATATTATCACACAGATATTCAGGGGTGCAAATTATTGGCAGCTGTGTAGGATTACTCCAATTATCAGGAGACTAGAAGAGCGCTACTACTCTGAACCTGGTCTGGTTCCATATTAAGTAACATTAAAGGTCTTTCAGGCTGGGAAGAACARACTTTGAACCCTCTGTGCTCAAGCCAATGAGGATACTGACCCCCTGCAAGATAAAGTTTTAGGAGTGGTCTGGCTCTAGGAGGTATGTCCCCATCCACAGTGAGGGCCTCAAGAGCACAGGGACAATTGCAGTTTGTGTAGGGTGAGTACTTTGGCAGCTTGTTGCCTGGATGTCTGATGGAACCACCCACCACAGGAGCTAAAATTTAAACAGTGACTTGAGTGAGATATTGGAAGGATCCCTCAGGGTGTTTGCAGGGATCTGCTATCAGCTGAGACCTTTAAACTAAGCTAAGGTGAGTCTTTCCAAATGTCCTAATGCTTCCTCTCTCACTTTCTACCTATTTTGATACTGAAAGTGGTTCAAACTGTTCTTTTCCCCTCTGTGTGAAAAGTTTCTGCCTATGCTGTGGTAGGAAAATGACCAAAGATGAAAGTTTAATGGTTCGTGTTAAAGAAAAGTGATTGAAAATCTCTCAGGACTGAAGAGTGCTTATCYGAGTCCCTTTTCAGCCAGTTCATCTTGTAAAGATTTTGATTTGCAGGGAAGCAGACAAATCCTCATCAATTGTCTTCTGTAAAACCCTTACAAAGGAACATGCAAATGTTATAATTCTTTCTGTTTTGCTTCTGGCATCTGTCCTTTACTGACTTTGATGTGGTGTCCAAGGTATGTGCCTATCCCAGCTGAGCCTTAACAAGCTCTGATAAGATCTGCCRAAAGGCTTCCATGTAGCAAGCTCAGGGGGAGCCATGATCAGCTTATTTCACCTGGAGTCTGTCAGGTGGATAGTAACTAATTGCACGAAGATAATGAACAGTGAGCTCATCACTATCCACTTATGTAGAAAACTGCACGCTGTTCAAACATATCCAAATTATGTCAGAAACTTCCTGAAAACCTGTTGTGACTTTTCTTTCCAATATCGGATAAAAAATGTCTTTCAGAGCAAAGAAACTGGAGGGTGTACCCACTGCATGGATCTTCCACACAGGCAAACTTCACAGATGAAACTTAGGCTCGTTGTTGGAAACTTCTCCACATTCTTCATTGTAGATTTCTCTGCAGGAGCCTTTTGACAACAGCTTTGGGTCTGTAAGGGGCAAATAACATGAAACACGKTTTTAATGAGCAATAATTACAGGTTTAAATAGATGGCACAATCAGTGTTCAGCGATTTCATTATTAGATGGCACCGTAATTTATGCTAATCCTGATAACGGTTCCGGATGAGAGAGGTCCAGACATAGGCGATTGCACTGCAATTATTTACACCCTGTATTTCTGAAACAATAGATATGGTAATTTGGAAATCAGATGACTGTGATTTCATTTATTCTGGTAGGAAACACATGTAACAAGTTGTGTCAACAGCTATAAAATTAAGCAGGGTTATTTGGTTTCCAATTCTAAGTTTGTTCCATGTTAGCTTTCTTTGCCTTAAAAGACCATTGAATTCAAGGAAGTCACAAGAAGAGAAGAAAGCTCTTTGTTATTGGAAACCTGT
>NW_020456087.1:6557917-6683193 GCF_003342845.1 Nothoprocta perdicaria | reverse complement strand
TTTTTTTTTTCTCTTCTTCTTCTCTCCTTCTACACTGTTGCTTTCTGGCTACAAGTTCTCAGCACAAGCAGCAGTGGGCTGTGGATCTCAGGAATCTGCTTTCACCTAGCCATCAGCTCTGCAACTACTGCAAAAAACAAACAACAACAAGAAAAAGCTCTAAGGGTTCATTTCTCTCAGCCTTCCCTACTCACAGCAATGAAGTGTGAATTTTCATATATAAACATATTTGTGGCATGAGTGGGAGGGCATCACAGCAAGCCCCATCCAAGSAGGAAGCTGTGGCAGACTGCAGTGTGCAGGTGGGAAGTGCCAAGCAGGCCCTGATGGCAATGGTTGGTGCTTCCTTGTGATTTTCAGCCAACAGGCTTGCCCTGCATGAGCTACGTGCTCCTCTGTAAGACTTGTGACAAGCTGAATACCTGCTTGGACAGGCTCATCCCTCCTCCCAAATGTTGGAGAATGATGAGAAAAGAMAATTTAGCGTTTAAATTGCCAGGTGCTCTGTAGCAGCTGATGAAATGTATTAACAAATGATAGGCAGAGTCATTTATTAATGACCCCAGAGCCAAAGTGCCAGGGATCATCTCCATAACCTTTTCTTCACTCTTGCAAGGTGTTGCCAGTTGGAGCTGCCTACCTATTCTTTGTGTTAACATTGCCTGTGAGATCCCTGTTTCTAGAGGACCATTCCATGTACTAGCAAGTCATGCACAGGACACTGGTTGCAGAGGTTTAGTGGGGAAAAGCAGTGGAGAATGGAGTATTTTCAGAAGACTGGGCAAGTCTTGAGCAGAACCTGAACTCCAGTACCACCTTCATTCCTTGTCATGTCAGTCATGCCAAACAAGTCAATTAGACTATTCGTGAGTTCAAAGTTAAAACCCATCCTACGTGCTTTGCTGGACTGGAAGATCAGGTCTTTGGTGTGACTAAGTGGGATAATAGTCTGCTGATTGCTAGAAGTTCCTGGAACAAGCACGGCTCTAGTCACTCTGCCAAAATATAATTCACTGTAATTAGGACAATGAACATCACTAAAATCTCATTCACTCCACCTCTCATCCATTTCTTTGCTGGTGAACTTGCAATGCCTTTCTTAAATAGATATATTTGAAAATTGTCACTGCTATTAGTTGGGATAGAGATACATGTTCTAAGAAGGATTTCGTTTAACTGTCTGGACACTAGAGACCAAGGTGCATATATAAAATATATATATACATATATGCGCTTCCGTTCTTCGATTGTCAGGACTCTTCTGCAGTATCTTTAAGGAGAGGGGGTAAAAGGAGGCATGAAAGTCCCTTTTCCTAGAGAAATCTGCATATGTTGGTGTCTGAGAAATGTACTTCTGGAGTTGCCTGGAAATGAGCAGAACTCCTGAGAAACTCCACCAGCTACTGAGATGGTGCTTAGATACCTGATTCCCCTTCTGGATCTCACTTGGATTCTCTATCCAAATTCCTTGTCATTTCTACCTTAAATGATTGTCTGAGAATAACAATGTAGGGGAAAGAATGGTGATGCAGATAGGTTTGATATGTGCTGTAGACATTCACAAAGTGAAAGCAATGAGTTCTTATCTGCTTGTGGCATTTGTAGCCTGATGCGTCCTAATGCATCTCCAGCACCAAGTCTTCATTTTGTGATATATTAGAAGAAGGAGCTGGGGTACCCCCATCAATGGGAGGTGCAACATGCCATGAGAACTGGGAGGCAGTGCTGGAGCATTGGGGCTCTCTGGAGAGAGCTTCAGCAGCTCCTGGGCAGCAGTGGGGCTTCTGCATGTTGCCTTCTGCCTGTTCATTGTGCTTGCACTTGGCTTTCTTTGCACAGATGCAGCACTGCAAGGGCCTCCTGGYTCTGGCCTCCCCATCGTCCCCAGGCAAGGAGGTGCTGGATTTCAGAGAGATGATATCCTGGGATGCTCCTGGAGAACAGAGCTTTAGCTTTGTAAAGATAGATCATCCTTGTAACTGCCAGGGGAGGTTCTCCCAGCAGAAAAATGTGAAATCTTTTCTACTGAACAAGCTAGGGAAATTAATATATTTGACAGTGGTCTGCTCAAAAATATATTAAGGAGACCTCCTTCAGGTGGAGGTGTAAATGGAGACAACTTGCAAATGGCTCTTACGTTGGTTTTGGTACTTTCTGCATTCAGCACAGCTAAGCTTCCTGATAACTGTTGTTCTTTCTTGTATCTCATGGTTTCTGTTTCTGACCATAACCTCACCTGGAAGGTTACAAGCAGAGAAACTACAAAACAAAAGAACAGGTGAAACTAGAAAAACCTCTTAACAATTTTTTTTTTGATCTATCAAATGTGTTTTTCTCAGGTTTGGGGCAGCTGAAGTTCCAGATTAATTTTGTCTTATACAAAGAAGTTCACTTATCTGTTTAGCAGAAGTATAAATAGCTGGAAGAAGAAACCTGACTCACTGTTGTCATTTTTAGGAGGGCAGCTGTCARAAAAGGACTTCAACGTACTCAGTTTGTCTTTGGATTTGTATACAACCTATTAATATACCAGCTTTCCTTACACAGCATCTCACTCTGTTTGGAAAAGGAACGCTTCAGTGTCTTGATCTCTTCCAGGAAAATTGCTTCATTTTAGCAGCTTATTTTATAAATATAGAAGTCGATTCCACAGAACTGCATCTTAACTTCATAGGAAAGTATTCTGTGTTTATCTTCTGAAACGAGTGGACATAAAACACTCCATGTTGGAAACTTACAGCATGTGACTTTGAGTCAAAGGGCTTGCTTTCGTCATGCCTAAGGTAAACAAAGCTCTAACTGCAGGAAACATCTCTTGAGGATGGAGGCCATTTAGGAGCCCCATTCTGTGGAAGTTATGAATTGCTTTGGTGCTTTGGCAATTGCTTTGGTAATATAAACGGTTTCCCAAAATGCTAGTGTTGAGCTGTTGATATTTAAGATCCTCTCATTAATCATTGTGGCTAGTTACAGCTATCTATGATCATGAACTGTATTCCTGAGCAATAACGTACAATAGTAGAAAAGTAATCTATGAAAGTGTAGCTCTGGTGAACTTCTGAATGAAGTATGGACTGATCTGAAAGGAGTAGGTACATCATATAGGAGGTCTAGGATGTTCTCAAATCACAGTGATCAAGTTTTTCAACTGCCTCACCTTTGCTTGGTGTGAGTTCGAGTAGCTATGAAAGACCAACTGAAAAAATGGGTGTAAATGTGGATTTTTATGGGTGTTACAGAAAATAGGGGGAGGGATAAAATGGAGATTTTATTAATAATGAGTATTTCTTTTCTACTTTGTAGTTTTATCTGAATGTCTGTGTAGAAGTTAATAATATTGCACAATAATCTCATTGACAAGATTTCCTCAAAAATATAGTGTAAGTTCCCCAAAATAGTGCCTCTGAAAATGAATGTAATTCAGCTGAAGCAAAAAGGCTGGCTGAAATTGCTGAAGCAATGTTGTGTGTTGTATTTCTCACTGTTCTGGCTGATGGAGGGGKAATACTTTGCTGTCACAGTATTGGAAGTGATTCATGAAAATGCATGTTAYGAACATTTAAGTGACTTCTTGGATTCTTGGGTTTCAGTCATCAAAGCTGCATGTTTATACTTTGTAGAGGAGTTTTATCTCTTAAAAGCAGATGATAGAGAAGAGTTTGCTTGAGTAATTTCCAAAATAGCTGTAGTGGGAGGGAAATGCAAAAAGAAATGTTTTTTCACCATTTTTCCCTCGCCGTTTTCCAGAACATCTCCATTATTTATGAAAGGRCTTCTTTTTCTCCGGTGTCCAGCTAAGATGTATATTCACATCAGTATCTGGCCTCCTCCTGGAATGGAAGAAATATARTTGGGGGCTGCTTCCCCACACTTTAGAGGCAGCCTTAGAGCTAGTTCAATTCATCCCTGTTGGTTCTTTGGTCTTTGGTGCTGGGTTTGGCACCAGAGCCTATYGAACAGTATGACTTCAAGAAAGTGTGATTAAAAAAGCATTTGCAATGCATGAATTTGTTTCTAATCTCACTTTAATCTGACACTGCTTCAGTGTAGCTCCGTTGATATAAGCTGCTGGGTTTGTTTGTTTTGTTTTGTTTTTGTTCTTTTGATTTAGAACTACTTATGCCAGAGCTGGTTTGAGCCTTCTGTTCAAATTGCTTCATTAGCCAAACTTTTCTTAGTTGAAAAAGAGATGGACTGCTAAAGAAAATTACTGTTTGGGCCTTTCTATGAACAATATTTCCAGTTATTGAGATTATAATTTTGAAGTTATATCAAAGATATATATTGAAATTATAATTGAAAGTTATAAATTCACAGCAAGAGTATTTTCTGCAGAGCACTTGTAAAAGTGTCTTGTGGATTCTGGCTTCTTTAGACTGGACTCTTATTGCCATTGTAACCTTGCTTAGGCTACAAACTCTGAGTAAGGAGTGTGTTTTTTTTTTTTTTTTTTTTTTTATTGTGTGTCCTTGGTGTCTACCACAACAGGATGCTTCTGCCTGATTAGAGCATGTGAATGCTACCACAGTACAAATATTGTTAATGAAAGTAGTAGGAAAAACAACACTTTTTTATCCACTATTGCTGCCTGAAAGAATATTTAGAATATGACAAGGATACATGAAATTCTAAATCTGAGCCAACTTCAAGAGACTATTTTTGGAGCTGAAGTCTTGCACAGTACCTGGGGAAGGTAATGCACAAGATCCCCTCAGAGAGGAGGAAACGTAAGAAAACTGCTTCCAGAGAAGGAGATGCATATTTATGAATATTGTGCAAATACAATAAATAGAATAAATATTTGTAAATGTGCAAATAAAAGTTAATAACTTTTAAAAAAAATTAAACAGGTTGTCTCTAGCACATTGAATTTATCTAAGGCATTTCTGAAAACTGTCCTGTAGCCTCAATTCAGYCTGACCAATGACAAGGATTGTCACTTTATTTTTTAATATATGATGTTTGTGGCATACTTTTATCTCCATCACAAAATCATTTTAAAACTGGGTTTCCATATTTTATAGTTCTAATTAGAGATTTTAATTTGTTTTAATATCATGCTTTTTTTTTCCCAGAATGTATTTTTTTAGTCCAGAAAGGCCCATAAATTTCCTCTTCCTAAATAATGTTTATTTAGCAACAAGGAAGCAGGAGTAAGCCTAATTGTTTGAGTGAATGTCTGTGTGTCTGAGCTTGCCAAAGGAAGAGAGACAAAAGAAGTGTAAGGATCTGCAATCTGATACATGTCTTCAGGCAGCTTTTATGAGCTTAATTGCTTAGTTTTCAGACTGGCTTGACTTTCATATTACCAWTTTCTGTCACTTAAGTAGGTGAAAATTGTTCTGTTTGCTCAAAACAGAGGGCATGTACTAGTTTTGCTAACTATACTCCCATACAGGAAAGTGGAAAGCAGCTGGAAATAACAATTATTCATGTAGTTGGCTCCTACCTGACAGGTCCTGGAGCTGGTGTGATGCAGTAGAGGACTCTGCCTGTCCTGCCATGGGAGACAACAGCTGGCAGGGATGTTGCCTTCTGCACTGGGCACCTCTTAAGCTTATCCTCACCCTCCTGGTGCTGCGTGAGCCCTATTTGTTTCCTACATTATGATATGTGTATTTCAGGCAGCTTCTTGAAGGAACTTCTCTAGGCCTTGCCTGCTGTGCTGGTCTGCCCATGTGTGTGGGAATGAAAGGAGRGAAGGCCACTGATGTGCTGGGTGGAGGAAGTCAAGAATGGACAATGAGGGGGCTGCTGCAGTGGCATGTGCTTTGCCTGTGTGACAAGCCAAGTCTCCTGGCCCTGCCTGGTGTGGCAGAGGCTGTCCTCACACCCAGGACTCCTGAAAGCTTTTGTGGTGACACCAGAAACTGAGCCAAGGGTAGCTCAGCACAGAAGGGTGTAAYATGGGCCTGTAGCTGATGTCAAGCTGAATTCTCTCAATATAGATGCTATAATGGAACAAAATATCAAGTGAGATTGGATGTAGCTGCCTTCTGGATAGGAAAATAAGAGGGGATATGAGAAATGGTGCTGTCAAGGTCAGCACAGGCTGTTTCCATGTAATGTCCTGTCAAGCTGCCTTCATCTCACTCAACCTTCCTCTGAAATTCCCCCAGGAAAATACTTATATGAGGGYTCCTAATCTAGTCTTTCAAGCTGTCTAATTCCAACCCCAGTGAGTTCTACCAACCTTGGTTCTTTAATTCTTGCCCCCACTGTTCTCTGCTTTCTCCACAGGGATGCATGAGACTTTATTCCAGAAATCTAGCCAATTCAGTCCTTTAGACACATCAATTATCAGTCTGTTGTGAAGTTTACATCAAGAGGCAGAGTTTGCTAAATGAGATTGTCAGGTGTGTCTTTCAATCATTGCCTTTGTAACAGCCTAAGAGTGACTGAGTTGGTACTGAATCTTCTGCCACCTCCCAGCTCATATCTCAGMGAATAGCTTAGCCTTAGCTTTTTTTCTTTTTATTTTTTTTTTAAATACATGTTTATCTTCATCATGTAAGAAGCAGGAAGTCTTCTGTTATGGCATGGAGGTTGGGTTGGTAAATGTTTCGACAGACATTTATCTCCTTTGATTCTGYGTTGGTGGGTGTTGTGAGGTTGGCCTACGGTTGCTATTTGTGAAGCTTGGAGGARGAAATCTTGTTCCTCAGGAAGGGTGAGAATGAAATCAGATTAGGTGTGGCTCCAGGTGAACTGAACACCTTTTGGTAAGGGGAATGCAGGTATGAAACATTCGTTTGGATTTAGAAAATCTAGGCATGTAAAAAAGCAGTGACATTGGAGGTTTTATCTGTGTAAGCTCTGTGTAAGGACACAGTGAACTTGATTGTATACAAGGTATTATCTTTGTCTATCAGTTGCTTGCTGGCAATCTTAGGTGTATAGGCAAAGGGCTAAATCTTCCAGTAGCTGGAGTAGTAGTAAAGTTTAGTGTTATATCCATTTTTGACATAACTAGAATTATCTGTCAGCATTTGAAATGTATGTTGGTTGGTTTCTCTGCCTTCACTGCCCAGCTGCACCTGGAGGTGATCCCACCAGTGAGAGTTTTGGCAGCCTAATGTGAAAACCAAAAGACCAAAGGGTAAATCTTCAGCTGGAGATACTACCTATCTTTGTAGAAAGAAACATATTTCACAGTTGTCGAAGCGGACAGCTCATAAAGTTAGTCATCCTAAAAGACTGGTCAAATTGTAAAATAAYCTCTTCAAAGATTAAGTTCCACTTCCTTAGGTGGAACTTCCTTTTGTGTACAAGCCATGCAACTCTGGCGTTCAGGAAGCCTCTGGAGCAGGCGCAAGTTGTCCCTGTGCTGTTCCCAAAACATGGTGCCCAGGTGCTTCTTGTGATATAAGAGTTCAGTTGCTGAATTTCATTAATTCCCATGTAAGGAATAAATAATTGTCAAAAGCATGGAATAATTTGGTCAATGGCCAAAGGGTCTGACTAGTACCTGTGCTCATGGTAAATGGATGTAAAATCTTCTAAGATGTTTTAGAGCTACAGAAACTATTAAACCAAAATTTGTTATGTGTTTCTCCTGCATCATCAAAACCCCCTAAACTGAAAGCCTCCTGAAACCCGTGAGAAGAAAGGTGAATTAAGGCCTGTTTTTATTGTATGCTTCTGATGTAGTATCTCAGGAAATGGGAAATATAAGTATTGGATTTACTGTTAAAATAGGAGAGTGAAAATATTTAGACGAAGCATCAAAAAAACCCAGAGGAGAAACTTGGTCTCAGGCATGGGGTTTCAGGAGTTAGTCACTGATGATAATTATTTCTTTAGCATATCAAACTGAATATTCAGCAATTGCTGGTTGTGAGCAATGCTGAATTTTCAAATAGTGTTGGAGATGCATCTGAGACCAACGCTTCCTTTGATGAAAAGCCTCAGCCTCCTATGAATGTTGGGGAAAATAAAATGCAAAACCCAAATATTTAGTTTCAGTAGCTGTAGTGCACTTTCTTCTGTGTTGGCCAAGCAAAGTCCCAGGTCCCTGAGCTGTAATTTGCTGGCAGCAAAACCTTGATGTTCCTTCAGAAGAGGTGATGCAGAGTCTGCCTAAAGCATAGTTTTGTTCTTGGCAGGTGTCAATGCAAGTCTTTTTCAGYGTTTAACTTTCTTTCACAAACTATGGACTGAATTTTCAACCTAACAAAATAAATCAGGTCTAAATATGGCCTTATAAAAAAAAAGACTGCACGAATTTTTGGTTCTTTGCACAAAGCCATACCAAAAGATGCCTGAATCTAATATTTACTCTGCCTCTGARTCCTTAACCAAGATAAATCGCTTTCTTTTTGGCTATTGGCCAAAAGCCTATGATTTGGATTTCAGAGAGATGATCTGTTGCCAATTTCCTCTATTTATCTTTCATTCTTTTACTTCCTTCAGCTGCAGGCAAGCATCACATTACAAATGCTGCTGAAAGGTTTGACTTTTGACCTGGGTATTTTTCAGGAAGAATTTGCCTAAAAAAATTGATGTCTTATGTCTGCATTAACCTGTGCTGTAGTTGACTGACTCCAAAAGGCCCACCTCTCCACCTAACTGGAATACACATTTTCAAAAAGATATTTTGATATTAGCACTTGATTATTTTCTTTTGTTCCCAGCTGCTGTGACCATTGCAAAACAGGCCTGTAAAAAAAGAAATCTTCAGGTCAGATGATATCAAATGTTATCTTCATTTTGGCCTTGCAAGGTCTCTATTTTCTAAGGATGCATTTTGCTTGGTTTCTGTTCTAAGGCTGTTCTCTCTTAAYCCCAATCCAATCGAGTGAGGAACAGAGCACTAACCTCACACTCTGGCTCGTATTCTGACAATGTCGTCTTAGTTATAAGTATAGTTCTCTAGATTACTTTGGATTCCTTCAGTTCCATACTGCTGTCTGCTTGGACTTTAAGATAACTCTCTACTACCCTCTTCCTCTAAACTCTTCCTCTAAATATCTTGATTTAGTGATACTTTTTTGTTTTAAGGATCCTTTGTTTTGTAAGCTTTTCTCCTACCTATTTTCTTAACATGCTTTTATGATTTCTCTTAAGATAATATTCTAAATTATGCATAAACTTTAAGTAACTGATGTCTTGTTGGTATAATCAATAGTGACAGGAATAAAATTTCACATGAGCTTTTCACACCTGTAGGTGCATCTGTCCCCATATTTCCAAGTTTGTTGCAATGCATGCAATTCTGCATGATTCATGCTATAAATCAGCACCTACATATTGGGTCTAAGAGACAGGTGTGTCATTAGGAGACAGAATTCAAGCCAACAGCCCAGAATGATGTAATARTTTCCAGAAAGCTGTTGGAAATGATATTAGAACAGAGTTATCTATATCTTTTTCTTTCCCAGGCCATTAACATTGTTACTAAAAATAACTATTTTTTTGATTAAGGATATATGGACACTAATGCAGATAAATAATACATTTGATGGTGGAATATGGACTGCTCTTCAGTTCTGATTTGCAATGTCTTGTTTACATTTGCTAGAATGTTTTTAACATGGATATAATCTTTCCATCGCARCTTTTACAATGTGAAATTTCAGATTTTCTCTGTGCTATTTGTTTCCATAGGCAAAGAGAAGTCATTTTTTTTTTTTAATGTCTGCCTTCCTTTGTTTTTAGGCAATGAGACTCCAAAATAATAATAATAATACCTGGAAGAAGACCAGAAGAAAATAAAATTTAAAAAAGTAGAGGGTGCTCCATTTGTACCATATTTAGACATCTCAACCTTAATTCTGGGCAATAAAATGGTGGCTGTGAAATTCTCTGCTTCCTGAAACCTGTGGTGCTGGCATGATCTCCTTTTCATGATTTATAACCAGTGAAAGTTCTCCTGTTATCTTGGCCCATTTTCAGCAGGGTGGACTGTGATTTGTTTGGTTGCWGTCTGAAGTTATCCAACTCATAATTTTCCTGCATTTGCAGTCTTCTGAGCCTTTACCCTGGCATTCATTCTTCTACCTTTTTTTGTCTAATTAAATCAGACCTATTCAAACTCTGAGATAGAAGAGCAAAGGTCAAAAAATGTCAGACATCCTTAACAACCTCCATTAAGCCTTGTTATACTGGAAGTGCTCTCGCTACAAGTCCAGAAGTGGCACCCTTGACTTCATTAATTGATTTGACCTCCAGGTAGCTAAATTCTAGCAAGAACTCCTCTGAGCAGAAGGAGAAAAGGGGATAAAATAATAAAAGAACTTAACAGAAACTCTGCTCCTCAACCTGAGCCTTGTTACAGCACCAGAAAAATGGAGTTATTTTATTGCACTACAGAGACTTGGACATAGAAACTGATAGAAACCAAGCCCTCCAGTCTCAATGGTGTTTCCATATGTTTTACTTTTAAGTTGGGAAGAGAGGGAGCAGAGCAGTCTGTGTTCGGGAAAAGGTCAACTATATTGTCTGAATTTCTGAAGTTGTGCATTGTATGTGTGCTGTGGTTTGATATTTTATGAAGGAAGCTAAGCTAATGAGACTGAAAAGGCAACTACCATGATGTGCAGTGGGTGGAAAATAGTAAGTTAGACCAACTGAAGGGACCTGCAAGTCCATTTGATACAGATGCTCTTCTGGTGTGGGTAAGATTTGCAATTAAAGTTGCTTTAGACTCTTGTAGTGCAGGAGAAGAGGGATACTCAGCCTGGAGGTGATGCTGAGTTTGTAGAGGACACAGGAGAAAATGAATACGTTTTCTGTTGGACAGAGCTTAAGGATACTCTTCAGTCAAAGAGTAGATAACTAGGAGGAGAAAACATCATTCTTTTCCCATCCCATCCTCTCATTTTCCAATGTCTTGTTTAGTCGCCAGGGATGAAGTAGCCTATATCTCACCTGCGCTGTGACCAGGAGCATTTCCCCATTACTGAATGTTTTTAGAAAATCCAGAAGGCACATCAGGGTGAGAAGAGGTCTCAAAAATCAAACCAGATCATGACTGTTTAAGCTTGAGCACAGACTGGGTTTCTGTCCTAGGGCCAGCAAGCAGCTGGATGAAGTGACAGCCCAGGGAAATCCAAGCTCCTTTGGGAACGCATGAGCTCATTCTGCTTGCAAAACAAAGCAAGCAATAATAATGAACTCACCTCTGTTTAAAGAGTTAATAAGAGTGATGAGAACATAAAAATGGCATGAGCAACAGTATGCTTGGCAAACTTGAGTCCAACTAAAGTCACTRATGAAAGGAGTCTGTAGAATGAAGATTAAAAGATTAAACATGTTATGGATTGAAGCTGATGAATTTAGAAGTTATGAAGTCCAGGGCGATCCTGTTGAGAAAGAGAAGTAAAATGTATGCACCTGTCTACCACAGGGGACAACTCAGGCTCTGTGGGGAAGTTTCATCTCCCAAAAACCCAGAGTTATGCTTTACCAAATATATATATTATGTATGTATTTAAGATGTTATGAATCTGGACATAAATAAGCATAGGGTTGTATGATCAATTTTTTTCAAGTTCAATCATTTTAATCAGTATGTTTTTGAGAATGGATCTGGATTTCAAAGCTTAARTCTTTCCAGTTCAGTTACTAGTAACTTTTAAGGAGATTGAATTTTATTTCAGGGACACAAATAATGAAAAACATATCTCATTCAAGTTTTAGAAGGCAGAGGAATACATTTTTCTAAAAAACGCAACATTTCAGATTTTTGATTGGGCAACACAACATTAAGCCGTTTGCAAATCTCAGAAAAATTGCCTTGTAGCAATGGCAAAAAAAGTAGTGAAGAAGTAGAATGAGGAATTCTGAAGTCTTGTGCTGCTTGTATTGCCACCCTCCCTGGTGTTTCTACTAGATGACATCTGGTTGAAAGAATAACTGGGAATGTGCTAAACTGGGATTGCAATACCAAGATATTGAAATCCTTTTCCACTTGAAATATTAACAGAGAAAGGAGAGACTGAATGCATTTAAGGAAATCATTTTTTAGCCCAATCAACCAGTGAGCCGTGAGAATGACTGGAGTAAAATAAAAATGTTTCTTGACAGAAAACAGGAGATTGGTTATGTATAGAAGTAAGTCATCTGCATAGAACTTGAGTGTACAGTGAAAGTCAGCAATGTGGAAAGCAATGCTCTCTGTATGACCTCTGGATCATTGCAGCTAAAGGTTCAGCAGCTAAAATGACTATCTTGAATGAAAATGGCAAACCGAGCATGCATCTCTGAAAATATAGCAGTGTTTAAAAAATACCTTTCTGAGCACTTAGATAGGGGGATGTTTGCAAAGGAGAGGAAACCAGCTTGATAAAATGAGATGAAGCTGCCTCATCCAAGCATGTAAAATAGTTGTTGCCGTTCAATTCAGCTAAAAGTGGTGTGCTTTTTCTTTTTTTTTCCCCTCCTTCTTCCTGTAGCTAATGAAAAATGCAGTATTTAGGGTGTCACTAACTTTGATGGAGACCTCAATATTTTCAGTTAAAACTTTCAAGCTTAAATATGATCTCCCCCTTTTTTTTTTCACATCCTCTTTTATTTTGTTAAGTGTTGCATCCAAAATTACTTGCCCTTGGTGTCTGGGTGCTAAGACAGTATAGTTGTTTGAAAGATTGCCTGTCACTAACCTAGTTTCTGTCTTGACTTTAAACAACCCTTCGCATGATCCCTTCATGTCTTTTCATCATATTAAGCTCCTTGAAAAAGTCATCCTTCTTACCAGACCCTAGATTTTTTTTAAAGATGGCATTTATCTTTTTCCTACTTGTTTCCTTCTCTTGCATTATATATAACATTACCTTGTATTTGATCATGAATGGAACTGGGGTCTTTCTGGAGTGCTGACTGCCAAAAGCTTAGGTCTGCACATCACATCTGTCCTTAGGCCCACTAAAATCAATGGAAAAATTAGGCTTCTCAGTAGACTTAAGACTCTCCATAGATGAGGCCAAATTAAAAGCATTACGAAGGAGAACAGAATCCAGATACTAATTATAACATGTCAGAATACGAGCCTCCTGCATTGTATTGAATTGGCATAGGTCCTTTGAAGTTGCTGACATGATACCGTTTTGGGGTACATCTGACTTATCATGACCTACTCTTTGCAAAAATATTTGATAACTAACTTCTGTCCCCTTGTTAGTCCTTCTGAGTCCTTTGGAGAAATAGCTCTTTGGAAAAATATTTTGCATTTCATTTTTGACTCAATTATCTGTTGTTTGTGCAGCTCAGATATACCATTGCAAACACAGCATCAATATGAAACACTTGTTACTTCACGCATGCTGAGCACACGATGTTGAATTATTGCATGCATTGTAAAGTGACAACTTTAGCATTACTAAGAGGCTGTGCTCCACTTGTGGTGTTTTTTTAACCTTTAATCAAAACTCAGAGTTATCTCAATCAAAACACGTTTCTTATATTTAAGAAATAATGTGCAAGATTGGTATGTCTTTCTCTGAAGCCTGGGGTGGGATTCTTGAAAGTGTTAAAACAGTTATTTTGTAAGAAGAGGAGCCACATACAGCAGGATTTTTATTAATCTTTTCCTTTTGAGGTTTATACAAGCCTTAATTAAGAGCATGAACATGGAAACCCAACAAATTAGATGTATTCTGGGACAACAGCGTTTAAGGTACAAGTTATACACATAGCCACTAAGAGGAGAAAAAGATGAAATCAAATAACTTGGAACCAATAAAGGAATGTAATAATAAAAAACAAACTAAGAAGTCGTAAGATAGGATAGATACAAAAAGGRTCTGAATGAAGTGATTGTAGGAGCTGGAGTAGCACTCTTATCGCAGAGTGGGTTAAAATGGTTAAGTTCTCTCCTATTCTGGTTTGAAAATCAGAAGGCAAAACCTTAGCAAGTACATGGTGATCCTGCAGYCTCAGAACTGGGAAAAAAAAGTGCCAGGGAGGTTGGTCTGTTTGCCTGCTGGTGTGTAGGGGCTGCTGTGAGGAAGCTGAAGTCTCTCGCAAGACCCAAGAGTGCCCTGTGCATCAGAATATCTCAGCCTGACCCTTCTTGCAAATCAAGTGGCCTGACAGCCCTTGCTGCAGAACACTGAGTAGCTGCAGAGTAGCTTTACTCCCCCAGTTTTGCTGATCACATTTTTCACACTGTTTTTTAAAACAAGAC
The DNA here is from genome assembly GCF_003342845.1 of Nothoprocta perdicaria. NCBI lineage: Eukaryota > Metazoa > Chordata > Aves > Tinamiformes > Tinamidae > Nothoprocta > Nothoprocta perdicaria. Next base: position 6,669,068 of record NW_020456087.1, on the reverse strand, counting down.
CTAGCTGCTCTTCTGAATTTACCAATCYCTCCCCTTTTCTTTGCCTGCCTGCCTTGAGTGCAGCGTATGTGCTGATCTCCCATTTTACACACAGCAAAACATTGCTGACGTTGTTACTCACTGCTTACATGTTCCCCCTAATTCTCTTGCAGGCAGTTTTCCCTGTTAGGGGTCAGAAGGACAGGTAAGCATGTTTTACATGATGAATGTAAACTTTTCTTGTTGTTTAGCAGGGGTCCAACATTGCAATGGTACCAGGTGACTCAGCAATGTTGTTTTCTCTGTTTCATCCTTCTGATGTGGAAGGGAGCTAGCGTTAAAGCAAAATATGTTTTGCTTCTTGCACAAGTTGATTTTTAAATGCCATTAATCTATGGGTTAAAGATCAAAGTTCCTCAGAACAACTGGACGGCTGGGCTTGAAATGCACATATCTGATCAGCACAAACTGCTTCTCTCAGTAGCTGCACTTTTATAGGCTTGTTATGCGAAGAAGAAGATGGAAAGCTTTGTTACAGCCCTGAATGTCTAGGAAAACTGTGATTTGATAGGTTTGATRTCCTGGATTTTGTTCAGACAGTGCTCTTGCAATTCAAATAATTACATTGCCCAATAAAACCTGTGAGGAAAAACAATTTTCAGAAACAACACTCTGAGCTGGCCAGAGGGTAACTACTTTTATTATACACAGAGGAAACATGAAACCTGCTTGTGTTCCAGGAAACGAAAGGGATCAGAGTATTCTGTCATATAAATGTAAGACTAAGAAAACAAACTTGGCCTTGGATTTCTTAGAAGTTGCCTCAGATTTTTTTTCTATGTAAATWTAATGGATAGGGCTCTACAGAGTCACGAGAAACAATTTGTCACTTGTCAGTATGTTCTGGAGAGAAATAAGTAAAAACTGTTAGAATTCGGACTACTTCAGTATGTTTTCAAGGTCAAACCTATTCACCAGGTGTTACTCAGACAAATGTGATCCAATTGAAAGGAATCTGAGAACTAGTGCTACAGCTTTGAGGTTATAGTAAGACCTCTGTCATCTTCTCTGGCTCCAGCCAAAGTCACCTGGGTCTGGCTTTCCCCACAGACTCAACACTGTACACACTGAAAAACATCTTTTAATTGACATTATGAAAGGTTGGTCAAAGGAACAGCTAAAAAACCAAAATCCCTAAACTTCAAAACAGATATGACAGGCAGATAATTTTGAAATAGGTTATTTGAGAATGATGACCTTAGYACTCAAGCTACTGTCTGTCATCTTTACCTTGATCATCATTGTGTCAGTAATATATATATATACATATATATATATATATATAAAAAAATATCCAGCACAGTAATCATCTACTGAGTGCTATATAAGGTAGCAGTGTAGCTCTTGCTTTCAGGAGCTCATGGTCACGGTTAATGACATTATGCTACTATCCTCTTCCCCAAACCCTTGCAGTTACATGAGCATATTCTCCTTTGTGAGAACTGTACATAAAGTACCTTTCTGTCTTCCTCACTCCTTTGATTAGGAATATGACATATACAATACTTAGCATCTATTAAGGGAAAGAACCAATRGAGGCACTTAAAGAAATGGCTTTGGGGTGATGTATCGGATATAACGACAAAAGGAAATTCTTTTGACAGCTTGTGCTTTGAGAAGCCTTGACAAGTGAGCATCAAGTTACAATTGCGGTGTAGCTTAATGTCTCGGAAGCAGCTGTAGTAGACTAGTCTGAAGGGACACAAAGGAAGAGGTCACTGTAAAGTGGAAACAGAGCAGGAAAAAGTTTAGTGTGCTTAGAAGGATCATTTCAATTTCATTTGTCCCTGAATATCCATGTAGAGACTTCAAAAGAAGACAGAGGAATGAGTAGGAATAGACAGAGGGAGACAAATGGATCTGTAGAAGAGAGGTACATTTGCAGGTAGTCCACAATGGCATTAGAAGGATTTAAACAACAGACTTTGAGGGAGATATTTTGCATAGGAGGTGAGAGGCTRGAGGCTGATGGTGTACCTCAAGGAGGCAGCTGAAAATGCTGCTGAATGAGTCTCTAAGTAGAGAGGAAAAAAAAGAATCTGTTGTCTGTAKTAAAAAGAATATATGTGACAGCTTTGATGGAGTGTTCATGAAATCACAGGGGACATGGGCAACACTTAAGTTATTCTGTCTGCCTACCTTTCTTTTTCTGCCTAATTATTAACCAGACAGTACTCAGGATCATAAAGAAAATAGGAATGTGTTAACATTTTCTGCTAGATGAGTTTAATATTGAGGAGCTCAGAAATAATGGCACTCAGTTACCTGAAGCCACTTAGATTGCTTGCAGCTCAGAAGAATGGATGTGAGCTTGTGCTGTGCAATGCAGAGTAGGATTAGATTTGCTGTAGATAAGCTCCCKGTAAACTGACCGCAATTCTGTAGTACATGGGTATTACAATGGAGCTTGGCTCTGGTGGGAGGTGATAATAGAGCAGCCTGGAACTTGACAACACTGTGGTTAGATCCATTTCCTCAGGAAACCAGACACGAGGTGACAGTAACAGAAAACTACCTTTAAAATAACCTCTGACAGTCTGCAGATTTCTGTGACACCTTATGTTAACATTGCACAATAAGGGGAGTATCAGCGTAGACAGGACTATTTTTAAGAGTTTTGACTCTTGCTCTCTAACGCATCAAATGCATAAACTGCAGGTAGCAGTATATTTTTGTGTATTCCTGCTATTCTGATGCAGGAAAGCATGGTTAGCACATGCTCCTGGGGAGAACTGGGCCCAGGGGACATCAGTTGCAAAGAAACAGAAACTTGCAAGTATGGCAAAGTGCCCACTGGAATGCCCCACTGGACAGGATCCAGCACTCCAGGACACATGCTAAGTTGTTGCTGCTTCCCCATTATGTTTTTGATCATCTTATTCTATGAGATTTTTCTGTTGATTTTTTTTTGGCCTGTTTTGAGCCTCCCTAATATTTTGGCAAAACATTTCAGGTGGTGGAGAGGAATGCTTCTTGCTTCAGATTCCTTTCTAAGATGAGAAGATGAAAGAAAAACGTGCCTAAGATGCTACCGTCCTCCTTTTAAATGTAAATCAATGTGGTTAATGTTTTTGCATATAAAGCTGCCCTTCTAGTAAATCAGGACATAAGGTGTTGTTCTAGTGAAGCACTGTGATGAAATGGATAAATGTAGTTAGAGCTGCATGGCCAAGAAATTGGCCACACTGTCCAGGTCACTTGCAGGTATTAAGAACTAGAACTACTACAAAGATTATGGACTTGATTTAAAACTGATCAATGTGCTCCTTCAGTTTGAGATGTCAATGTTTCTGTAAGGAAGCACTGACAATTTGCAGTATTGGCTATTACTTATATTCCGTGTAACCAAGTAGTCACCCAACCCATCTTTGAGTCTTTCCATCTAGTATGGTCAGTCATATGGGAGTCATAAGCTGTGTGCTGTTGGGCAGATAGGGTATGAGGAAGATATACAGTCAGTGTACTGCTAATAACACAGCATCACTTTGTTTATTTTTTCCTTTTCTTTTCCTATGGATTTACATGTGCAATTTGTATTGGGAAAAATCCCAGCAGAAGAAAGACTTGGAGGGGARATAAATTGCAGAGCATCACACTCTGATTTTACTTTAATTTGGGAATACAAGATTTTTCCAAGGAAATTCTTCTGGTTCCAACAAGTGATGCTTTTGCTCAAAAGTGCTGTAACTTTGAACCAGGAAGCAAAATAACCAGTAGGGGTCCTTTATCCAGTGCTTTTGCAGTGATCCAAACTTTCAAACACGAACTTAGTTCTGATGCTAGACTTACAGCTTGATTAAGAGGGTAAGTCTCTAGCCAATGTTACTAGCCATTTCCCAGGAACAAAAGACTAAAGCAGAGACTGAAACTACTTGCTTCAAGAGATGACTGTCCCTCATGAGTTTAGGAAGCACGGGCAAGTGAAAGAAGGGGATGGCAATCTCAAGCAGACAGTGGGTTGCTTGAGTGGGACAAGCCACTGCCTCAAGCGAAGGACAGTGGGTCCCTTGCTTGGCTTCTTCACTAAGAGGAATATGGACTTAGAAGCTATTGACCTGAGGCATCTCTAGCATTTTAATAACAGCAGCTGGTAGACAGTCTAAGGCTTTGTGTTTAATGTTTTCAGTATTAGTTTCTCTCCTTGGAAGCATATCTGATAGTGCCTGAAATATTTTCTCAACCAAATGATAGGACAGCTTTAACTGAAAGAATAATCCAGTACAGTAAATCCCTGTATGTGAGACACAGTCAATGATCTCAGAGGGAAAAAAACAAACAAACAAACAAACAGAAAAACCCCACTTTGTTCAAGTCAGCCAAATTCAGCTGGATGTATCCACCACTATTGCTCTTAGTCATTTCTTCTCTTATTTCATTACTTTCTGGGCTCGATAAGCCATAGTCTCTAAGGACAGAACTAGTGAGGAGGACAAAGCCTCTGGTCACAAGGACAAGATGTTATTGGAGCATCTGCCAAACATGATAGTGTTATTGTGTTTTGTATGACTATTTGTGAGCTTACATGTCTCTCCTACTTCCAGGTGACCTGGTGAAAACAAGTTTTCCTCAGCAGGATGGAAATAATTCTGCTTAAAAGTCCAGCATTTCAGACTGTTACTGTGTCATTAAGTGTAGGAATGCTAAGAGAGTGACTATACTATTAAGAAAAGCCTACCCTTGTGGTACCTGCAGTAAGGTTGTGCTTTAAGTCAAAATTYAGAGAAATCTGACAGGCTATGAAGTACAATTAAAACGGAGCATGTCAGTAATAAGAAGCCACAAAGCATGCATAATCATGAGATAAATGACCTCAACGGACAGATGATGATGAGCCAAGGAGAAGCCAAGGTCAATTATCAGAACTTCTAATTTTAATGCTATAATTAATAATGAATTCTTCAAGAAAGAATGTTTAAAGAAAATTGTATTCTGGTATTAAAACCTGTTAAATGTTAAACTTATGCAATTTATGCAAATTAATCTGATAAGAGGAGACAATTAAGGTTTATAATTAACAGATAAATACAAATGATCCAGTGATGAAGGTCTTGGTTTCTCCTCTGTCTTATGAGACAATGTAATTGATTTTTATAAATGCTAATTTATATGCACTGCTAACCATTAATACATTGAAGAGATCATTTATTAAATTAAAGATGAATAGTAGTKTATGCAAAGATAATACCTGAGTTTCACCATCATAAAGATGAAAGGGAAGTAGGAAGAAACTAAAGCTTTGAATGTTTGAATGGATTTTCTTTTTCCCTTCATTGCAACAACCTTTGGTGTGCCAAGTATGAAGTATAGGAAAGGATTTTAGTGGAGAAAAACAAGTCTTTAGTTCAATAAGTCTTTAAATGACAGGATGAAGGTTTTCTGGCACAGTGGCACAACCCTGCCTTTTAACATTCATTCTCATGGATGAACGTTGAAGCAATGTGCTTTCTTATTTTCCTATGCCTATTTGTGCTTTTCCTTTATGTCTTCCTGGGAGAAGGTGTCATATTCATCCTGGAATGAAGCTGCTTATAGGAGAGCAGCTCAAACATTCGTTACAGCTAGTGGTGTAGCTTACCTTTCATAAAGCTTTCCCTCTCCTCCCTTACTTTCAGGTAAGGKCCTTGCCAAGGCCATTGAGAAATGGCTTCCAATGGCTCCAAAATGCCCTAAAGTGGGAAACTGAGCACCACACTAAAGGTTCAAGGAAGGGGGAATGAAACAGCCATACTGTTATAGCAGATCTGATTACCTCCAAGATTGAATTTCTAGCAAAATACAGGGGATATTTGCAATACCTAAATACTGTTCTATTCTATTTTAAAAGCACTCTCGTGATTATTTATTTATTTATTGCCGGTCCTTTCCTGACATCTTTTGCATCACATTTTGTGCTGAGTTTTTCTGTAGCACTGCCTCAGAAGCAGGTACCTTGTGCTTCACGAAGTACAAGGATGCCTGCAGGCACTGGAGGGATTTTCACCTCCTCTTGCAATAAGTGGAAAATCCAAGTACATTAGTACAAAAGGTGCCGTTAATGCATTTTTTTCAGAGCCCTTTTGCTTTKCTTTTTAGTCACAAGTAGCCAAATGTGTGGAGAGAAAGTGTGATGAGAAGGGTAAGTCAGGGCTGTGCCCATGTGGGACTTTCTGACCTCCAGGGTGGCTGGAACCGTCTGGGTTAGGGCTGCACAAGGCCTGGGGTGCCAGGGCTCAGCATGGGCGAAGCACAAGGTGCAGAGCAGGTGCCCAACCCGCTGGGAACTGGCACGTGTTTCAGTAAAGCTTCTGCTGTTCTTCAGAAATCCAGCATTTTCCAATGAAAGCACTAGGAGGCCGCAGATGGATACTGGCTGCTAGTTTCTATGATGGTCCAGTAAGTCCTTTGGGAATTTTGAGTGAAAAACCCTTTTTTGGTAATTTGTTTCAAGTATTTAATGAGCCTTAATTTAAATACTAGATTTTCAGTGTTACCTTTTGATTCTGGAGATGAAAGTTCAGATATTCCTGCAATGTTTTATTACATAATAGATAATGTCCTTGTATTAATATTCAAGAACATATTGACTTGGGAGTGGGGTGGCAACCAAAAGCAATTTCAGATGACTTTTTTTTTTGATAGTGAGAGAGTAGATTCTCCCTTCTCGCTTGTTCCCACTCCTGTTCCCCTTTTTCCCCCCCCCCCCTTCAAAAAAAAAAAAAAAAAAAAAAAAAAAAAAAAAAAAAAAAGACACTAAACTTTTGGATCTATCCATATTCAGTTTTAATAAGCTTCTAACTAATGATTCTGGAAGAGGCTGAATACTCACAGCAGATTTCCAGTGGGGCAAAACCGAGGACCAGTTCTCCTTAACCTAAGGAAAGCAGCATTTGTGTCCTAAGGAAATGGATAGTAGCTTCCCAGATTAGATTTTGTATTGTTTGAATATCAGAAGTCCTTACCATTATTGTTCTGAAAAATCACATAGCAAAGACTATTTTAAAAATTATTCTTTCTRCATAAAATTATATCAATGCTTGACCAATGTACAACTTGTTGAATTTGCAAAGTGGGTTTTAGGATACTTTGGAAATACACTGGATGGAATGGTAATCCAGAATGCATTTCAGTGCGAGTGTCTGGGGGGTGTGGGTGCTACAATAGAGCAAACTCTCTGGAAATATCCCTGTCTGTACTCCGACCTCTTTATAAAGTGTAAGAAGTCCTAAATAGAGTCTATTTTATTTATTTATTTTCTCTCTCTTTTCCTTATGGCATATTTTCACATTAGTATCACCTACTATAGCACCTAATAAAGATGATTTGGTAAAGTCAAAAGATGAGGAAGGCTGCACCCTGAATTCTCTATTCTGGTAGACACGACAAACAACTTCTGTCAGTTGCCAGAAAATTTAATTCAAAGAGACAACTGCAAAACACTTTCATGGAAACGAAGCCAAAAACAAATCTCAGTGYTGAGCTGTAAACAAAAGGGTGAGAGTCTGGTCTCCGAAATGGCTATTTAATTTTGTGGCAGGGACACAGCACAATGGGGCATAGCGGCACTGTCAGCCGGTGTACGTGAAGGAATTTGGTGGTCCGGGGCCAGCTGAGCCCAGCCGAGCATCCGCCTCGCTCTGGAGCACGGTCTGCGAGCTCTGAAAGGCAGCGAGAGCTGTTGTGTGACCTGAGCACTGGGAATACCAATCAGCTGTTTTCCAGGAGCGAGAATGGGAATGGCCAGAGGAGGCTGGAGGCAGGGGGTGGTTTTTAATAGGTAGTACCAGAAGTAAATTTAGACAGTAAATACAAAAAGGATTTTCTCACTGAGTACTAATCTTTTCTTGATTTCTTTCAACTACCAATAAAATGGTAATAAATTCTAAATTGAAAACTAGCTTCTGAATATGCTGTTTTTTTTTTTTTATTGCACTTCTTCAGTCCTTCAGATGCTTTGTCAGAATTATTTGTTAGCTTTTAGAAATTAATTTTAGGAGTGCTGAAATTTGAAAAACATGACATTTTGGCATCTATTGTTAYGTAAAATCAGTGTTTCAAAAGTTTCCTGTGAAACTGAAAATCTACTTAAATGTTGTCAAAACTTTTGTTTGGAATTTCATAAAAGTACTGGCAATTGTTTCAAGTCATCTTGGTTTTGTAGTTTTCATAATCCATTCTGACAGACTACCCAAATTCTTCATTACAGCCATCAGGAGACACTTGCTGTACAGAAGTGATAAGGTGCTTCAGTTAATACGAAGAAGAAMCTGCCCAGAATGATGTGAAGAATAAAGTGCAGCCAGCAGAGCATTGCAGCAGTTGTAACAGCTCGTAGTTGAATCACAGAGTAATTTAAGCTGGAAGGAAGGCCTTGGAGGTTGCTGGCACAGGGACCCTTCCCAAGGCAGTGTAGGGTGAAGATTACCCAGCTTCTCGTGACTACCTGGTCCACTGGCACTACATTTTTTTCCCCCTCCTTGTGGTGATTCTCTCGTTGTGACTTTGGACTTTCTCCCAGGTCCGTTGCTGTGCTTGGCCTAGGCAGACCAAGGATGTCTGCAGCAAAAACAGGGCTATGCTGTGGGGTTAGGCCAGAGCTAGCACTGGGRTCAGAGTGGGATAAGTACTCCCAGCAGGGCAGGGCTTTGCTGAAGTATTCCTGCTATGAGAAAGGGCTAATTATTCCATTTATTCCATTTTAGTTGCATTTCCATATCAATGTGGCTATACTRTTTCTGGTAGCTGGGCCCATAACTCCTCAGGATAGTGTACTAAGGGATGTAAGCTTGTGACCTGCTCATTGCCAGCAGGGCAACTTGTAAAGCGGGGACTCCTGGAGCTCTGCTAGAACATACAGGTGTCCTGGGCCAGAAATTCAGCTTTTTGGGGAAGAGAGACTTGTGCTCTTGCAGAGTGCAGCGAGGATGGGGGCTGGTTGGCAGCTGCTTCTGAGTGCCGTGTTGGGGAGTGCTTTCCCCTTAAAGTGCCTGTCTTGGAGCCAGGAATTGCCTTTTCCCCTGCTTGGCAGCTTGGCCTCCTTCCTATTCCCATCTCACCACTGGCAGAAGCTATGCTGCTCTCCTGCTGCTCATGCCAGAAATGTGTGTGAGGAAACATGTCGAGGGGGAAGCGCTGGGATGCTCTGAAGGGAACTGGGGCCTTTGATGAGTGCCTAAGAGAGAGCACGGGGTCTGGGCTGGGGCCAGGAACTGTAGGAGGAAGGTAGAGAGGGCAAAATAAAAAATCTCATCCTGAGATATTGCTTGCCCTCAAGCAGAAGTTTTTAAAAGTTTTACTGCTGGTTTTGGTGGACTTCAGAAAGCCTTTCTGAATAAGTGACTGGCTGCACCAACTTAAAAAATAATGTTGGACATAGTGTGTTTGTGTTAAGGTAGGACATTGTGTGTGTGACACAAGAAGAGAGAAAAATGTCTGCTTTCATCAGAGTAAGGTTTATTTCTGCACCAAACACTCTGCTCTGCCTTGTTCAAGGAGGATCATCATTCAAAGCACAGTTATATTTATTTGCTTCTGTCTAAGCGTCATGTTGTGCATGTGAAGAGACCGTGTTCCCTTTTTGACAGGAGTGCACCAATTAATTCAGCTTTAAGCAATTTTGTTGAGCCGCCACACAGGTTTGACAGGTTTGATGATATTAAAAGCATGTCAGCCCTCTACGATGTAAGCTCTGAACTGACGAGGCTGGAGAAAGGAGTTCCCTTTGATCAATCCAGCTCTAAAATCTGAACGTGGCTTTGGCTGGAAGGTCACCTGCGTGTTACAGCAGATGGTGAAAATTCAGGTTGCCTTCTTCCTTCCTTCCTTRCTCGTGCAGCTGGTTCACAAAGGTTTGTTAAAAGTTTTGCCTGCTCTAGCACTGTATAATTTGAAATTCCACCAGAGATCCAAAATGTTGTTAATTTATGTAAGAGAGAATTTCATATTGTTATTCTAGCCACAGCATGAAACGTGAATGAAGTGTGAACCCTTGAGATCAACTTGAGTCAGATAGGCAGCAAAAAGAGCATTTGAGTTGATCCAGGAGATTTAGTGAATTAGACCACATCTGACACTGCTAACATGATCTAATACCTTATCAGCTGTGCCATTGAATTAAATAGCCAGTTTTAAAGAAATAAGTATTTGGAAAAAAAACCCAAAAACCTGACTGGTGTTTGGTACGTAGGTGAACTAATTAAGAACTTAGTAGGAGTTTGACACATTATCTTCTTGCACTTAGTGAGGGAAAGAAATAAKACCAAATTCTCATGTAATTGAGCTGTTCAGCTACAAGACTTCTTCACTCAGGACTGCAGGAACTGCTTTCATGTATTGGTTGTTTGCTCTTTTCAGCCATCCAAGATTCAGTATGTTGATTGTATTTTAGTGTAAAAGAGACATCAYGGAGTGACAAGGTAGAACTCTTGACAAATACCTGAAAAGGAGTACTGATATATGTTTCAAAGCACAACATGTATAAGCACCACTTTTTTCTTTTCTCTTCTACAATCAATTAACCAGCAGGCCTGCCAAAACYTCTAGCACTAGGCCTGTAGCTCCTCTCATCTTTCATTTCTTACTTCCAATTGTCATTCAAATAGCTAGTCTTTGCCATAGAACAGGAAAGATGTGGACAGGATGTGTGGACATGCCAAGCTGTACTTTTGTGAGGTAATTGGGAAATATCAAACCAATTTGACATTCAGATATAGCTTTTGGATAAATTTCTTTCTATTCTGTGTACAGAGTCAAATGCTTCTTCCATCTTTCCCCCAGGGCTTACAGGACTCAGAATCTGCAATGCTGTGCCATGTGCTTTTACAAGCTAAACAGTAACACCTGATAGCTTTAAGTGATCAATCTACACATGTTCTRTTCTCAGTTTCCACAAGATGAGTGTTCCTTACTGATGTGTGTAGGTTTTTTATTGATATACGACTTAGTGACGTTCTTCCAGGTAAGCTTTAGTTAGTTTAAYGGCCAAATTTATTTAGCTTCCAYTATTTGAGCCAAGGATTGCTCCTTTTCATATATTCAAGAGCTGTTTTTCTGAGAGGAAAAAAAAGAAAAWAAAAGTCTATGGAAAGTATCAGGTATCAAGTGTGGGGTATGTGATGAGGATTGTTTTAGATATTTGTAGACACTTGCATGATTTATATCACAAATTAAAGAATCCGTATGGGCCTCTAAGTTTTCAGTCTCTTTTAGAATTCCTAAAACAAATAAAAACATGACAAGAAAGCTCTAAGTAGCAGCACTGGAGAGCTTATTTCTGGCTCAGCACATCTGAAGGCTTGCTTTCAACAGCAAAACTAGTGGCTTGCTTTAAAGCCCCTTGCTTTTAAATGATCCTGCATTTCTTCTTCGACTTTCCCTAAGGAGAAATATTGTGCTTGTGTGGCGTTGCTAGGCCAATGGCTTGATTTTGATATCTGTAGCAGCCTGAATTTTGCASTTTTCTGCAGTCTTGAAAGAATATGGATCTCTTGCAGAAAGACGACACGATGCTCTTGTGCAAGAATTCAGAAAGAAAGAGGAAAAGCATTTAGGAGTTGAAAGACTGAAGCATCTGAAACACCATTCGGTCAGAACTAGATATTTTAATATATGGGAAGGAAATGGATTTAGAGGTGGGAACTAGATTGCTTTAACAAAATATTTCACCTCTCTTGGAGCAAAGGAAGTGGTTGGTTGTTTTGTGGTTTTGCCTTTTTTCCAGGAAGAAAAGTATTTTCTGCRTTGCGCTTGCACTTGAGGGGGATTTTTATCATAACTCATTAGTTCTTATCTAAGATCAAGCTAAACTTGATTTTACATGTGTAGTGCTCTGCTTTTCATATTTTAATGTATGGTTTTATTGGCCCAAAAATGTATTAATGAGTGAGAAGAAGTTCAGGACATAATTGAGCGAGTGCTTCTGCACACATGCAGAGGGGGTAGCTCAGACGAAAAAGACCAGAGTTGGAGGGCAGCTATCATCTTACTGCTTCTAAGCACAGGGATCTGTTCTGGACTTAAAGTGGGTCCTTGCCCTTGACAGGACTAGGAATGGGCAAGCCCAGATGAGGGTTGTTGAACRATTATGAAAGCTAACTCCGTGGACTTTGGCCAACTCTGTGGACTTTGGCTACTAGTCTACCTGGGAAAGATGTCTGAAGCTCATCTTAAGAGCACTGTTTTTAGCTGCAGCCTGTGTTTTCCGTGACGGTTTCTTCATGCCATGGTGCTACCCACAGTAGCCATAAGGTTTCTGGGGATCCACAGGAGGACTGCACCTTGCAGGAAGCCTGGCTGCTCCAAGGTGTAGGGGAGAGCAGGACCCATGTGGGAGAGGTGGACCAAGCTGCAGGCAGAGAGCAGGGAGAGCTGCAGCAAACAAATCTCTTTCGCCATCCCTAGAAGTACTCATCCATTCTGCTAGGTCATACTTGAGTTTTTAATTCAGACATACTGCTTTACCCTGGTTCCATGAGCACTACTTGAGCAAATTTTATCTGTCTTGGTAATAAAGCAGACAGTGGAGAGGGTGTTCTCCTTGCTAAATGGCCGCAGCTGCTGCCGTAGCAGCTGAGTTGCTGCAGGTACYGACAGCGACGCGCTCTGGCCCGGCTGCCCAGGCTCTGCAGCTCCTGTGCACACGGCGCCGGGAAGCCGGGATTGCACCTTCTCTTGCGCGCTGTACGTAAAATAGCACATACCCTCTTGTTATCTAAAATGGCAGTGCAGTAAACTAATTAAAAAGGTTATTTAAATTGACAGTGAAACCACCCCCTCCATATGTGTGATTTCCAGTGCAATTCCAGGTCCTACCTCCTTTTTCTTGGAAGCCTTTGAAATGCCACCCTCTACTTGAATAGCCTTCTGTGCTGCAAAACCTTGACCTTAGAAATTAAATCACGGCAACAAGCACAAGGATACATTTCTCAAGTCTCTTTTAATATGGCAAGTTGTTAAAGCTCTGGTCATGCCTTCACAGCCCCACTGGCCCCTTCTCCTTTCCTCACAGTGCAAATATAGCTGTCTGCTTCTGCTATGCTATTTGAGTGTGTTGAATGCACTTCTTCTGTTGCCAAATGAGAAACTAAATTCATATCCAAATTATTTTTTTCTTTATTTCAACAAGAAAGACCTTCCTTTCACTCTTTTTTTTTCCCCCTGTGTCCTGATACATAAAAATTCTTTCCCTGCTTGAGCTCTCATATACTTTTCTGATGAACTTATGAAGCAATTATCTGTGTATCAATATGAAGTATCTGGAGATCCATTAGCTTTCAGTTCAAGTGCTTTGCACCTGTGGAGTCCTGGACTGAGCTACCCCAAACTGCAGTTACCCTCAGAAGAAGAGAATGCATTTTAGAGGCTCATCTTTCACTCCAGGACCTCAGTTTCCCTATATATGCAATGACGAGAAAATATCGTAGATGGAAAGTGGTTTTTGACAGTTACAGGTAATGTTAAAAAACTGCTGTGCTTCCTGGCTTTATTTTTTCCTGCTTACTAACAACCACTGCGTAACTTTTCCCTCCTGAGACATTTGTCARTCATTTTCATGTAAGTATGAAACAGGTAGGTAAAACATCCTCTTTAAAGTACTTTCATAAACATAAGAAAATAATCTTGAAAATGATTAAAATGAAGGACACATTGTATACTCAACTGCCAGGTCAAGGCTAGAGCTACTGGAAACTTTAACATAAATATTAATACAGCAGGCACTTTAATTAGCTCTGCCCTTCAATCACTAGTTTTTTGACCCTTTAGTCTGCATCTTGAGCCTTCATAGAATAGAATGACCCCTGCTTGTCAAGTTAGTTTTCATTCAATTTATCTAATTACTTTTGGGATCATTTTAATACATACTCCATGGAGTGCTAATATTGCCCAACTCTGGCTCCGTTCCTGGACTCGGATCTGTAATGCAGGATGCAGAATGCACATCAGAGCTGTGTTTTGAGATATGCACAGTTCACTTTAAGCCACAGCTCTTGTTAGCAATTCTTAGCTTCCAGTCAGTGGAAATATCTGGCCTTCGTTTTGGTATGGTTAATCCTTTGCCCTTTTATTTCTCTCTCTTCTTACAAGAATACATATTCCTCAAAGTGAAGTGATAACAATTTAGAAAATTGTGGGAGAGCATATCACTGAAATGCAAACATTAGGAGGTGTTGATAGTGGTGCAAACCCACTTTTCAAATCTGCCTCTGCTCCATGGCAATGATTCCCAGTCYGGTAAACTGCAGCCATTGTCCCATTAACAGGTTTCTGAGGCTTCTTCAATGTCCTTTAGCAGCATTCAAAGCTGTTCAAACCTGTCTGAGCCACCATGCTCAAACTCCTTAGAAGTAATCCACAAAACTCAAATGTGCTTCTATTTGCTCATTAAGAATCTGATACCTTATAATGTTAAATGTTAACTTAAAGATGGAACCATCATGTTTAAAATGCTCTTTTTGATTTAGAGTCTCGAATGAAAAATGGCCAGTATAATACACTGAGCCATAATATATCCAGGCATCCTTAACTTTAATACAATTGACCCATCCACCTTTGACTATTTTCTAGTGTACCTYCACAAAACAGAGCTATTTTTATCAGAGGCCCAGCATGAGCAAGGTGGTGGTGGGAGGTAAGTTGAAGATAGTCAAAAGGTACATGAGAGTTTGATTCACCACAAGGGTTAAAGAAATAAACATTAACAGCTTGGAGGGATGACTTGTGATATGCAACTTTTCCTTTTTAATCCAAAAGCTCTTGTTTCTAAAAATATATAGTATTGGAAAGAGAACAATTTGCTTGCTAGCAGGGGAAATAGGCCAGCTGCTTAACAGGACATGGCAATTCTAAACAGTCCTAATCAGGAGGGGAAGCAGCGACTCTGTTCAGCTGAAGTTCAAGGGCAATTAGGAGAGGCAGAAAATATAATAGAAATTGCCCCAAACTGAACTTGGCTAAGTTATAAARAATTATACCGTGGTGCTGTCAAAATCCCAAGAAAGTTCCTGGGAATTAGTGGTTGTAAGATGATTTTTTTTTCTTTTGGATGCTCACAGCTTTTGTTTTGGATCCTTTCGTTTTGTTTGTTGTTTTAAATAGTTCATGTGAAATTTGGGGCCTTCAGCTGCACTGAGCAGTATCCGTTACGGTGCTGGATTTGGTATAGACCAATAAAATAATCAAAGTTGTTTTCTGCAAAAATTTCTGCAAATGGTTGCAGGCCTGAGCAGTTATTGAGATCTGATGATAGGATTGCAGTTGTATTTACACTAATTAAGAGGAAACAACAATGTTTTGTGGAATGTATTTATTCTCCCCACCTTTCATAAAAGGACACTTTGTTTTCCTGCCTCCTTCCCCCTCTCCTCTGCATCTTCAGCTGCACTTACCCACCTATTCACCGTAACCCTAAATCTCTGCACTTATTTTCTAGGCAAGCCAGAGTTTTTCTATTCCTATTTTTTAGATAAGATACAGCAACAAGGCAGAAACTGGCATTCAAGTGTCACATACTTGTCAGCTAAAACAGAGGGATCTGTAAGAAGCATGCACTGTGATCTAAGAAAGCTCTGGCAACCAGGCCACTGTGCTTCTCTCTCAAACAGGATATTACTTCCCATTTCTTTTAATACTTCTTATTATCTTTATGCTTTAGTGGAATAGATGAAACTTGCACTTGGTGCAACATCAAGGGGAGAAGTCTGTAAACTGTCTTTGAGTCTCTTCTATCCCTGGTTTTAGAGGATATTTTTTTCTGCTGTGATGCTGCCAGTTTAATATTGTGATRTGATCTGTTTTTTAAGAATGAGCGCTCTTATCTAGACTTAAGAATACAGTGCACAAAATTTACTTGAATGTATGAAAATCTTTGCATGGACTTCATACACAGTCTACTTGCTTGAGCATTTCTGATATTACCTGCTGATGGAGAAAGTCCTACAGATCTTGTTAAATTATATGTGTGGGCTGAAATGGTGTCCAGATCTGAAAGTGATATCTATGGGCACTATCTTACAAGGTTAAGACTGGACTAAGGAATGGGCAAAAAAGGAAAAAAAGACATATGCAGCCCCTGGAGACAGCCCCTGTTAGATGGATGAGTCGCCTTTACATTTGAATGAAATTTCTTGAAGAATATGAGAACTGATTACAGTCCTCAAATGTATTTTTTCAATGAAAACAAAAGAATGGCATCCTAAAGGTCTTATAAAAAAAAAAAAAAAAAAGCCCAAAAAACAAACAAAAAACCCAAATATAAATATATTTTTTTTCTGTGAAAAAGTATTGGCTTTCTATTAAAGTCCATACTCTGAAAACATTTTCTGTCCAGAAAATCACAAATATTTCTATGATGCCTTAACTCTTCTAGACTCGTTTTTAAGTCAGCATCAGTCCCTGTTGTCTACAGTTCATGATGTGTGCTGGTTCAAGTCTCCAAGTGGAAAATGCCGTCAGATTCAGTTAATAAGGAAAACCACAGAAAACAGTCCTGTTGGGTATTCCAGTACATGGAAGAAAACAAGAAAGTACTTGTATTGGTGAACAGTGTCTCCAATTTTTCTTTCATTCTTTTTCTTTTTCATTTTCAAGTGTTCTTAGGCTTCAGCCCAGTGCTGCGAATACTTTTTGAGAAGGAAATGGAATGTCCCAGTGTCCTATTGAAGACTCATTTCTCCTCCCAGCAAAGTTGCGCGAAGCTCTTGGGCTGTATTGAAAGTAGGTTCAGTAGGGTTCAGTTTATTCAGCAGGAGCTGGATTGGGGCATTAATTAAAAACTTCAAGCTTTTTTAGTATTAAATAGGCAAGCTGACTACTTTTTCAGCCTGTAGAGAGCTTGCAATTATGTTCTGAAAGACATTAGCAGCACAAAAGCTAGTTTTGCCTCTGCTTCAAAGCTACCAGCAAACCCTCGAATTCCATGCACAAAAAGTTTTAAAATTCCCCATCTTCCTTTGTCCTTTTTTTCAGAGGGCTGCTAATACGATGGAATGGGCACGAGGAGGTTTCCCCGTGCCAACTTGAGCACAAAGGTTTTGGCTGCCTTTCAGGCTGAAAATAGTAGGTGCTTACATTTTTAATCACGGAATGAGCAAGAGCTCACGTACACACACATACGCATGCACACACACACACGCTGACGTGTGAATGTGGGTCTGGACGTTTGGTATTGACAGCGGGAGCACATTCAACAGGGGCTGTCTTTTAAACAAAAGTAGGCTACAGCATGGCAAACAAATTGTGCTCCGGGTTTCTGATCTATCAGCAGCCTTGCCAAAATGCCA
Organism: Nothoprocta perdicaria; assembly: GCF_003342845.1. Lineage (NCBI taxonomy): Eukaryota > Metazoa > Chordata > Aves > Tinamiformes > Tinamidae > Nothoprocta > Nothoprocta perdicaria. The sequence continues at coordinate 6,651,777 of NW_020456087.1, read as the reverse complement.
GCTAGCTGAAAAGGAGATTTCATTGTTCCTAATGAAACATGCTGTGCTTGCTTGTCTAGTGTGTGCTTTAGGAAGCAAATGCAACTAGATCCCTTTGATTTGCCCTGTTCCCTCTGCGCTGCTGGCTCCTTCTCCCCACACATTAAGCAGCTGCACTAGATGCCTTTCCAGTAGCTTTCTGTATAGTTTCATCTTTAAGTGGGTAGGAAAACTGCTCTATCCTACAGATAAAATGTGCTGATTTCTTTTTGATTCATAGTTACAGCAATGCTAGTTTCCTGGGAAGGGACTAAGCTAAAAAGAAGCATTGTGTCCTCCTAGATAGTCTGCATTATTGTCTTAAAAACAATTTGTTATATGTATATGCAGAAATCTTTGCATATAAGCTTAATCTCTTAAGATACATGAGAATTATTGGATGAAAAAAGCAGATTACCTATTTTTTTCCCCTTGTCTAAATGCAAATAGAAGAGTAAGTCTCTCAATACTGTAAGCACAGATCTTTGCAAAGGGATCCATTACAGACTGTGATACCCTTATACTTAAGCCCTGCAGTGAATGGGCATCTTCCTACGAAACCTCTGGTATCTACCTGAAGTTACAGAGACATGAAGTCCTTTGGAGCTGATTCTGGTTTGAGAACATTGAGTTGAACATTTGTCTTGTGGTTTGTATTCTGAGCAGGTAGACTTTGTCAGCATATGTTCAGTGGGTACTATTTTGTTAAATGCAGTATATTCATCAGAAGCGCATTTGCTTTTATCAAGCAGGAGAGATGAAAGCCCTGACTGTCTTCTAGTGTTACAACTGAGTGATGCATTGGCCTATGATGTGAGAGACCATTTATTGAGAATGAGCAGCTAGGAAGCAGGTGGAAGAGAGACAGGAACTTGGTTCAGCTACATCTTAGGCCATTCTGTTAGCAAATGTCCTCTACTGGTGTTTGTAGGAAATTTTGGGTAACACTGATGAAATGTTATTGTAGGTGGCAATGACTTTCAGGCATTAAGGCCCCCAATTTATAAGGTGGCTCACTGTAGTCCAGTCTTCTTGGAGAGTTTATAGAACTTGATCATCTAGTACTTGACGTTATTTGGACRCCCTTGTGTTTTGAATACTCCATAACCATTCCAACACATATGCATGATATAGGGTATGACCTGCTTTCCAGTGAATGAGAGGTTAAAATCAGACCTGCTTTCCTCTCCTTCTGCACAAGGGCTGACATGAAGGGCTGTAAGCAAGGCATGGGAAAATGGATGGGGAGAGGGTGTGTGGGAAGAACAAATGGCCAGATGACTCAGGGATCCTGAGACTCTGCTGGTTACACACTGGAGCACCGCTCTATCTTGCTCAGTAGTTAACTTCTTGCTTCACTCATCTCTTGAGAGCAAGGATTTTCCTGCCAAATTATTTTCTCAGAGGACATCACTCTCACCTGATGCAAAGATTTTCCCGCCATGGCTGGGTTAGATCCCTTGTTAGGCGGTACAGGAATCTCTCATACCTTGTGCCAAGAGGGGCTTGTGCTCCCACACAAGAAATAAAGCTGGCACCTAGAATGTTCAGCCTGGTTTAAAGTTTCTTTGTGCAAATTTGTCATATTCTTCGCAGTTTAATAACATTTCTGTGATATAATATCCATTATTTTTAATTTATTAATTTCACCTTTTTCATTCTTGATGTAGAGCCTGATATCAAAATAGTTCTCCATTAATTTTAAACAAGCTCTGAATTAGGTAGAGCTAAGAATGTTATTGTATTCTTGGAGAGGGAAATTATAACTCCTCAGAGTTTCCCAGGAATATAAATCCTTGTAGTGATAGATCACAAGGTCAATCTGATTAGAAAAAGAAAATATTTACTTTATTATAGTAAGGCGCCAAACAGTGTCTGCTTTCACCTTGAAGACCCTAGTAAGAAAATGTTCCCAGAAAAAGAAAAGTTAAAGCTCTAATGAAAGTAGAAATATTTTTCATTCCCTCAGTACACTGTTTATTGTGTTAGTATACAATCCATCAACGGCAGTAAATAGACTCAATAAATAAGGTAGTCTTCTAATACACTTGGAGATTTTGAGCTAAGAGATRTATGATTCTCTTTCTAGCACAAGACAAGATATTCCTTTAGTCACACAGGAGAGTAGACTGAATGGATAATATGTCTGTTCTTGAGTCCTTAACAACAAAATTTACATCTGACTGGCCATTGAAAATTTATCTCCTAAATTTGTCTAGAAATAGCTACACACCAGCTGAAAACTCATGACTTGTGAAATCATGAGTGACTGTGCAAGTCATGCCAGTAAGTTACGTTCATCTATCATTCATTCTAGGTGAACAATTATTGATAAACATCAATAAACAATATTAATAAAGTATCCAGCTGATGAATTCCAAACCCAGAAATCTGTCAGACTGTTTAGTAAAAATACATAAACCTAAACCAYGTGAAAATGGATTGACTTATGCAGAATAAGATTTCTGATTTGTTGATTTTTTTTTGTGATCACATTGTCTCTTCCCGATCAGTCAGACAKCTTTCAATAAACAGGAATATAAATGAAGTGGAAGAGGAATGAGGAACAAAAACAACAATCAAAAACAGGACTAGAACTAGGAACTTCTCAGCTAATGAAAGAGAGGGCAACTTGATCACTGTGTATACATATTAATGCTTGGAAAAAGATGTCTGGACCTTTTCATCCTTGCTGTCACATCAGTAACAGGATCCAGTGGCTGTAAGCTGAAGTTAAACAGATTCAGGTTTTAAATTAGATGCACTTCTTCAGCTGTGAAGGTAACTAAATAGTGTAACTGCTGGCCAAAAGGAGAAGAATTACTGGGCTTAAAAACTGACTACACTGAGCTTTATTTCAGGTTCTGGCAGGCACCTCACAGCRCCTGTGTATGCGTGTGAGCTGAATCCCTACACAGCCAAAGCCATGCTCTTTGGCCTATGAATCTCTGAAACTCCATTTTCTGGTTCACCCCCTCCTTCTTCCGTGGCCATTTGGGAAGCAGAGGGGAGAAGGGTTGCCCACGCTGCTCTCAGCATCCTTCATCCCTCGCAGCTCTGCAGTCAGACAACAAGTATGATCAAACCTCATCATTCAGAGTTTCGCGTGCTGCTGGCCTAGGTCAGTATAAAGGGAATGGAGATGGGTTCATGCTCGGCCTGTGAAATGTAAAGCTGGGGGTCGAGGGGGACAAAAGGCCAGCTGAGATGATCTAGCTGTTTTCTTTAGATGTAGAGTTGAGGAAAATGTAAATACTTGTCCGAGCCAGGGGTGCCAGGCGGCCTTGCTGTCTTACAGAGAAAATGCCTCTGAAAATGTGGTTTACCCTGTTCTGGAGGTGCTCTAACTGCTGTAACAGTCACTCATGAACATCTAACCTTCATTTATTCCTGTTGATTTTCCTTTCTGTTGAATACAAGTGGCTTCCTCCTGCTGCTGTTTAATGGGTCTTTCCTGAACTTGTGAAACACAATTCTGCATAGAAACTCTGTGTTAATAAGACTGTCAAAATCTGATTCTTCCAGGTTACTGCGTTGTCACATGGAGAACCAGTGTAGAAAGTAGCTGAGGAGTTTTCTAGTCCCATTGCTTCCCATAGCGGCTGCATATGCCCAGGAGGACCTGGGAGGCCTGGAGCCCCTTGGTTCAGGTGGGGGCCCTGTGGCCACACACACAGATGGAGCGGTAGCTGGGTGCCTTCAGGGGATTGCCTAGAGCYCTTGGTGAGGCTCGTAAGAACTTCAAAACTGCTGCTATGATCTACCCCTGCATGTCCTAAGAAAGGTGTGTGGTTTCTAAAATACTTCTGTATAAACCATTAAGCTGTTTAATTGTAGCAACAACTGACCTGGCTGAATCCAGGACACAAAAAGCCATTGAACAACATGCTGAGGTGGGACGTGTAATCTTCTCAGGTAACTGACTGGTTCATGTGTTTCAGATAATATTCCTTATCAGACTTAGGGTTTCCCGTAAATTGAGATAACAGGGAGCTTGGGTGATTTTACTTCCTCCTCAGGGTGAAATGTATTTCATCTGCTACAATCAGCACATATTTTATCTAATCTGACATGAAGGATGACTCTGCAGCCACCTTGTTCTCACTTGCAGTTGGAGCTGCTTCTCATGCAGACTTGACTTGTTTTCACTCCTTTTTTTTTTTTTCTCCTTAAGTTCTTTAAATAGGTTGGCACTCTGCAATTCACTCATTTTTTCTCTACTAATCTATATTCTGAGGTGCCCACCCTTCTTGCCACTGCTTGCCAGCCTTTAGAAGCAGTGACTACAAAAGCATTTGAGGAAAGAGAAGGGGAGGCCACTCCATGGATGCTTTGGTGGCCATGACCATTTTACTTGGGACTGTTGTCGCAAGAGCAAAGATGGTCTAAAGCTTTGCTTCAGCTTGTCCCTGATAGCTTTGCTCAAAAAGCTAATGCATGTTGTGATGACCTGGTAATCACTGTCCCACAGCTACCTGTGATTAATGTGAGCATCAGGAAGTGTGCTAGCAGCTCAGGGCATGCCTGGAAATTCCAGGTCTCTGGAAAAAAAAATCTTTTATCAATATATCAGTGACATTTTTTATCAGATTCATCTGTCTGTATCCAGTTATGTGTGCGTTTTGATTAACTATTGATATTAAGTGAAGTATAAGAGTAATGTTACAAAATCGTATTGAAGGTATAGGAAAGTAAAAATATATCTGTGGTATATTCTGCYATAAATTAACCACCTAAATTCATACTGAGATTGAGAACAAAGAGGCAAGGTGAATTAGCTCGGAATGAGGTGTTAAAACTTCATATAGTCAGTCCTTCATAGAGGCTGGGAACTTGGAGGAGTGGGGGAGAACAGGGCAACTGGCAAGTTGTTCCAGAACACCTTCCCGCACAACAGTGCAGATAGCAAACCAGGAGCCTTGCATTAGACTCCTTCTCTCATGAGTTTCAAATTCTCTGTTCTAGTTCYACTTGCTTTAAAATTTAATTGTCTCTTTTCATTACCTACTTTGTAGTGTTTATTCTGTACCTGCTTGAGGCAGGCCTCACCTCTGTGTTTATGTATATTGTGACAAGACCACTTTGCCTGCCTGTACATAAGCTTGTACCTCTCTGCAAGGAGGTGACAACCATTCAYTCGTCCTCTGCAGCAACTTTGGTTCTTTTCAAGGATAACTGCTTTTTACCCTGAGTTGCCTCCTGCTTTAGAGGCAATTATGGAAGCTCCTGTGGGTGCCCACACACTTGACTGGCCAAGTACTTGACTGTTGCTCTCCAAATGGCAGAGGATGCGGGTTCATGAAAGATATTGCGTATAAGCCTAGAAGCGAAGTTGATTTTCTTCACTTTGGAACAAGGCAGGCTTGTTGGGGAACTGCCTGACTGTCCAGTGCTCTGCTCAGGACTTACACTGGGCTCCAGCCATCTGCCTCTTTGAGAAGGATTATTGCACTCTTCAGAGAGGGCTACAAAAGCATGCCTGAGGGAAGTCAGATAAGAGGACTCCTTCGCTCACCAGCAGAGCAGCAGAATCCTTTTAAGGAGAAACCTGTGTATTCTGTACCTTGGAGCTAAGGGAGAAATGAGTTACTGTCTTCCCAAGCAGATTGGTAGTAATTGCTACCMTGTAGCTTCTGTTAAGTTCTACTGTAATCTATTCTTTGCTGTAGTAAATAGAGATCTTAGGCTTTGGTTTTCCTGATTTTTTTTTCTCCCCATTTTGATGATAATCTCAAGATAAAATCACAAAGACAACTCTTTTTTCCTTGATGCAGTTGGCCATGGACAATTCCTTCATATGCCCAAGAATAAAAACTGCAATGGCTTTTCTTACAGAATGCTTATGCTAAGAGAACTACTTCAGGTTGATCTCTTGCTGTAAAACTAAAGGGTTCTGTTGTTCTTTCTTCCCATGGCAATCTAGGGGAGTTCCCTCCATCCAAACAGATGTCACAGGCCAAAATGTTCTCAGGCAARGTGGGAAGGCATTAAGATAGAATTTGCTCAGAAAAGGTTTGAAGTATCGTCACAGACAATGTAATATTCTCCTTATTTATGTGCGAGTTTGACAATATTAATTTGAAGATAGACAGTTTTACYGTTGCTTTCATTTATTCCTCTAATGGAGTGCATTATTGACAATGTTGTCTTGTATCGTGTACCACATTGTAACAGTGTGTCCGATGTTTTCTCATAACCTTCCRCTTCCAATATATTTGAAGTTGATTGCCTGTTTTCATACTAGTCCTTTGAATAATGCTGAGTTTCTGAGTAGCCATTAGGGCTGAAGCTTACAGAAACTTTGGCCTTCTTCAAAGATGAATAGTAAAGAGCTATTTTGAAATTCAGTTGTGCTGTCTGCCTTGCTTATCTCTCAGTGGAAAAAGCCCCCAAACCTCTATGGGGAGCCTCTTCAAAGAAAGTAGAACATGAACCACACACAAAATTGTAGCTGACATTGAATTATTAAAATAGTCTGCTGCTCTCTGACAGCAGGGTCAGAAGTCCTCATTCCAAGTCCATGTTTTATCTTTCCAGGCTTTCTGTCCCTTACTGCAAAATATATAGCTGACAAAATCCAATATAGTTTCTGAAAGGATTCTGAGCACTGTTGCTAGAGTTGTGTTGTGTTCTTTGATTGCTTTGGAGATGTCATAAAAGGAGTAGCAGGGATAATATTTGAAGAACTAGTAAAACAAAGTCAAAGGTGGCAATTTGAAGAGAGTCCTTGACTCTTTTTCCGGATTGCTTTCAGTATTTCCATCTTCCCTCTGCAGTTTCCCACTGTGCAGCAGATGTACACTTCAGGATCAAGAGAATGGTCTCCGTTGTATTTCATGGGAAATATCTTTTGTGAGATAGAGGTAGAAGGAATTCACTTACACTACAAAGGTTTCCTCTGCGGTATTATAGAGCAAGATCTGTGGAAAACACTCTGCCCATGGACTGCGTACTCTTGGAAGTCCACTTCTGTTTTAAACAACAATAAAAAGCTTTAAAAGTGATACAGTTAGACAAATAGTAACCTTATAATTAGAAAAGAGATTCTGGAAGGGGAGTCCTGGGTCACTGAAAGTGCTACTGCCAGACAACCAGGTCATGTAAACTCCTCCAGCTGATCATACACTGTTTGAAACTAGCTTTTCTTTGTACCTTTTATCCTTACTGGAAGGCTGCTCCGGAGCCCTCCCGCTGCCTGCCATTGCGTGTTCTTTTGAAACTTATGGCCAGCTCACGCAGTTTGTTCTTGTGCCGATGTTTTCTTTTTGATAGTTCCTTTCCTCTTCTATTTCCCCACCGCTCACAGACAATGTTTTTATAGGCAGCATCCCTCTCAGTCATCAACCTGTTAGACAAAAGATGTCATGATCTCCTAGGCAATGTCACGGGATATCTGCTGTCCTTTTCCCTTTATTGTTCAGATTGGGGAACCTGTTGTGGGATACTATATTTCCCTTCTAGCCCAGCCGTCTTAGCTGTCTTCCTGTGGAAACTAGGACAGAGGGGAAAAAAGGKGAACGATGTGTCCTGAGATCCGATCCTGGAACAGGGCAGCACACAAACTAAACGTATGGGATGTACTCTGAGATCCCGCAAGTAGTGGGATCTTTCACCCTTAGCACACGTTCCATCTACAGTTCATGTTTTTCGGTCCTGGGTCTGATCAGSCAGAGTCTTACTGGTGCTTTGTAAAGTAGTGTTGATACTCCCTGGCATCTTTTCAAATTTTCTTGATCCTAGTGCTCTAGCTGTCTTTTTCACATCTGGATTGTACTGGTGGTTCACCAACATCCAGGGGTTTCTAAGACTCTCAGATCTTCATCCTCTTTGATTATTTCTAGTAGATGTATTTATAACAGGAACCCATGACCCACCTTGGTGACCTTGCACTTGGTACCACTTATTTTAACTGCATATGTCTCTTTCCAGTCAGCAAGGTCATCCAACTGCTTGTTTTGATAGCAGTCTGATATTCCTCTCTAAGGATGCTTTTATATTTTGGGACAACAGCATATTTTGATGAAATCACACTTTTAATCACCCATTAAAGAAAATATGAAGCAAAATTATTCTAAGGCATAATCCCAAGAAACTGCCTAAAAATCTTTCTCTCTCATTTTTCATTTCCCTGTCCTTGCTCTTTAGCCAGTTCTTGTCCTAATTCCTAATTTGATGTTATATTAATCTCTAGCTCCCTGATATAATATTTCATTTTTCATGTCACATCATACAAGGAATTGTACTGATGTCAGATGTACTGATGTACAAATTGAATATGCTTTGTTTCCTCTCTCTTAATAATTATTTATTTACCCTTACATGTTCTTCTGGCAAGCCTGTAAACATTTCCTTCCATGTCTTCAATTACGCTTTTCATCAAAGTTTGTTCTAAAAACTTGAGTATAATTGTGGTCAAACTAATGATCCTCTATTTACATTATGGTTGGACTTGATGATCTTAAAGGTCTTTTCCAACCATAATGATTCTATGATTCTAATRATTCTACAATTCTAACCACATTATGTTTCTYCCTGCTTTGCTATCCTCAGGCGGCACCATCTCTTGGGAATTTTGAAGACAAATTCTAGGTAGTGGACATAGAGTTTCAGAAATAACTTCTTTTTAGGACTTGGAGATAGCCCCTCCTACAAAGTAGAATGAATGGTGGTCCCCAGTCTCTGCTCTTGTACAGCACTTTCCGTTCCCTGTTTTGGTTCTTTTTATCCACTCTTTCTTTACATCTGTGTTCAATACTTCCAACATATTTGATAACTGATATGATGKTTTTTTTCTAAACAGTGAAAATCTTTATATCTTATTGCACTGTGATTGCAATATCTGTCCCCACCCTTTATTTTTATGTATGTGCTTTAAAATTATATTGCTTTTAGAATGTCTATGCAAAATCTAATTCTGTTTGATTTTTAACAGAATTGTTACATTCCCATAAGGTTTTGATAAGATTAAGTTATTTGTGGATTCTTCCTTTTAAATATCTGTCAAAAGAAAAACCCTGGGATCAAAGCATTTGTTACTTGTTTCTGATAAACAAGATGCCCCATCAGTTTAGTGAGATTTATCTGCTTGGATATTGTGTTGGAAGGGGTAACCAGCTAAGGATTTACCTTCCCTTTCCTGATTTTACCAAAAGATATGGTAAAGGGTTCATACACATTTTGAGAACTTTCTCTAGCATTTTATTGAAGGGATGGAGAGGAGGAAAGCATAATAAACCATAAACTTCTTAGCTGGTATCAAATGTAACCTCAAATACCCTAACTATTAAACAATGCTGAATAAAAGAAGTATTTCTTAGTCAGTTTGATTTCCTTGGTAACTCTGCTACTATTAACTTTCTGGTTCATCATTCATTTCCAAGGTAGACAAAACCTGGAGTTTAACATAAAAGCATAGATATGAAAAGGAAGAAATAGAGTGTTTTTTTTTTTAAGCCTAACTAACGCAAACTGAATAGACTGATCTTTGTGAGGATGGAGAGGAAGAAGGAAGACGGCACAGTCTTAGAGCTTATCTGATAAAGGATTTTTTCAGCAAAATATATTAGTGGAAAAGCAAGGAAATATACCAAAACAAACTTGCCATTGGCAGAGTGGCTGTTCTTCTGTGTGAGCCTTTAAAACCCACCTGGAAAAATTTGATGATGTTGAAATCCTGCTGTGGTATTTTCAAGATGGAGGTACTCCTGCTTATTCAAACAACTTGTTTTGACACTTTTAGCCACTTTATGAAGTGAAAGTTTGGATACAAAATACTTTCATTGGCCTTAAAATCCATTTTGCCCATTTGGGACTGGAAAAGTTTTTAAAATGGTGACGTTTTCCCGGGATAAAACAATTTCCTCCTCAATTCCAATTAGCTTATTTGCACTATAATCTAAACCTTGTAATTATCACCAATTTGATTTTGAGGCTACAGTCTTTGTTTATTATGTCTGTTGCATAAGAGCTTTTGGCCTAGTCCAAGAAGACATGTAAAGACATAGGAGGGAAAAAAAAAAAAAAAAGAAGGCTTGCCTAAAGAACTAGCAAGTGGGACAAGGTTTCTGGAGTGTTTTGCTCCTGGTGTTTCAGGGCTCAGGCAGACCTGGAGCTTCCTCAATAGATTTTCCTACTCGTGTTTCAGACCGATGAATTCAGTCCATAAACATGGGACTGCTATAGTTTAGCCATCAGAATTTGGAGGATTTGCCCAAGTTCAGTACAACACACCTGGGCTTTATTTAGATTTGGAAGCTCATGTGTAAAAAATCTGACTTGCTATAAAAGCTCGTAACAATTTAAACAGAATATAATCTGGATTTGGACATGATGCCATGGAAATATTGTAAAACAGAAGCACCAATTACCGAAGCCTGTATTTAATGTTGTAAGGCACTTAAAAGTAAGTTATTCTAAAACTCAACATAAGAGCTATAAAGTTCAAACAAAATTATTTCCATAGCTTATATAGATCCTAAATTTCATGAAATTCAGACCTATCTTATTATGTTTTTGATCTTTCAACAAGAAAGTTAAGAAAATGAGAATTCTTTTGCTTGCTCTTCTTAATGCTCTTTATCTGGCTTGGCTTTGAATTACGACTGTGACATTCAATTAGGTGCTGAAAATGTACTAGTTGATTTGACACTGAAAGAAAAAATATGAATAATTCCACATAAGAAATACTATTTCTGGAGGATTTCAAGCTCTTACTTAATAACATAAAGCAGATTTTGTGTGTGTGTGTATGACTTTCTTACAAAGATTTTGATGGGAATTTATAGGTATTAAACATAGCCAGAGGAAGGAGCCTCTAATTGACCTACACATGCAATGAAAAAAATGTTGGGAATTAGAAAAAAAAGTGAGAAACATTTCAATCAAAGAAAAAAAAGAAGGCCCTTTCTTGATTCCTTTGACTTTCCATGGAAAAGCCTCCATATAAGCACACTTATTGCAGGATCTTTTCCAGTGTTTGCAGTTCAACGAAATGTATGCAATCCAGCTCATGAAGTGCTCACACCTGACTCTGCAGATGCTGCCCAAACCGTTGAATGATACCTCCTGCCTTCAAGAGTTGGCCTTCCCCTTTCTCCTGTCACAACAGAACAGCTTTGCATTGTCCTATCTGACTTTCTGTCCATCTCTTCCCTTCTCCCAGGTTATTGCTGACTGCCTTCTGTGAGTTGCTCTGTGGGGCAGCTCTTGGGGATGAGGAGAGTGCCCATGGTGTGACTTGAGGGAGAGGGGTGAGGTGGAGGTAAGCTTGGTAATTACTAAGTGGACCTTGGTACTCTGAGTYGAGCAGGGGTGAAGTGATCTATACGAGTGTTGTGATCATTGTAGTCTGATCACTCTGCTTTGGAGAGTGCAAACCTAGAAGATTCTCTTCACATCCTAAAAATGATCTAATTCATATCTGAAAAGCAGTCGTTACAGGGGAATTTCCCTAGCTGTTAAATCCTCTTTGAATCTTTAACCATTCTCCCTGTAAGCAGGTAAATAAAACATTCTGAGCAAAGTCATACGTGAGATTACAGGTTTGGGAATAATCTGGTGCATCTTTGTCTCTTTTGGGACTGTATGTCTGCCTGGGCACCAAAATCATTAGTCTTCAGCCCCTCTCTGGGCCTGTGTTTGCCTTATGTGATATGAGGATCATTCTGCTTCCCCACAGAACTGAATCTAAAACATCTWTGAAAGTACTCAGCTGGTGAGCAGTGGGGATTGGAGCCCGTGCCCTGGGAACTTCAGTGCTGCAGTCCTTTTCATAGGTGAGGCTGCTCTTTAAAACTCTTCAGAAACTACTTGTGGAGCAGTAAAATGTGTCTGCCTAAGGAACAGCTCTTCAAGTGAGTGCCTTTTTGCAGTTAACAGCCCAAATGCTTTCACTCCTGTAATGCGCTATGGAGCAGGTTTTCTTTGATGGCAGTGCTTGAACACACCAGCTAAGTACGATTTTCACATTGCTTGTTCTTTGTTTTAATCTTGCACATCTGTGCTCTTTGGTCATGTTTGCACTGCATTATGAGCTTGTGCTGAGTCTTGCACAGAGGCAAGAGTGATTCACTGCCACAAGTGCAGGGCAGGCAAGGACAGAAAATAGATCTAGAAGAAATAGGCTTAATGGATTTCTGATCTCTTAGAGCTTTTAGAAGAAGTTAAATACTTAAAAATCTATTTCTTGTTCTGTTGAATCCCCATCCTAGTTATCTGAACATACGTAACTGTTATTCACTAAACGSCAATTGAACAGAAGCTTCCTACAAACTTGTTCAGTGACATAAAAGGGCTCCCTCAGCTTTTCCTCCTCGGTACCTGAATGTTTTCCAGCAGAATCTCCAAAGCTCAAAGCATGAGCAATTATTGCTTAAACTAAAGGTTTAAGGTACTGTTATCAGAAGCAGTAACAACTTCTGTCATCAATGAACTGGCACTGAAGGGGGAGTTATAATTTTTACCAGTGAAGTCACCTTTTGCTTTCCTTTTGCTCTGCAGTTCCCATACCAATAAGTTATTTTAATAGTAATTTGTGTTCTGTTACTGTCTGGTTGTGACCAAAACCTTAATATGCAGTGAAAATTTTCTCCTGAGGTCCTTTCCATCTGGTGCCACTTTCCATTTCCTTTCTGATGGGAAATCTTTTCCAGGGATTTTTCCAGTATGWTAGAAATATGTGATTAAAAAAATTGCTTCCAAAACTTCTAGAGGAAACATTCATTTGACACGTGTTCATTCTGAGATGACAGGTGCCTGTTCAACTTCTGCCACATGTGATTTTAATTTCATCTTATTTATTTGTTTTAGGAGATTTACCCAAGACAATGTTCAAATCCAAATCTTAGATCTTTCCAAAACTCTCAAGTGCATGTTTTATTCCATTGCAAAAATGGAATTTTTGATTTCCTGAGTAACATGTGAATGAAGACATAACGATAAGATGTCAAGAGCATAGCTTCAGAAATGTGCAGTGCAGCTAAAAGATAATTCCACTTCATATTATTATATATATTTACTTTTTAGTTTTATACTTCAAAGATGAGTATTAAACTATACCCCAAATGCATATCTGTTCTAGTTGCTATAGGTTTCAGATAAAAATCATGGCACTTTTCAAGTTTTTCCTCTGACTCTATCATCTGATCCTAACTTTCTTGAAATCAGAAATTGCGATCCTTCCGGACTCCTTTCGAAGATCCAGGTTGATATTTTCAGACCACTCCAAGTGCTGCAAGCCTTTAGCTCCAGGTCTGTTTTGTGAACCCTTTCACTTTACAGCCATTTTGCCTGAACAGTGGCAAATATCAATTATTTACTTTCATGAGCTGCTGTAAATTTTTAGTGTGAAAGAAAGGATGAAAGTGGGCTTGAAAATTTCCTTTTCTCAAAGTATTGCATGAACATGTCTTTGGTATGCAGGAATGAACTGCCACTATCTGAATTTCTCAAAGCTATCTGAATTCATCTTAACGTGCCGTGCTACAGACAAAGCTTTTCAATGCTCGGTTCTCCTCACTGAGAAGTATTTTCCTTCCTTGTCTCTCAGCCACAGATTAATAGTCTGTTACCAAACTCGCTCTCAAAAATGTCAAATTTAATTGAAAAAGGAAAATCAGAAAATAAAAAGTTATCTGGTATAACTCCTCTGTGTGTTCCTCTGCTTCATTAACCAGCCCTGCATTAGCAGGTGGAGCCATCACAATCACTGTCCCACCTACACCTCTGTGTGGSGTCCTGGGAGCACCATGGAGGCACTGGAGCGCCCAGCTAGCCTCACATCTGGCTTTGGGCTGTGCAAAGCAGCTGTAGCATGCAGAAAAGTGGAGGTCTGTGGTCCTCCTTGCCTCCTTCCTCTGTGAATATGCTGAAAAAAGCAAGAGCGTGAACTGTCCCATGGTGAAGGACTTGGTTGCCCTTGATGCTCTGTTATTTCTAGGTCCAACCCTGCGTGCCCTGCCGTGGGGTTAAGTGCAGAAYAGAAGCTGTCAAAAGCTCTGGCACCAGCAACAGAGCTCTTTGAGGAGATCATGGGTAGTGTGGGCCAGAAGTTTGCTCAAGAAACAAAAGGTTAAGCACAAAACATTTGTCTCCCAGCACCTACACAGCTCTGAGGCTGGGTGCTGGGAGCCACCCACTGCTCTGTGAAACTGCTCTGCCTGATCAGTCTTGCTTTGCACGTGGCCTGCAAGCTGGAGAGAACATCCCATTTTCCTGTAAACTTACAGAGGGGCAGAACCCTGGGTTTTGGGCTAGTATCATTCTGGGAAAAGCTGTCAAAGCATAGAAGTTTGTTCATGACCAGCTGTACGTAGCTTGTTCATCATCAGTTAATAAAACTTTTCAGTGCTTTTATCTGATTTAGAGCTTAGAGCCCTGCTGCCTTTTTTTTTTTTTTTTTTTTTTTTTTTTTTTTTTGTTTTTTCGTCTATTACCTCGAGGTAATTTGTTATCTTGGCTCTTCGCATTGCAGTATTTCCTGAAGACTGTAAAAGTGCCTTGATAGGAGAGGGACTCAGTATGTACCAGCCAGCCAGGGAGGATCTCTTCAGATAGGCCTCCTAAGGCTGCTGTATCTAGATACCAGCAGAGTCCAGCTGAGTCTATTTTCTAGTCTGTGTATGGAAAAATGTGTTGATTTAGAAAGTAGCATAGTGTTGATGATTATCCATTCAGAGAGAGCACACAGGTAAGGCTTTTCATATTTTTTTATTATTACCATGCCTGTGCCATCTAACATGATTCTTCCATTTCTTTTTCTGAGTTTTATCTCATCGGGAGGCAAAAGGCAACAGAGAAACAGCTGAATGCAAGTCAAAAAAATGACTACTTAGTCCATTACAGATGTACAGTGAGTCTGCAGGATCTATACAAATCATAGACTTTTCTCCCTCTTCATACAAGACCACACAATTGAARGAGGAGTGAAATTTATAACTGTTTAGGAGCTATCATACAACTTACCAATTGCCTGTTTACTGTTGAATTTCTTGTGCAGAGCAAATAGAATTTTGAGGAACCAGGACTGTTTTATGTGAGGTATCAATTGTAGAAGTGTTAATTTCCATAGAATTCTCCTCCTAATTTTTTTGAAGGGCCTGATAGGCCCCCTAACAGACATGAGAAGACTTGGTATGGACACAGGGGGTCACTCTCAGGTAATACATTCAGAAAAGGAGTTCGCCTGCTCTTGTCTATGATTTGGTGCCGGCGTTCTGGTTGGACTCTCCCTCAAAGCAGGGGAGGACTTGCGTTCCTTTTGGGAACCAAAACTGGGGGGCAGGGGTTCCTCAGAAAGCAGCCTTTTCTTCACTGTTGCCTAAAGGAAGAAGGCAGGAGCTAGGGCTGTAGGACATTTTTAGCTGACAGGAAAGTGCCAGAGCAGAGATAAGGCCCTCACTCATGTTCTGTGCTCCTGGCTAGTCTGAGTGAGTGAGAGACTGTAGCTGCCAAAATACCCTGTTTCTGTAGGACTGGGTGCTCTTCTGATTAGTGATTAGAACAGGAGCGGAGTAATAGATGTTCTCTACACGTCTGTCATTGATTTGCTTTAGGCAAACTGCCTCAGTTCCCTCATTCCTAAATTTCCTCAGTTGTAAAATGGTAGTAGTGACACTTGTGCCTTTGAAAAGTCTTTTCAAGATGTTAGGCAATAAAAACAAATTATTAATCTTTATGACTAGTCTAGGACTGTCTTCTTGTAGGCAGACGATATTTCCTCAGTATACCAAGGAAGTGCAGCAGATAATGGATTACTTTTTGATTGGGTTCTGTATATTTTAATCTCATCTTTCAGACAAACTAGGCTTTAAATGTTCAATTTAACTTAATTCTAGATGCTCTTGTCCCTGCTGGTGTTACTTGGTCTCCCTTCCTGTCTGAGGATGGTAAAAATCTTACTTCCCCTTTCTATTTCTGGCAGTTGTTCTCAGGATTTTTTTAAGTGAATAGAAAGCAGTCTGCTCCAGCAACAGCCATGATCCAGCCATTTTCCACAAAAGCAGAGAATCTACTGCAAGCTCTCATGGAGTCCTCATATTCATGGAGAGGCTGGCATTTACAATCACTTCTAAGCAATGGTGTATTCCCATGTAAGCAGAACTTTCAGCCAACACTCAGCCTGAGTCTACTCATATGAAGGAGTCAGCTCAAGCTCATTTTAACAAACTTAGGATCCTTTTTACAAAGATTTGTTGGAACAGGTGAATAACTATTTTCAGTAAAATAATCATATACTTTAACACAAGATGAAAGCAGGAAGAAACACCAGCATACAGAAATGCTAGCAAAGATGAGTAAAAGCTAGTCTCTTGGGGAATATAATGTATTTGCAAAGTTACACTGAAGGGYATTTACTGCCTACAGACATTTTTCAATTTGAACAACTTCATAAAGGTGGTGAGAGGAGCTGTTGAGCATTTATAGAGAAACAGCAGTTTCTAATCTCAAAAAGCAGTTTCTACTCTTGAAAGGCTGGGAGAATAATTAGGTAACTTTCACTTACAGGGCTACCTACTTTCCAAATGTTCTCTTAAATGTTAAGTACATTAACTGTAATTTGCAGTCCAGCTCAACACAAGCTTTGTAAACTATGTGTTTATGCCAACAGCCCCAGCTCACAGAATGGACAGAAAGAAATAGAGATAGTGATGTAATACCAATGATTGCTGTCTAATGAATGAAGAACCAATAATTGCTGCCTCATGAACGCGGACTGCAGCTGTCTGTGATGCTGGGGGATCTCTCTGATGCCAGCTAGGCAATAGATGCCATAGAAAAATATCTGTACTCAAGGTATCTTTGCAAAAGATAATGTGATTATGAGACAAGACAACAGTTGGAGGGTTGCAAGTGTGTTGTTACATCTACTTCCTTGGGTCTGTGGGATGGTGTCAAATCTATTTCTGAAAAAGTGGGTCTGAGTCATTAGATGTTGCTGAGATGACAAGTGTTATAGGGAAAGTCTTAGCTCAAGCCCTCTCAGTTATCCAAGCAAAAATCTCTTAAAACCCGTTGGTGTTTCCTTGAAATTGCAGTTAATAGTGCTTCTTTATTTGTACATTGCGCATAGGGATTTGAAATCTCATTCAAAATTACTCATTATAGTAATGGCTGCTTTCTTTTTTTATTCATTCTTAATAATTATTGGAGAAATAATTCCACTTCTTTTAGAGTCCTTTAATAAGGAAGTGCAAACTGTCTTTGAAGTACTAGCAGCCCAGTTATTTCTCAGTGTTATGTTGACTCATAGTGCATCCATCGTCTTTCAAGGCTTTAAGCTCTTCTGTTTATCGAGCAAATCAGCAAGTAAGTCAAAGCACAACTCTAAAGCTGAATCAGCCTTATCAGCAATATGGGAAATAGAATTCTGCTAGTATTTTATGGTACACACAGCCATCAAAGAATAGTCTTTATCCAAATCAGATTAAGTTTTACCAATGTAACAACTGAAAGTAAATTATGGAGGAAGGCAAATATACATGAAGGTAAAGGAAAAAGTCCTAGATCTCAAATCTAATGCATCTCTGCTGATCTGCCACTGATCAAAAAGAATTTCACCAANAAAAAAAAAAAAAAAAAAAGAGTAAAAACAGAAATCTACAACATTCCTTTAAAATCCAATGGAAACATTTTTCAAATATCTCTGAACATTCACAGGAGAAAAAGCATTCTTCTTATTAAAAGAGAATGATGAAAGAAAGCAAGGAGAAGTATGTTCTTTGAAGAGTTTAAGCCTTTTTCTACATGGAAATGTGGTTTTTAGTTTTCCTTTTACCCCCTTTCTTTCTAAGATGATACTCATAGCTTTGGAGAGTCTGTCCACTTTGTTCACTTGATTAGTTCCTAGGGAGTCAAAAAAGAAATCCACACAGGCCTGGATTTTCTCAAAGTAATTGCATACCAGGCAAAGTTCATAAGAATTTGCATTCTGTGACTTTTTTCCTTGTTGGCTGTCWACTAGAATCTGTTGGATTTATCAGTCAAATTTGAAAGATCCCATGATTTCTCTGATGTCATTGTTCATGTTTTTAATGGTTCCACTACTATTTTTATATTGCCTAGGGCACAATTGAACCCTGCAAGTCAGGGTGACCTGTACACTGGGATAGTCTTACTGCTTGGATGATTCTGGTAAAAATTGAAGTGCTTTTATTTGCTGTGTGGATACCACTTGAGAAGGGGGTGAAAAYCCATAGCAGGTCACATTAGAGGTCATTTTAGCAAAATATCCCTAGCAGTAATCTGATATGGACGCCAAAGAAAAAGTATAAGAATGGGGAATAGATACAATGAAACTTTAAAAAAAAATGTTTTTCCAAGATATTTTGTGATGATGGTGCTTTGTTTCTTGTTTTGCTCAAGTAGCCGCACTAATAGCTAATACAGGCAGAGGACTACCTAAATGAAAGTATACTATCAGGTGTTAAGTAATATGTCCTCATTTGGTATTTCTCACTTGATGAATGACATTATTCATAATAAATTTAAGCCCTGGAATTGCATTATCAGGCCAAATGAGCAAAATGAGARTAACCAGCAGTGGCTGCAGAGCTGCAGGATCTGGAAGGCGTTCAGCATCTGAGATCATCAGTGAGTGTCTGCAGCACACCCCAGCCTCACGCCTCACCTTCCCCTTCAGCAGAGAAGTCTCTGCCAGCTGCCTTCGTGTTACAYCTAAGAGCTGCCAGCTGATCTTGGACTAGCCCCGTGTTGGCTCTCCAGGTGGCTGGACTGTCATCATTGATGGTAAGTACACTATTTGAGGGGGTGCTCTGTCCTCATTAGCAACACCAAGAAAAGAAGCTATRGATTTGCCAGGCTATGATTCCAGTGAAACACAGAGGTCGCTGGTAGATCCTGGGTCCCAGACTCTCCAACGTATTCCAGTTATGTTAGTATTTCAAGCTCAACTCCCACTCAAGTTACCTGTTTATTTGTTGATATGAAATTCTGAAGCACAGTCTAAAATTAAACTTCTCATTTTGTCTGTAGTGGAAGTTAATTAGCGCCTCTCAACTTGCCGACCAATATCAGTTTCATTTGGTGTTAAGAACAAGTTTAGCACCGAAGTCTCTCTTTTTCATAGCAAACAGCCTTTCCTTATTATCATATTAAAGGAATGCCACTGGTTAAATCAAGCAATGAATATAAATAGCTGTATTACTGCCATCAGGCATCAGTGTTTATTTAGTGGATGTGAATCATGCATGCCTCTTTGATCTGGCTTTGACTAAGCCATTGCTGTTTTCATACAAAAAAAAAAAAAAAAAAAAAAAAAGGTTATTTGCAAACTCTGCGAGAGTATAGTATACATTAAACATGGAACTAATCAATATGGAATGCTCTCTACCACTCCTGCAGCCCTGTGCACTGTCACAGTGTTTTTAAGTGTTGTGACTGTCTCTGTGAGGACCTGGGCCACTGAAGATGCTCTCTGCTCCTTTCTTTGGASTAGAGAAGATGAAGACTGAAATCTAGGCCCTATTGAAATTAGTGGCTGTATCACTATCAGGTCCCTGGAAAGGGTACATATGTGGAAACAGAAAAAAACAGAAAAACAATCAAGGACAACACTAATTTATTTGCGGACTGTTTTGAGTGCAATGCATGCARGAGTGTATTTGAAAGAGAAATTTGTTTGTGCATAATCAGATAAGCAGCTACTCGTGCTCATTACCCACACTGAACTTTTTATTACTTCATGCTAACATAAAGCTCCTGCGTAGAATTTTAAAACTGGGTGCACACTGCTCCCTTTCAACAATCTATATGCAGATTGTTGTGTTAGAATGGCAAAAGATGACCGATAGGTACTGCCAAAATAATGTTATCACAATCACAACGATAAACAACTTAAAATGGGACTCATTCTAATGCCAAATTTTAACGTGAGCAAAATAGCTGATAGCAATACTGTTTATCCAACCAAGGGGTATAACTGATCTCGAAAGTTGTCTAATAAGGGAGTTGGGGGTGGCAAAGGAGTAGAAAGAATTGTAGAAATATCCCAACAATTAGATGATACTTAAACCTGAGTGTACATTTCTTCACCTGTCTGTTGCTTCCACACCAGGTCAGAGAAAGGTTTAGCTTTCAAAAGAAAGCTGGACCTCAAGGTTTTCAGAAAACTTGGCCTTTATTTCTGCATTTGTAACAAAATCTTTTTGTATCGTATGGGGTATTTCGTTATCATTTGATGCTATTTTAGATATTATTTGCCTTTACTTTTACCTGTAGACTTYGCAAAGAAGAAGTTTTGAACTTACATAGAATACCAGCTATACTAGGAAAGTACAGTGGGCTAGCAAACTATTTCTCTTTTGATCTCTCATATTTTGCAATAGACTGAATTACACCATAATTTTGTCTAGTCTTGAAAAGAAAATGGTGGGAATCTATAGGATGAAAGTAAAATGATTTTGAAAAAAGATTCACGTGAAGAAAAGAAGGAAAGACTTTGGCTGTGCTCTTTTCTAAAAGACATACGCTCTTTGTGGCAATGATATGATGTCCTCTTGTCTGACTTCATGTTATTTCATCAAAGGACTTGTCAAAGGAACCAAGCCAGAACAGCTAAACAATGACCCAGATAAGAGTCCTTGAGGAAACARTAGAGGTGCCGTTATTGGGGAATACCTTCTAGCTGGCTTCATCCCAAACTGGAGTGGCTTATTTTTCATCACACTAATCTAGAACCCAGAAGTGCCTGAATCTTTTGAATACTGATAAATTCTTGATTAATTTACTGTAAAGGGAAGACTTATGGCAAGCTTTCAGAGCATAAATGGGAAAATCAACCAAAGAACTTCTTCCTCCCAGCCTGGAAATGAGAACTAGCTCTGCTGAAGGTTAGAGAGACCAAGGCTGTCTTATTTTAAGGGTTGTTCCTCTCTTCATTCAGTGTTACATGAATAAAGGGAAGGTGGGTCTGATTGATTAATCAAACCTTTGTAGAACAACTCTAGGCAATGTAACTATTGATTGGAGGTGTTTTCCATTGTAGAATTGAGTCTTCTAGCACAAGCTAAGCTGAATCCCTCAGAACGCTTTTAAACTCTCTTTTTGTTCTTTTAGGAGAGCCCAGAATGCATACCTTGTATGAAAGTCATGGCTGTGAATTCAAGGTGGGAATTCAGCCTGTTAAAAGATGACATTACCTCAGACTTCTGCTTCTTGCACCTGTAATAAGGTGAGGAAAAGGCATGCATGGAAAGAACACTTATGAAAAGAAAAAAAAAAGAATTAATATTGTTACAACTTGTTTGGTGTTACTGAAAGGTTTCACTGGGTTTGCAGAGACAGCAGTGTGCTAAGTAGTGTCTTCTCACCTGAAGGGCAGACCATTGCTAGGCCTTGTATTGGGGTGTAGCTGGACTACACTCAGTCCATTTCTCAAGGCGTTTTGRCATTTCAAAACTGGTTTTTATCCCCTCAGTCAAAAGCTGCTTCTGTCCCCACCAAAATCAATTTTCTTTTTCTACTCTTTTTTCTTTTTTTCAATCCTCCCTGAGTGGAGTGTTCCCAGCAGAGCACCAAAATGCCGGTTACTGCCTTAGTGAAGGCCGCAACAAAGGAGGCCRCTCTGGAAGGCACCCGAGGAAACAGCCTTTTCCCTGCATTAGTTCCGATGAACAAACTGCTGGTGACATTGTGAAACACGTTTCCAACCTTTACCCCTCCCTACCCTGCCGTGTGCCGTGGCTGCCGCTTCAGCGGGCTGCCAGGTACGGGACGCRAGGAGAGCGCTGGGGCAGCGCTGGGGCAGCGCGGCTGCTTACCTTGCCCCAGCGCAGGTGCACAGCCAGCTGCTTCTCTAACATCACAAAACAAACAGCAGAAACTGCTGGCTGCGAAGATAAACATTTGCCACGTTACAGAACCTTATCAGAGGGAATGTGTGCTTGCTGTTTGTTGGTGGGACTTTCCAGGAACCAGAGATACACGAGGTCAGAAACTCCTGCCAGCTTCACAGCACTGAGTTTCCACCCAGGCGTCTCTGCTATTTGAAACCACAGTTTGCTCTTTCTCTTTTTCCCTCTTTCTCTCTCTCTCTTTCATTTTTCCCCTCTCTTTCTGTCTTTCCCTCTCTCTCCTCTCTGCTCTCCTTTCCATCTCCTTTCTGTCCTCTTTCATTTGCCTCTGTCTCAAAACTCTTCTGCCTTGCTTCTCTATCAACCCTAACCTATAGGGAGGGCCACAGCTTTCTGCTCTCATGTCTCATGTTTTGGAGGGAGAGCCTGGGCAATCCCTTTCTTTAAATGCACATGACTCCTCATGCCTCTAGCTGGTAGTAGCCATGCTGACTCTGTCAGAAATTTTAGATTCTCTTTGCAAATCACTTCTTAAGAAAGCTGGATATGTGTGTATGTATACACATACACACATATATACCTACATACATATGTATATATGTATGTATATATAAAATGTGGTTTACCAGWGCCCTAACTCAAGGTTTTAGCATGTGGAAGGAAACAGCTATCTCTAATAGCTCTTTAGAACTTAGAGAGAGGAAACCCTTCAGGAATTAGCAGCTTAATTTGCCAATTTCTTGAATAGAATTAGCTGGTTTTCTAACATGAGCCTACTCAGTTTTTGAACTAGCCACCCAGTTTCAATGGAGGAGTGCAGAACCTGATGATAACYAAATTCCTAGCGAGTCTATGAAAAAAAATAAAAGTTAGGTCCAATACCACAATAAAACTCGGTGCATAGAACCTTTCTGAAGTCCACAGAGCTCTGCCTTTCTCTGCCTTACAGAAGGATTATGATCAAAGCAATTAACTGGGCATGTTAGACCCTTTAAGGATTCATTTGAGCCAGTGAATTTCCATGTAATATATTAATGTTATATTGTATTTAGATAGATGAATGAGTGATCGATCAGTCTCCTGCAGAGCTGTTCTATAAGCAGGATTTCTAGATTCACTAAGGCATTACTGTTTTGGCCTGCCTCTGAAGCTGAGTTAATTTTCCTTAATAACCAAGGTTTTAATGATTTATTTCTGTGTTTAGATACATATCCCAAGGGTGAATCTGAAAGAAGGGGCTTGTGGTATGCATTTCCTAAAGAAGGAGGGAGGRAAAATTTGTCTTTTTCTTTTAACAAGTGTATATTTCTTATTTTAGTGTTGCAGGCTAAGCTCCTTATGTTTTCTGTGTGAATGTGCATGGCTCCTAAGTGCTTAATGTATGTTCGTTGGTGGCTTCTTGCTCACCAGATTTCCTTGTATCAGCCTGTTCTCTGTGCCCCTAGCCTGAGGAGCTCTCAGAAATCTCATCACCCTTCATACTGGTGGCTAACCGCCTGAACAAGAAGATATGTTTCCAATATTGCTCCTGCATGATTTGTTAAGGTAGACCAGTCTTTATTTGGAGAAGTTATTGAGGTGGGCAGAAGCTAGATGCAGTTTGTGGAAACTCGTACGTAACTGGAGTGCTCTGCTAGTGTTGCTTAGAAGAAAGTGCAGGGGTGCAATGGGCAGGATAAGCAGCCTGGTTTGCAGAGCAGGTTTTAGCACAATCTTCTGACACAAAATTAACTTTGCTCTTATCTTACTGCTGTAACTTGGGCACTGCTCAGAGTATTCTGTTCTTTTGGAAAGTTAAATATRCAGCTAAGCACAGAAATCCCAAAGACTGTTCTGCTTCCAAATGTGCTCTAGGGGAGAAGTTGGGATAGACTCAGTCTCTGACTCTAATTGCAAAACTGCCTCTTCCCCAGGGTCCTCCATCAATCTCAAGTATCCCATGATCTTTCCCACAGTACAGGCTCTGGTGGCCCAGAGAAGGTGTTGATTATGCTGGTTCTGAAGTCACAGCTGTTTTGTGACTTCAACTTGAGGACAAGTTGGATGGTTTAATCTTATAGCTGACTCTTAGCTTCGTGAGCCTGAGGCCTAGAAGCCCAACCCTTTGGCTGTTGTGTCTGAGCTTTTGGCAACTCTTGGATATTTTTTATAGATGAATCTGCATTTTTTTTTAACATGGATGTGAAAATATGGGTGGTGATGACAGTGCTGAAAATTATTCTGTCACAAGGTGTGAGGGGGAGAGAAATGCAGATGGGATTGCCTGCTAAAACCAGCAGCTTCCTGGTTTTGTCACACTCTCTTAAGTGTCTCCTGATGTTGCAATGAGAGAAAAAAAAAACAGATCTTCAGTTCTGCAGAATCATTATGTGAAATCTACAGGGAGTGCTGGGAATGAATGAATTTGCTGGCTTTATTGTTCTGAAGAGTTGAGCTGTACTTTGTGCTGCGAGATGCCTACAGGTGTAAATCTGTCTAGACGAGAGAGTCTCTGTGGTGAATATTCAGTGGAAATGAAGGGTCACTCCTGGGGGATGGGGACAGCAGCTTGAGGGAAAAACACATTTTGCTTAAGTATCCTACAYTTCTCATTTTTTACATAGTCTTTCTTCTTCAGAGGTGAAGCCATTAATTTCACTATGAGATATTCTGGGAGATACAAAGGCAAAAATAGAATATGTGGTTAAAATAGAGATGCTTATTTACTTCTTCCCCTTTTTCATCCAACTCAGTATTCTCTTTTTCTGTTTTTTTTCATCCAACTCAGTATTCTCTTTTTCTGTTTACCTGTTTCTTCCCCCCTCTTCCTCCTCTTTTCTGTGAGGCCCAGTTTGTTCATTTCCATTCTTTTCCTTTCATTGTTTTGATGTTTCTTACAGAAGTTCCCTTCGCCCTAGAGCTCCCTCTCCCAGGCTCTGTTTTTTTTTTTCTTTCTTCCTTCCCCAAACTCCATCTTGCTCTTGCTCTACTTTCCTTTGTTTTGGGGAGGGGAGACACGGTGTGGCACCTTGGTTGCACACCTCCTCCTACCTACTTTAAGATTGCACATCAAGGCTGATAGTCTGGGACTTGTGGTGGTCTCCTGAGGCAGTCAGACTTGTATCTCACTTGAGGACCTGAGATTCAAACTCACAGAGACTCTGGGCTTGCTTGAAATGTATTCTTCTGGTCAGGCACTTTATTAGCTTTTCCATAAAACTTTTGTTGTGGAATTCAACTGAGTTTTGTACTTACCWTTATTCAGCTGAAATGGCAACTCAGAATCTCCTTCCTGAGCAAATGCACAAGTAGAGCTTTTAATAACAGCAGCGTGACGACTGTGTGAGGCTTAGTTCTAAGTGGATAAACAAGCCCCTGAGAGACTGGGAGAGGAGGAAGATACTTACTTTCTCACGTCTCAAGAGGCACTGATGGGAGGTAAGTATCTCATGATAACCACACCCCCTGTCATCCTCTATTAGTCACATCATATGCTTCCTGAACACATCACTTCTTTATATTCCCCTGACATTCTGCACGTCTCAAGAGCAGTGACTAGTTCTCATCCTCAGGGCTAACACCAACCGAAAATGCAGTTCAGTGAGCCCTTACAGGAATGTTTAATTGCCTATGTATGGTGTGCAAAGCTTCACAGAAGTGCTGTTTATTCTTTCCAGAATGAAAATGCAATTGAGTAAGATATGATTGGTATGTTTTGACCTTAAGCTTCTGCTGTATCAGTCAAAAAGGAGTTGGATGCTTTCTAACTTTTACTACAAACCCTGAGGGCTACATGCTATGGCTCTGTCAAGTGCTTGGAGCAAGTCTGCTGGGCAGGATAAAGGTTTCCTTCTGCTTACTCCTGCATTTCCCATGCCTCAGGCTCATGGGACACCGGTCTGGTCAGTTCCTAGGACAAGGACTCCTAGATGGTACATCTGGATGCTCTAAAGTAATAGGTAAACTAACAGCTGGAGGAAAYTCTTCTATTCTGGCTTCTAATAAATGGCAGTCTGTAAGGTATCAAAGGAATTTTGACAATTGTGGGCTATTTCAGCTAATCCCTCTTGCCATTTCTCCATTCAAGTGTTACAAAAAAAAGCCTTTCCAAGGAACCAAAGACAATTAGGCAACAAAATCCTATTGGTTCATTGTGAATAGTTTTAGTGGACCTCAGTAACCATCATCCCCAAATTCTGTCCTTAGGATTTGTGTATCTACCTGTCTTTCATTCTTCTGAAAGTTTCACATATGCAGATTTGACAGCAGTGTATTGTGATGCTGTTTTGTCTTTTGAGATAAAGAAGCACTTGACACCATCTACATTCTTTGTGGGCAGTATACAGTCTTCCCATCTCTTGTCTGGCCTTTTATCTCAGAAAGGTGATTATTTATTTATTTATTTATTATTTATTTATTTTACTTGCTGCCAAATTATGGATTGAAGACATGGAGTGGAGACATAGACTGGAACTGGCTAGAATACATGCTAGAATACATGATATAACTATGGATCTATTCCTTCTATCGGACATATCCAGATAAAATCCTTCAACTGTCCTCAAATATTTCTCTTCCTACTGTAATAGGATTCAGTTAAAAATAGTAAGTTGAATTAGGCAACTGCTGCAGAGGAGGAACACAACCAAAGGCTGTTGTGGTTCAAGACCGCAATAAAAACACTATGTCCACACATGGGCCAAATACCTTTTCCTGGAACATAGGATGCTTTCTTTTGTGTGTCAGGCTCTGACCACTGAGTCACTTCCTGTGGGTTTGCATTGTGTAGATTAGCAGGTGCAATTCTAGGCACGTATAGAAACTTCCTTTCTTAGTGCTCTCAGAGGGTTTTTCCTCAGCTTCCTCAGAAGCTCAAACTTCTCTGCTTCCTTATCTMCTGTACATCTTTCTTCATCTCTGTCTCTAAACTGCCTGGTCTCTTATATCTACCCAGACTTTTTCTCTGAAGGTTTCTTTCATTTTTTTTTTTTCTTTTGGTCAGCAGTCTTAGAAAAGATGGCCAGATGAACTGCTCTGTTGACTAGTAAAGCTAAATCCTTATAAGAAAACCTTTTCCTACAGCCATGACTGCTAAAACTTGGATTACATTTGTTGGGTAACTTTTTACAAATGGAAGAACAGAGGTAGGAGCGGATGTCAAAGATAAAATAGTCACAGAATTGGAACGGATCAGGAATCCTAGTTCTTAAAAGATCCCCTRCTGAAGCTATGCTCTGCATACCTTGATACTGAAGTAGGGGTTTCAGCTGAAGCAATGAGGCTTTCATTGTCAATAGAGTGCCCTGTGAAATCACTTGCCTTGTATTACTCTTGTATTGTCCTCCTGCCTGCATGGGAAAAGCTATGCTGAGATGTTGCCTGAACCATCCCAGTTTTTGTGCCGCTGGCCTCCCTGGTATGTTTACTTATCTTATGAACAATTATGGGTGCTCCTTATGTGGTTTGTTTTTCAGAAAAGAAGAATAAAAATAATGGAATATATATCATTCTTCAAACACAAATCCATCCCTTCTTTGTCTACTTCCCGTGTTTGTAAAAGAATCAAGTATACAGTCAGGAAAAAAAAAGAAAGAAAGATGAAAAAAAAAAAAGGTACTTTCCCTTTTTTTCCCTTTTGAGGACTGACTTCGTTTGTAAGGACTGCATGTCTAGATGGATTCTGCCAGGTAAACATGAGAGCACAGTGATGAGTTTGTTGAACAAGAACGTGCCAAAATGGGAGGCAGGAACCTACCACCAAGAACCATGCTGCGATTAACTGATATTCTGGAAGGAGAGCGTTTAAAAATACCATGGCAGAGGCAAATGATTTCAAACTTTGCCAATACAAATGAGCACAGGGGAGAAGCCAAGAACAATCGTGCCTGTGTTCTACATTCTCCAGAGCTTGCCCCTGGCCAGGGATGGGTGACGGATGAGGAAGGGAGAAGGACCTGGACCCAAAAGTGAGTTGAATGTTTGTTTGTTTTTCCAGAAGAAAAGGAGAAGTGATTGAGATGATGGTGCTTCACATCCCAGAGGGAGTTTCGTTTGACAGATAAGCACCCTGAGTCACGAGCTGAATACGTGCCGAAGCGTTTCAGTAGTTGAAGGAAATCCTATCAAAGCTTGCTGCTTGTGGTTGAACGTGCTGACTCAAAGCGCTTCGTACGTGAGCTACTGGGGAGCAAATGTGGCTGGCAGGCAGTCGCGCACTGGGCTGCCTGGGAGTCGGCGGGGGGGAAGAAATGGTTCTGTACATGAACTGGAAGCARTCGTGGTACGTGAAAATGCAGGCTGCTTGTTTCAGGGAGGAGGCTGGGCTTGGCTTTATTCCATGTACTTATTTGAAGGCTATTGAGAAATGCAAATCATGATTTATTTTTACTGTGCTGTGTGATGAGACTCAAACTTTGCAGGCAGAGAGACAAGGCTCTGGACTCTGTCCAGAAACCTTTTTTTTTAAAAAAAAAAGAAAAAAAGAAAAAGCTCACACTTGATACAGTTTGTTTAAAATTATTATACCTCAAAATAAATAATAAATAAAAGGCTTAAACGTGATCTACGAGGGACACAAAAGCATCTAATTGTCCTGGAGGCGTTAGCTCTAGGAGAGACATTTTTGTCTGCTGGACAAATAACATGAATCTTCAGTGGGGGATTAGGCTGTTTTCCATTAATTGAATGTGTCACACAATAGGGGTTTTCACTTCTTCCTCTCTTGTGTTTTCACATGTATTTAAAACATGCTTAATATACATCTTGTATTGAATTCTTAKTTAGCAGAGACCTCATAGAGCCATTTTATTCTGGCTATGAGGAGGGTTGGCACAATTTTTGAGAAATCATAAAAAATATATAATAATAAAAAGCCCACTTTTTTCAGGTTAGTTTTAGAATGTAAAGCACTAGCTATAACCTGGCCTTGCTGAAATGCCTTTAATTTATCATAAATCCTTTATTATGATGAGGCAAGAAGAATGGGACAGCTAACGATTAAACTTTTTCTTACTGTACTAAGAGAAACATATTTCTGGATCATGCTKCTGAGCGTTGCTGTTTCCTTCCTTCTTATTCTAACAATCCAGAATGGGTGAGAGTAAGCTTGAAAGGAACTTGTTAGATAATAAAAATTCACACAACACTTGGGTTGAAAGAGATCTCTCAAAGATATCTTTTCCAATCTCCTGCTTAAAGCAGGCCAGCTTTAACATTAGCCCCAAGATTAAATCAGTTAGAAGATAGTCACTTGCTGAGATCTCTGAGGTCTGATACCTGAAGAGCTAGTCCAGCTCTCCCTCTCAAAAAATATTGAAGGAATATTTAGAATAAAAAGGAAACAAATATGCAGATTTTTTCTCTAATTTCTGATGCTGTGAGTTACATGCACAAAATGCAGTATATGAATTTTTTGAGAGTGGTGACGTGTTGTTTCTGATTGCTTTATAGCTGCTACTTCTATCAATATCAATATCAGGACCTTGCAGTTCTCTCACGATGAGTTTCATATGGACCCAGTACCTTTCCTACTTTGCAACTGCAAAGGCTTTGATCACCAACGCTGGCGTGGCTGCTTGCTGCACAGTGAGCAGCAGGAGCGTGGCTGCCTGCGCGCCGCGGGAAATGGCCAGGCYGGGATGTCAGCAGCTGGAGAGGGCGCCTGCTCGCGCCGCGCAGGGAAACGCAGGGGCTTTGCCTGCAAACGCTCCCTTCGGGACTCGCACTCCTACTTTCTCTCCAAGCCAGGCAGCCGGTTCGGAGGTTTAATCCAAATACTGCCTGTGAGAACAAACCGCAGTTTTCAGAGCACAAACACACTTGGAGCTGTCAGACCACCCCAGACTTGGCCTGGGAGCCTCCTCAGCACCACAGGCCTGTAGGTGCAAGGTTGGCAGCTTCTGGGCCTTGCCATTACTTGYTTATGTGTGGATATGCCCATATTTTCCAAGAAGAAAAGACAGGTAGTAATATCCTTTGCATAATATTGGCTTTAAACAGTTGGTGTAAGTGTAGGTTGCTCTGCTGTAAATAAGCTCCAGTATTTCATAGCATCTGTGCTAATAATCCTATTTTTTATGCCTTTTCCAAAACAGATTCCACAGTGAAGAAGTGGAGTTGCAATGAGAGATTTATGAAATTGCCCAGCCAGTGTTCAGTTCTTGCTTTCTTCCAAAACTGAGAGTGCCTCATGAGAATTAAAGAGCCCTGCTAATCAGGCYGGGGTTCCTAAAACCAAGCGAAAGAGGAGGCAGCGACTCTAATGGGTTATTAGTATGTGACCCTTAATGTTATCACGGAYACCTAGATGTTCTCATTAGGGATGAACTAGGAATGCTTAAAAGATTAGCAGAATCATTTGCTGCTCACCAGTTGGTGATCATCTCCTTTATTCCCCTGGAACGCAAGTAATGAGCAGTTCAGAGGCTGTGCGGGGCAGCAGGACCACGCAGTAGAAGCTGTAGGCACTTCCAATTTAGCAGCGAGTTGGCAGCTGGCTGGCGTACGCCACAAAATATGCTGTATTTCTTTATCAAATCAACAGTAAGTGTTCGTGTTTGTTCTGGTCTGTGTGCAGGAGCTCACGTATGCCTGCATACCTCGTAACTCTGCCCAAGCAATTACATCCCATACTTCCCTTTTCTGTGTGGCTGTTTTAGGAGTTACAACATTACCTAGCTCTACAGAGAACAAGCCCTATCAGAATAAGCATCAATATACAGCATTTCCTTACTCCTCATTGCTTTGGAGCTCCAAAATATCTTCCTAATTCTCTTTTCCCTAGTTCTTTCTAATCGTCTATATGGTATCTTCTGCATTTGCAGTTGTGCTTTTGCCCTCTCTGTCTGCATTCTGGCCCTTGACTATCAACTCTTCTCTCTTTTGTTGCTAGTTGAAATATGAGTGGCGGACATCCGCTACATCTCTTAGAGGAGGAGCAGAAGAAAAGGAGGTGTAGAGAGAGAGAAGAGGAAAGAGTACATGATAAGCCTGGYGGGTGTTTGAGGGTTATTACTGGACTACACAAAAGTCACTTCTCATGGTCACTCTCAGAGAGTCTTGGAAAGCAGGGCCAGACATATTCCATTTAGCAGTTGAGATAATAGCATGATCTTAAACACAGGGTAGAATTTGTTCATCTCTGTCTTATCATCCTTATAGTACTAGTGTGTGTTTGTTGGGCCCTTTTTAAATGCCAGTTGACATGTGATTTCTGTTCTTGCCCAACTTTCTGTTCTAGCACCAAAAAAGAGATTTTCTCTCTTGCCTGATCTCAGTGTCCATGACTTTTCAAATTTGTCTTCTACTCTGTGAGAATTTCCCGCAACCCTGTAATTATCCCTGTTTACATGATGGAAGTCATTTTGCGTGTCCTATTTAGCATTTGCTAACTGCTGTTTGTGCTTGCCTCTCCCTGCTAACAATGGACTTTGGATTCTTTTTTTTTTTTTTTTTTTTCTTTCCTCCTTTTTTTTTCTGCATGATTAGGACTTTTTTTTTTTTTTTAACTCTTACATGGTTTGGTCTGGACTTCTTCAATAAGCAGTGCTTTTGATATTTACTGTTGGTCTTTACTAATCAATGATCCTATTTTAAAATTTCAAGAATCCTCTTTGAAAATATCAGCTAAAACTGACCTTGAGATTATAGGCAAGACTAAAATATCACGTTAATTCTATGTGATATGAAGCTATACTGTGCAAAATTTTTCTSTCCTGTATACATGTAAAAATGGCAAAATGCTTGACGACTCCTTCCCAAAGCCAAGCCAAACCTGACTACTGTTGAAGTTGCTATTACTGCAGCTGTTCCAGATGCAGTTTCAGCATTGCTGTGATGGTTGTACAGGGGTCCATGTCCTTCCTTGCTGACTTGATGGCAGCTGATTTGGGAGGGAAGCGGGTAGAGAAGAAACTATAGSTTGCTGAAGTCCTTGTGAAATCTTAGCATGTGAAGACACTAAGTGGGTGAAATGCCTTAGAAGGATGAATGTTTGGCCAGGCTAATAATAAAAATCATCAGATCCACAGGGGACCAAACATAACAACTCCTTTTAAATATGTTTCGTAACATGTTCTGGGTCATTTTGATTAATTTACATTGAAATGAACAGGCTGAAATACAATTGGTAAAAAAAAAATGTGGACAGCTCACACAAAGAGTAGTCAAAATCATATTTTTTCCTTTCATATAATCCCTAAGAACTGACTTGACTGTGAAAAGCCTAAAAAGTGTCTCCAAACCAAGCTCCAGTCAAYAGGAAACTTTAAGAACAAGGACTAAAGTGTCATTTAGGTTATACCAGTCTGACCCAGTAGCCGTGTCCACACCAGCCCTGTTGCTTTCTCTTCTGGACTGTGGAGTCCACATCTACCTGGGGCTCTTCTAGAGATTTCTGTTGCTTTGGGATACAGCACCTTGGGTGGACAGGAAACAAAGAGATTTCAAAGGACAGGAACGGCAGAAAGAGACCTAAAAGGTGCTGGCAACATTCATCTTCACTGATACTAGAGCAGTGCAGGCTGCTGGAGCTGCAGAGTGGTGTTTTGCAAGTACACACACTGTTCAGAGCTGTCTTGTATGTTGGTGCAAAGTGTTTTATGAGGAAAAATGGTTGTTAAAATGATAAATTTCTCTAAAGTAGAGTTAGTTCTATAGTRTCTCTTAAAACAACATCGAAAAACGTTTTGGGAGGGTCTATATGCACACTCAAGCCACTTCCAATATCTGTTTGAGAAAACCCATTTTCAAACCAGTTCTATCTCCTCCTGTAGAGCAAACTGTGAAGTGAACACACTTGTTTTAGATCTCCAAATTAAATGGTCAATGACTCAGCATGAAAACCAGTCCTTGGCAGCAGTCATGCYTTTGTTGGGATGGGTGTTTGGAACAATCAAAATCAAGTGACGGAAGCAGAAAAAAAAAGAGGAGATGAAATAGACCCTTGTCCAATACAGATTTAAATCCTTTCTCCTTTGGTCTTACTACATTTCTTTTCCTTGGAAATACCTGGTAAATATAAGAGGAAGTTAACTTTGGGTTTTTTTTTTTTTCCTCTTTATAGCCAGAAGAGAAATTTTTCTGTGAGGATAAACATTTTGTCTACTGGTAAAAGGTCACCCACGTAGGTTCTTAAATATAAAACTTATTTTCTACTTCCAGTAGACTATTAAGCAACTGAAATCTTTGTAGAAGTATTGGGTTAGCAAAAAAGAAAAAAAAAAGTTTCCCATAGCAACCTGTTGAATAGTTCTTAATTACATCAGTAGTCACAGATTTCTTTCTTTTCTTTTTTAAACTTAAAATTTGCAAGTGAATGACCAGAGTTCTGAAGTTTGATTAAGGGTGAATTTTCCTGAATCCTGCCAGAACGGTAGAAAATATTTCAGAAAGTACATCCTTGGTTTTCCTCCTATGCTGCTTTCATATTGAGAAAGAGATGAGAACRTGATCTTGAGTCTCCATTTCTCATTTAAGTTAATGTCCTTCTTTAATATGCTACCAAATAGAAAGTGTTCAGATACATTTCTTTGAATACAATGTTGGGAGCTTGCAAATGTGGTTTGATTCAGCAATGGTTTTTCTGCTACTTGTTACTGTGACAACAGAGCTGTAGTGTTTTCTAGACAGTGACAAAATAAGGGTTCTGGAAATGAGTGAAATCTTCTATTTTAAGTATTCAGGGATATCTTGCATTTTTTCTGCTAGTTTTATCAAAGGTCCAGATRAACTTTTTCTTTGTGTATGCATCTTTTCCCACTTGCAAGTTGTGCAAATCAGATGATATTGTGCAACTGTACAGGACCCCTCAGCCTACAGAATTGCCGAGGAAATCTTCAAGCCACCATGTCAGCCACTGAGGTTTGGTGTGCGTAGGACAGTGTGCTTAAGGGTTTGTGAAAGACAAGGCTGCTGCAATTTCACAGTAGATTATTGAAGCATTTAGTTGGGTAGTGAGGAACAGCACATGTTGGAGTGCAGGTACACAAAGTATGATTAGCCAGACAGGAAATTGTTCAGACTGCAAGGGCTAACAAGAGCTGGTTGGGAGATGACTACATGCGAGTTCTCACAACCTGTGACCATCAGCAACCTTKCAGGAGCAGCAGCCCCCGTGACTGCCGCGCTCGGAGGGATGGTGACGAGCGGCTCAGTGCTCTGTCGGAGGCTGCACGGAGCTGGTCGTGGTCCCTTCTGAGAGCGCGATTAATCATCCTCCTTCCAGTTTATGAAACATCAAATGTCTAAAGATAGATCTTCACAGACATGAATGTGGCTCAGGAAGGACAAAGTGTCACATACTTTATATGTCTCAGCCTTTTCCTTAGTAATATGGTTCAGCCAGCGTTGTTGGCACAAAATACAGATTTTTAATAGCACAGCTTACTGAGAAAATACAAAGTTTCTTAAATTCTCTCTGCCTGTATTTGCTGCTGTCATCATAGCTTTCTAACRTGGAAGTCATTTACCACAAAATAGGTGTGACATTAGTGCCACTGTTGATGAGTGTCTCTGACATCCACCAGCTAATGCAACGGCACCAGGCAAGCTGCAGGTAAGGAAAATTCCCGTCTGATTCAGCTCTTGAAACTGGAGCAAATGTTACTCAGGGAACACCAAAATCTCAAGTGTTTAGCATTTGTAAACTTGGTTACAAAYGTGAGCAGTTCAACTTTCTGTAATGCAAAATGTTTTATAAAACTATATCCCTTCCTCCTAGACTACATAAAGGTACAAAGAAGCCAGGACATGCGAAGGTTCCTAACGTGAATTAATGTTATTTAGCATGGATATTTTTCCAAGTATGCAGCGTATTAGGAATTGCTAAATAGTGCAGCAAATTAGGACAGATTATAGGACCACTTTTAAGCTCAGATTTCCATGCTGCTCCACTTACAGCAATCCAGARTATAAAATAAGTTTGATTAAAGCCGCACTCAAGTATAATTTCCATTTAAGTCAGTGGGAATTTTTGCTTGATTAAGAAGTACAAGTTTTAGCACACAGGAATTCATAGTGATTATTTATTTTAGTGGGAAGTTTAATAGTCTGTAATAACAAACAAAGGGGAAATAAGTTGGGATACAGAATTTATAAGAAAGTTCCTGTGTTTGCATAAAATATTATCCTGGTTATTTTTTAACTCTTTTTCCTCTTGTAACACCTGTGTTGTAATAATCAAAAACAATGCTGCATTTTAAAGTTGGCTTATTAAAAATATTTTTTTTTCTTCCCCTGTTACTCACATTTCTTTTCCGGTTTTTATTATCCTGCCCCAATGGGGATTTTCTTTTAACTTTGTTATAATATAATTGTTAGCATGTGTATATGAAAAGACCATTGACCTTTCACTGACATGTGAGTCAGAGGATTAATAGCTCTGCGTATGGCCTTTTGAAAATAGTGGAAATTTTTCCCTTAACCTGCCTTTCAGGTGAACAAACGTTAAAAACCCTACTCAGTATTTTTCCTCATTTACAGCAATGGATTGTTTCTTTTGTGTAACTGGCTCAGTTTTAAAGCATGTAATTTTTTTTGCTTACTAGTCTATAGAGATATCTCAATGATATGAGTAATTTTATATAGTATTTTCTATGTAAGTTTTCCAAATGAAGAGATTTTGTGCATTTTGGAGGACATAGACTTCAGAATTTAAGTTATTTTTGAATCAATGTTGATTAAGATTCAGATCCCTTTAGTATTTGAATTCATGAATATCTTTACTCATGTGAGTGGTTTCAGTAAAACATACTAGGAAATATAAATATAAATATAAATATAAATATAAATATAAATATAAATATAAATATAAATATAAATATAAATATAAATATAAATATAAATATAAATATAAAGCCAATCATTTCACTGATCATACTGGCAGGAGGGCAACACAATGAGGCAGAGGATCCTCCAAGAGGTTCAAAATTGTTTACAACTATATAGGCAAGTAATGGAGAAGCAAGGAGGCCATGGCTTTACTATATGATCTATCCAGCAATTGTGAAAACTAGCATGAGGACTTTGGATTTGCCTTCTCCAGTGACTTTTAGACTAGTGAAATTTTCCAGAAGCRTTCTCTAGTTTTAGAAGTCCCGGACAACAGCAGCTTTCCGTGAAATTCTTGGAATTAAAACCCCCATCCCCAGGATGTCACTGTGTTCAGGCAGCCCGTATCAAGACATCCAAAAGTGGAAGTTGCTTAGGTCAGTGTGGCCTTAACCTCTCTGTTTCTGTATAACCATCCCGTATAACGTGTAGAGGTCATGAAAAGTGAGAAGGACAAGGAGATATCGTGGGAGAAAGATATTTGGCAGTGGCATTTCCTGCAGAGAAAAAGAGAATAAGAGAAAAGAGACTCAAAGTACCAGGGGGGCTGTTTGGGCTCAATAAGAAGAGGGAGTTTACTGGTGTAAACACCAGTTTTCAAGTGGAACAGCAGCAGCAACATCCAATCTGTCTTAACACTCATTTTCCGGGCACACTATAGAGCCTGTAGAGAGTACCTTAGTGTTAAGGTACTGTGCCTACTGCCTAGACCAATATAAAATAATATTCCATTTGCATGTTATTTGATTTTAATCCTTCTTTCTTTGTTTTCAGCACCATAGGGCTTTCATTATTTATTGAAAGCAGGGGTTGTTGTGAGTCAGCCGTACTGAGAACATGGGGTAGACCAAGGAAGCGTCTCCCTTAGCAACAGAAAGCATGTTAGGGTTCTTCAAAACTTCCCTATTCATGTTTTCGCTCATTGTTAATAGCTCTTTTACAGAGGAATTGGCTCACACTTCATTTGGAGTGCTTTAAACCCAGATTTTAGTCAGGTTTAATGAGATAATTTTGGGCATTTAATTTGACACCAAACAGTTACTGAAAATCATGTACTAAGTTTTATCAGTCGTGCCAAAGGTATATTATCTCTTTGGGAAAGAAAAAAGAAAAAAAAGAAAAAAGAAAAAAACAAGGAGAGAAAGAGTTATGTCATTATTTTTGCAGGTATGAGCTAATCTACCTCAACTAACCCACCAACTGGGTTAGATAATTGTAAGATGCAGGGTAGATCATTGTGTAACTTAACATGTCTTCCTATGGTTTGCATCAGTCAGGCTTTAGGCATTTAGAAATTGGGCGTCCAGTCAGATGTATTAATCATAAATGATTTTAGCTAAAAAGTATTTTAAAAATACAGTACTTGCTGTATGGGCAAACTCTTTAGTTGCAGTTAATCACCRGTGAAAAAAGACAGACAGCTTGGACATGTCCTTCCACACAAGTGTATAAGCTGCTGTTAAAATCCCACCAAGATAAGATAGTCCTATGGAGGTAAATTCTGCCATGGCTTTGCTCCAGAAGAGGCACACAAATGTGCCTGAGAAGTGAAAGTAGGCTCCTGTGACTCCTGAAAACATATTTAATACCCTGTATTTGGGCACACTGCCTATCTATCTCAGTGAGTGTTTTAATTGAAGCAGAAGGCAACGGTTAAAACTAGGAAATGTCACCAGCTCTCAAGTTTTATAGGCTACTCATTTCCCCTCAGACTCAGTGAAAGCTGTGCCTGGTACCAGAGGATACTATTTGACCCTGGTTGAACTTCATTAGTTGTGAAACCTGATGAATATTCTCCTGCATGCAATTGCCTGATAATGCTTTTCAGGGAAAATACTTAAATTGCAATAAAATTGCTATTTCTGTATGCAGCATGAAGCAAAGTTCTGGAGCTCTTTCACACTCATTCTCACTGTTTCCCCATATGGATCTGCTGCTTTCTGCCACTCCATCATACCTGTCTTGGGGGGAGCTGTAGGACCTTTCAGTACCCAATCTAGACTCTCACCCTTTAGTGTGAGATACTGTATGTTTTTAGCTCAAGATACTGTATGTTTTTAGCTCGTGCTCACCGGTGGTCACTGCTACTGTCCACTCTTCCCACCCCTCCTTGCTTGGATTCGAACACAGGCCATGGATGTGACAAGGAAGGGAATGGGACTGCATTCCAGTTGATGTGGCACCAGGGACGCAGGCACCTCCGTTGCCCTCCATGCCCCACACATGGCAGCACTGTTGGCAGCAGCAGCTCCTACTCGAGCAGCCCACACTGTGACAGCGCTTGGTTCCATGCTGGGGACAGATGATAAACCCCAGTGCCCCCTATTCATATTCATCACACACAGAACCCAGATGCATAGGCATGTATTGCACAAGAAAAAAAAAAAAAAAAAGAGAAAGAAGAAAAAAAAAGTTGTTAAAATCTAATGGCTGACTTCATTGTCCCCTGAGTATAATAAATCATGTCACAAAATCATTAAGACTAAAATGGCCAAGGCACACTGACAGGAGAGGGGAGTATTTCTCATAAATGGAAATAACAAAAATTATCCTGTGTGCCTTTGCTTGTTAGTGGCATCATTCAAAACACAATTTAATTGTTTTCATTTTAAACAAACGTGTTAAAATTCAAGTGTTAAAAAGCAATCTTAGCAAGCTAAAGAAAACTAAATCTTTCTCTGACTGTATTACTTAGTTAAATGAAGTGTGTTGCATATTCCTCCTTCAGACCTTTCTTTAAGTGTCTGTTCTGGATTGTTGACTCAGTGAATACTTCATTTATTTTCTGGCAGTTATCTCTGAAAGGAAAGCCAAGGAACATCATCTGAATAAATAATTGTGGTTTATTTTGGCAATATCTTATAACAGCTCAAGTGGTCAGGTATTTTATTTTTTAGCTGCAGCACCCTGTCATCTTGGATCCTTACCAACCACTTTCTGCCACTTCAGATAACTTAGCTGTTTCACTCAGCAACCTGACCACGTTCTGCCAGTTCATGTATAAGACTTCTAGCTATATGTTGCTGGTTCTACATTAAGATGTCTATCCTAAAGAAATAAGCCTAGCTCTGGAAAGAGTAATGACTTTATGGTCCATGGAGGGATGTGGCTGATGTACTCACCAGCATCCTCTCTGTGGCAAATCTACAAATAATTTTTCATGGGAAGCCCCTTAAAAACAATAAGAAAAAGAATCTTTAAGCCTATATATTCCAGATTTTTTTTTTCTAGCAGGCTTTTGTAAAAAGTTCCCACCCAAAAAACTCAGATTTGGGTAAATGCCCAAATCACCTATTTTTAAATTTGTTTTCCCTACTCTTGGGGAAAAAAAATTGTCAGCATAAATTGGCAAATCCTTTAATTCAAAAGATGCAGGCATTTTCCACCAACAGAAAAAAATAAGGGAGGAAAGTTTTTATTAAAAAAAAAAAACAAAAAACTACCTTCTTGGTTTATGCTAGCCTAAAAGACTGTTTGTGCAAGCCCTTCTTGGGTTAAGATAGCTTAAAAGACTATTTGTGTAAGCCTGATGTCCTGCTGTAGCCCAATGCTAAAGATATTATTGAAGAAGAGAATTGTTCTGAGTTCCAGTTCTGCCTGTTTTGTATTTTATACCTGCTGTGTGAAACCCTTCAGGTATCTCCAAACAGGACAGCAGCCTGGGGAGAGGTTCATGCAGGAGCTCTTAATTGTATCAAGCCTCCGACCTAGCACTCGGCAGCTGAAGGGACACGCAGCATTCTCTCCATAACCAAGAAATGTGCTAACTTCTTGGCATAGCCCATTTTTATAAAGGAGCAGTCTGAAGAGATCAGCTGTGATCTGCCTGTTTTTAAGTATTCTTCTTTTCTACATTTCTACAGATGGCCTTGGTGGAAAACTCATGCTGTAGGATTTAATGATTCCTTCAGCCATTTTTTCCCCTTCCCACATCTATTTTTTCTCTTTCTTTTTAAACAAAGAGCTATAAAGTGTGCAACTGGAACTATATGCTTTCAGAGCTTCATTAGAGAAATCAAAGTTTAACTATTGTTGAGTTCCACCTCGGCATATCACGAAGAATGAATTTGCCTCCTCAATGTATTAAAGATCTGTTTGGTTTTGACAGGAAAAGGATTCCAGCCTAATAAAAACAGGTGGCTTCATAAAGAGAAGGAGATCTTCGTTATAACCAAGAGTGAAATGACCTGTAGTGACGTATGTCAAGCTAAATGGGTGAGAAGGCCAACTGGCCTGATGTTGGCAGCCAAAGGGGTTGAACTCCAGGTCTGTGACCCCTGTCTGGCTCTGTATTGCAGAATTAAGCCTGTGCTGGCCATGCTTACAGGTTTTGACTTGTGTTTCCTTCAGCCTTTACTTAAGTGGAAGTGGTGGGCAGCTGATAAGCTAGTGCAAAGCTATTAAAAGGTGAGATGCAAGAGGTTTTGCCCTTAAGTGGGCTGCCCACAGTGGCCAAGGAGCTGCTGCAAGTGGGATGCAAGCTGCTGCAGGCAGAAGCTGGGGAGAAGAGGCCAGGCAGGTTGCACTGACCTCGCTGAGAGGGTATGGAGGTGTCGGTCTGGGTGTCTGGGGCACTTGGGCCAGCTCACGTGGCGATTTGCTGTGAGAATGCGGGAAAGAGTAAATCTGTGCATTGAGTGACATCACTACCTTTGCTGGCTTTATTTGYGGGGGAGTTGCAAAAGCCTTGGAGACTTTAGGTGCAAAAAGACTTTCTGAGAATGAAGAATAGTGATTTTGGAGTCGGAGATTGGTCTGCATTTTTTTTCCCCCTAATTTACGCAGTTGGGAAATGGAATCTACTTTTCCTGGAAAACAGGGGGAGGGTGGCAACAAGAAGCACTGCGTTAGGCCATTAGTCACCAACTGCAGGAGTACAAATATTGACAAGAGCAAAGGTTTGGTGGTCTTGCTGTTCTGCATAAATATCAGCAACCAGCCGTGCAAAGCTTGCCTGTATTTCCAGGAGGCCTATCCCTGGGAAACATGATTGCTGCAGTGTAAGAGGGTGGTAAATGGTTAGACATGGGTAACACAGCTTCCACTGAACCTACATTACCCAATGTCTGATTATGTAGAATTTTGTCTTGCAACACAAATATCATAAACATTATGGTTTTAAAGTCAGCAAACTGCTTTCCTGCATTATATTTCCTGCTAATGACAATCCTGTAAGTTCACCTCTGATGATCTGATGGTGGTTCTCTGATCCCCAACTTTGCTTAATAAGCATCACAGGCTCTGAAGATGGTCCCCCCAGAAACTCTGGCTATGTTATTCCCATGCAAGAAATAGAATTGCTGCAAGAAACAGTTTTCAGAATTCAAGTGCCCTGCAGTGAAATGGTCAATGGGGTCTGAACGGGGATTTATAAGTGGCAGTGTTGATGATAGCCTCAAAAATCTTGTTGATACTTTAAAAAGAAAATTGAAAGCTTTGTGCTGTTAGTAAGACTGGCTGAGCTCCATCTATTTGCAACACTGGCTGTTGTATAAGCTGAGTCACTGGATGCTACAGGCAGTTTCAAAACCTTATTGATGAGACTTGCTCTGAGCAAGGCTAGAAGCTCCAGGGTTGGAGATGTCAGCAACCTGGAAGAGGTGCAGCTAAGGGAAGGGAGGAAATCTTGGTCCTTCAGCCAAATATTAGACCTCCAGCCAAACTGCATACCCACTCTTCCTTCCCCCAAAATCATTCAAGACTGAGCAATTTCTGGAAACATATGGTCTTGTCATCTTGTTTCATGCTGAAAGTCATAAATCCCTCTCTGCAAAAGTCTGTATTTATTTATTTACTCTTGTTTTTAACCAGAATTTATAACATGCTGGAATTTTAGGCTACTTTCCTAAGAGCTGGACTACTGTGACCAATAAATATGTACCTGCACATAAGTAAATAASGGCAGACTAAGAAGGGATGGTGTTAAATGGGAGTTCCACTGAAGTCTGTTCCTGATCTAGTTGTTAAAAAATTCARCTCTCTCTAAGGAAATGCCTTCTTGATGTCTCCATCTTCTTATGTTGAGACTTGGAAACGGAAGATGTGGCCAGATTTCCTAGTTGCTTTTTCTTTGACAGTAGATATTATAGATAATTTTTCTAGAAGTGTTAGGTACTCCTTCTAGGGTTATTATACATAACTCCTCCTTAAGCTAAGGGAACTCCTTTCCTTAATTTAAGGGAAGTTTTTGTTTCACCTGAACTTTTTAAAATTGTCTAAAGCTACCATTTTCAGAAGTGATTCCATTGAAGATATTCTCTGAGCGATGTTTTAGTGTGTTCTTGTGCAGGATGAATGTTAGATTCCTTTTAGCAAAAGCATTCAATAATGGAAATATCTATTTTTCAGTAGCCCCTCTGAGTTTTGTTGTGTTTCAATCCATAAAATTAATTTACTCCATTTAATTTATTTTGCCAAAATGTTTTCCTCAGCTGTCTGTGTTACATCACCTGTAGCCTATCAGTTCACTGACAAATGTGTACTTAGGGGTCATGAGCAATCTTGGCACCAGTGCAATGACTCTTAGACTTATGACTTTACATTGTGAACGTAGTCACATTGATGTAAGTGGGAACTCTCTCTGAAGAAGAACTGAACAAACTGAGCAAAGAATCAGGATTTGGCCAGAGGGGTSACTCATATGAGTTGGGTTCTAAATTTAGATCCATTCCAGTAAATTTAGAGTGTCATTCAGTCACTTTCTGATGGTGAAGAGCTTGAAGCATGCTTTGCTACATGCCTTTATGCTATCAGGCAGTTAGATATATATCTGCCATTTGTGAATATCCCTGGAAATACTTTTAGCGTGGCTAAACCACTTAGAGGATGCTCAGAATCCTCTGCTTCAAGTACAGCATCCATCATGCATTTTCTTCTTTGCTGTGTCAAATTTTAGACTTGATACTGTAGACATATGTGGGAATCAATTTATTTATAGATGCGTATTTCAGTTACTTGAGTGGCTGTTCCTACAATCAGGTCCTAGTTTTTTCAGGCCCAGAAAGGAACAAAACTGTTTGTTTGTTTCTTTCTTTCTTTTACTGAACCCAGCATGGGTAGCCTAYCATAGGACATATTATAATACAGTATATCATAGGGCACCATCCTGAGGGAAGATGGAGTACAGTCTTGGAATTCTTGCCTGGGACTTGTAGAAGCCAATGTTTGTATAACTTAAATACTGCTTCTCATTCTTAACCTCTGACATTTGTCATGGTGCATATTCCATYCAGAAGGAGGTTGTACAAGTTTGAAAACTCGTGTTTGGGCAAGGTAGCTATGAGACTCTTCTTTACAGGTAGTCATTAATCTTAGTATGGTTTTTATTTTTATTTTTTTCTTATTGCACAGCTAATTGAATCTCATTATTGAGGTATGTCATTGCATTTCAGATCTCTGCCTTTTCTGGTCATTCTAAATCTATCCCACACCAYCCAGTTCCTCTCCCTGGCCTTATCTTAGCAGGGCTTTACTGCTAATTGCAATGTATAAGCAAGTGGCACCAGATAACTCCTGTGAAGAAGGAAAACTCCCATCCACAACAAAGATCTGAAAATTATAGTTTTGCTAATACTGTTCTACCAGAAAAGGCACAAATACAAGGTTTCTGTGGCAATGAGTTGGGTTATTATTGAGACTCATTGCAACAGTGATAGAGTGATTTGCTCATTGTCTGATGTTCGTGTCTTGAAAAGAGGCTAATAAAACTTCTTTAATTCATTCGTAATTCTGAAGGAAATAGCAGTTTTGAGGGTGAGATCTAAGACTCACTGAAAACATTCCTGCTTAGTGAACAGGGTTTTGTTGCCTGACTTCCCAGTGTTGCATGTTTCACTGTAGATAAATTCTATGTAGTTACACACATGTTTCTGCAAAAGATATATGTCTTTTCTTAGTAGTTTTAAAGATAAATGGAAGTATGGAGATGATGAATGCCGCAGAGAAAAGAAAAAAACAACAACAAAACAATAAGTAATCTATTGCTAGAACACAGACCACCAGCTTTGAGACCATTTCATTCTCAACCACATTCTCCCAGTGGACTTTCCATTGTGCAAAAGAATTTTCCAGGAAAATTCTGTCTTGCCTCAGTAAACCTCATTATTTTAGAAATGATACTTGAATTGAATACTTTGCAAATGAAAGAAAGCAGGAGACAGCCTGAGCTGTTTTGCTTACCTGGTATATTGTGGTTAGTTTTGCTCTCTATCCCATGTATTCAGTTGGGCAATCAATTTCTTGGGCAGTTTTGTGGGTTTCTCAAAATGCAGTATCATGTGTTGCTATTTATAACTCATAGTGGTTGTGAAAGCAGAGGATTTATCAGGGAGTACAGAGGCTGATGTGAAGCTATTTGTACATTGTGCTGTTGGGTAGAAGGATGGTGGAGCTGCCCTTCTTCCTACTCCAATGTGTGGATTTTCAAAGCTGCGGAGGGCATTTCAAACCATGGAACAAAACAGCTATAAATTCAATGCATATTATGAATCACATCTCGTATTGAAATYGTAGCATCTACATTAGATCAGATCTTGAATTGAGGTAAATGTCCACCACTGTTGTTGGACATGAGTCAGGTGTTTGCGGCTGGGCAGAGCTCAGATGGCCTCAGC
Source organism: Nothoprocta perdicaria (assembly GCF_003342845.1). Classification (NCBI taxonomy): domain Eukaryota; kingdom Metazoa; phylum Chordata; class Aves; order Tinamiformes; family Tinamidae; genus Nothoprocta; species Nothoprocta perdicaria. The sequence goes on along the minus strand of NW_020456087.1, from coordinate 6,607,532 downwards.
CACAAGACTGTGGTTTAGATCTCTGATTCTGCCTTGCAGCAGGGAGTCAGTGGCTGACCTCTTGAGGTCCTTTTCTGCCTTTATTTCTGTAATTCCAAAAGCTAAAAGTAAATAGTACAAGGCATAAACCATTAGATGAAAGATAAAAAGCCTATGATAAAACTATGTGTAGCTCAAATACTTGTTTTCTTGTTAGCATAACTACAACAAAGCTAAAATAAAGTCAATGGTGCAAAGCCATATTTGAAAGAAAATCTCAGTCTCACAATTATTTCCTGTATTAGTGAGTGATAATGGAATAAATGTGGAAATGGATGCACTTACATAAAGGGAGAAAATAAAAAGGCACTGAAGTGAAATACTGCTATTCTGCCAGTTCAGTTACTTGCCATACCAACAGGAACGTGGTCTATAAAAGCAGCATTGCTAATTCCTTCAGTGCTCAAGTACTGGAGGTCTGCAAAATATGCATACCWCAGTGTAGTTATTACCTATTACTGCTTATATCTTGTTGTGGAAAACAGCAGTAATATTGCAGTAAAATGTGACTTTAAGCACCGGCTATTTTAATGTCTATACAGAGTAATGTTGTTTGATATTACAAGTAATTCTATTCACTTGCTAACCTCTTTGAGTCATTTCGTAAACACTGAGATGACTGGCACACAGGAATATCCCCCATCTCTCTCCTGATTCTGTGTACCACCTCTTACGGATGTGATGTGTTGTGAGGTTCCCCTTAATGTTGAAGAGAGTTTGACTAGACTAATACTTTCATGAAAAAATCCATAAAAACTTGTATATTTAAGAAATTTTGACTAATCTGAAGGAAAGTGCAGTGGCTGAACGTATTTATCTTCCCACATGGATAGTCTTATTCAGAATGGAAGTGACTTTATTATTCCCTTAAGTGTGACCTTGTTCCCTTAAGGTTAGCCTGAGTTATTTCCAGACCTGTGTCCCAAGTGTAAGGACCTGTTAGACAARGATATCTTTAGAACTGAAAATATTTGGACCCCTGAAAATTTGGGCCATTTGTTTTAGAAATGTTAGCGCCTGCCCTGGCTACATTCCCAGTAACATTAAGAATGGATTTAAGTAATGGGGGAAGGAATCTTGGAAGACATGAAGGTATCTTCCTGTGAAGACTGTAATGTGAATTTAATTCTCTCCTTTGGCAAGTCAGTCTTTCTTCCTTCAGCCCTCTCCAAAAGTTGAAAGAAAAGAGAAGGATTGGTGATGGGCAGAGGTGGGGGAATAATATTTTTTTTTCTAAGAGTAGTTTTATGAAGACAGACATCTTCTATATTGTCAGGCTTTCAGAATTTCTTCGAGTCCTAAGAAAATTAGGACTAGAAAGTTGAGAGGATGGGCCTTGTGAGAGATGTTGCAGGTATGACCATGGGAAAAACAACCCCAAAAAAGACTAATAGAGTAATGTGACTGGACRAGGGTAAGAGCTACACCAGGGAAGTAGAGAATACATCTGCAGAGTAGAAAAGAGTGTGGAAGTTGATAGGTGGCTGTTTGAGGTCCTAAGAGATATGACAGTTCCTCTCGCATGTGTGCTGGATCTGTATCTCCCTCTGCTTTTGGTAACTCTGGAACTGATTTACAGATTAAATCAAGTACTTTGTCGGCTCACTGTAACTAGCACAGAATTTGTAAATCCATCCTTCCTATTTCAGTCAGGCATGACTGGGTGAACAACCTATATAAGTAAAAAAAGTGACATGAATGATTCTGCCTTGAAATAAGGTCAAAGTTATCCTCAAGTGACTTGAGCTGTGTGGAAGGAACAAAGACCTACATCAACCTGGTGCCATTAGCAACAGTGGGTGCAGATGATTCTGTAATAATTCTCAGCTTATAATTAAAGTCATTACAGTTTTCTCTGTTTTTACAAAAAAAAAAACAAAAAAAAACACAGTATTTTTCATAGAAATGTATTTCAGCATCAAATTTACCTTGGGATGAAACAAATTTTAAGTCATAATAGAGCAGCTTTTGTGCTTTGCCCTTATCTCGGCATTCAAACTGAAAAATTTACTAACCATGCTTCTAGTATTCATATTTTTCTCATTTCTCRTTTTCTCTTCCTTTAGGTAATTCTAACTTACCATTTCTGTATATAACAGAACTGATTTAAATGACTATGTCAGCTACCTTTGCTATACATATGGTATTTTAAATGTAAAACAAATGCTAATGGTTGGTACAGCCTGCTGTTGTTTACAATGGCTTCAGAARGCATTTTTCTTTTAAATGTATGATCTTAAACTAGCTTAATTTAGTTGAAAGCCTATTTTGTACTTACCATAGACAGAAAGGTCAATTAATGATTCTCCTCTGCAGAATGATAGAATAGTATCAGCTGCCCTGTAAGAGTAAAGCAGACTATATATTTCTAGTAGAAAATGACAGTATCTTTACCAAAATAGATTTTTGCATACACTTTTCTTTTATTACTTAAAGTATTGTGGATCAAATCATAGGTTAATCCCTTTAGAAATGCTTAAATTATCTGTTACACTGTCATATGATACTTATGCTAATCTATCAATAGAAATACATGCATTYCACCATGTGTGTCTCAATCTAATTAGAAAGAAGCTGTAATGTAGCTGTATTTACACTGTAAAGCCTGAATTACTTTATTCTTGTCTTCCTTATTTGTAGCCATCCTGAACCTAAATTAAGCAGCACAGGTAGGAAAACTTGTCTTTCTTATATTAAATCCATGCTATGCAACTTACACAAGCATACCACCAGYTTTAAATATATAGTGCTTAAAAACAACTTACGGAAAGCCTATGATTTATTATCAAAGCATCACCGAAATTCTCTCTACCAGCAAGACTTCAGCATGGAGAAATGTTATGTAAGATTTTTGTTACCAATTTATTGATTTAAATGCTTTGAAATCTGTACTGAGTTCTTTAGGGTACTTCTTAGCCCTGTTCTTAGCTCTAGCTGAGCTCTGGTCAGTGGAAGACTTGAGTTTTAAGAGCAACTCAGAGAAAGAAAACAACAAATAACCTGTTGGAATCACAGACCCTTCCTAAATTTTCCTATTACAATATATTTGGTTTGTGCACTTGGAAACACTTGGGACTGATATATTAACTTTTTGTGTGTGTGTGGAGGAGGCATTGGCACTTAGCACCTGCAGGAGAGAGGAGGGGGATGTTTTGGTTAGGAATTTGTCTGGAATTCAGAGGCAATGCTATTTTTGTAAAGCCTACCCCTTGCCTCTGTGGGCATTGGCATAGTCAAAGGATATGCCAAGTGCATCTAATAACGTTAGCCTTGCAAGAGAGGTCATAAAACTGTTCCRCAATTCTGCATTTATGAGTATTGCCCATGAGAAGAAAACATGTGAAGTAGTAGTGTATACATAGAATCATAGAATCATAGAGCAGATGAAGTAACCAGTTACCAGCTGTGAGGTGCTGCTTTATTATTAGCAACTATTTCTAAAATCARACAAATTTAGGCTGTGACTTTCGGATTTTTTTCACATCATGAGGTTTGGCACTTCTGCTGAGTCTACCAAGGTTGGATCAAAAAAAAGCAAATGCAGATATGGGCACATATCTTTGCTGATTTTACAATATTTGTTGATGAACAATTCTGAAATGCAGAATCATTGCATTTTTTGGTATTGATATCTGGCACAAGTAATAAAAAATTGTATTTGAGTAATCCTTTTCTTATTATTGATTTAACTCCCTTTTGCCCTTGTTGCATAAATGCAACTCGCAATTATGTTTATATTCTCAATCCTAGTGATGGACATCTATTTCCAGTGGCTGTAACTACTTTTTTTCTCTCTCTTTTTTTTTTTTTTTTTTTTTTAATTCGAGTGGACTGCACAGCCCTGGTTTCACTTCACACCCTTTCCAGCAGAGCTGCAGTCATTAACAGCAGATTTACAGCTGCTGTATTCTAAAAGCACAGAATTCTGGCCAAACTCATCTGTCACCTCAGTGACGGTGGAATATGACCAAATTTCTTATTCATTGAAAGTAAGTCAGGAAATTAAAAAGGGTTGAACAAAGGCACCCCCCCCCCCAAACTTTCTTGGATTGTAAAATAAATTCTAAAGATATTAATGTGGTAAATTAAATTAGACTCAGGCGCATGTGTTTTTGGGGAGCTATGGTGATCTAGATCCTCTGCACTTTTTGATTTACATAAGTGAGTTTATATGTGCTGGCTTCTCTGAAAATGTGGAAATTGAATTTTCGCATAGTGCTGGATTTTTTTTTTTTTGAGAATTCATGGAATATACTTTCCTTTAAAACCATTTTTTGTTTGTTTGTTTGTTTCTACCAGTGAAATATAATTGGATTGTAAAGATGCTTGGAAAAGTAGAACTGAAAAAAARTGTTAAAACCTTTTTCTTCCATGCTCAAGCTACTGCTCTGCTAAACAAATTGCTCTGCATTATCCAGGGCTCTGCCTTCAGAGTCCAGTGTAGGGTCAAAAATGGAATTTGCACACCCTAACCGTACTTAGGCTGGTTTTACAGAAAAGAAACTAGATCTCATCTGTAAATTTAACCTCACCTCTAAACAATACAACATACTAAAGTCATTAGCTCTTTAGTGCTAAACTTAGCAATGAGGAATTCTCTAGATGATTTTAGCATTCCAGGGCTGCTACCACACAGTTCTTGGGGACATAAAGGAGATTCAAGATTCTTAACAAATATACCTACATACATATACACAGATGTGTATATATGCACACAAATGTACACATACATATGTAAGATGTATATAAAAATTACTTTCTTTCCCAAAATGCCTGAGTGCCTGGTGAATTATCATTCCCTTTTAACATTGTTAATTAAGTCTTCAGAAATTCTCTGTTATCACAGATGCTGCTGCAGAGGAAAATACCCTGGCAAGCATGGAGGAAACAGTAACAGTACTATCATTAATTTAACAAATTAGGTGGCCTAACAGTTTTAATGTAAGAACTGCATCTGACGTTTCACTTTAAGGGTTTTCACCCATTTCAAGGTGTTGGTACTTTTCCTGCTAAATGAGGCTTTGCAGAGTCCAGCTGGACATTCTGCGCAGGCTCCATTTCATTTCCCCCGCGTGACCAAATGCCACTGGCTCACAGGGTGAACCTTGGACTTGCTAAAGGACACGAGGTTAAAGATTATTTTTAGTGATCAAATGTAAGACTCTGTTGATACAGCTTAAAGCAAGGTCTAGCTCCATAGACTAGAGGAACAATCATCTTCAGGACAGTAAAAAGTGTTATTATTTTTAAAAAATGCAAGCAATGCWTGTAAGTACTAGTTTGTTTCGCTGCTTCATAACCTACTTGGTCTTGTCTGTTATCTGCTGCTCTTTTGGTTTTTTTTAATTCCCCAAACTGAATCAACTCTGCCTTAAGAAGATGATAGGATCAAGAGCCAACATCTTTACCTCAATTTGGTAAAAGATATTTACTCTTTTAAAACGAAATACAATAATCCCTTTCTTGACAAACTGTTGCAAAAAAAATAATAAAAAAAGTTTTAATAGTTGTAAATGGACAACTGGGCCTGCCCATTGCAGGTATTTTGACTGCCTGTGAGTGTAGCAGAAGCCATTAAAGTGTCACAGTGGTGTTTGTTGGCCTACTTCTGGGTCAAGACAGAAGACATCAGCTGGAAAGTCTTTCTCATTTACCTGCTTCAAATAGTGGAAAATTTGCTTCTGCATTTGGCATTTTTTTTCCCTTTATCACCCTCCTTGTTAGTTTGAAGTTGAAGCTTTGTCTTCTGTTCCTGGGATTGTTCTATGTGTTTGTGTATCAAGACAAAAACTTCTCACTTTGAAGTAAAATGGCTTCAGATTCTCTGTAAAACAGTTTTCTGCTCTTTTTAGAACTTCTTTTTTTTTTTTTTTTTAACATTTTATTTTGAACCTATGGACACCAGGCTGTCCAGGCAGTCATGGCCTGGAATATTGTTGTGTATGGTGGCATCAAAAAGAGGTATTTTTACATACATTAGAACATACCAGTTATTTGTGCTTATGTCATTTGGAATCCACCCAGAAACCAGCTAAACATGGAAACTGCTGAGTCAGAAAATGATTGATTTTACCCAATCTAAACAGCAGTGTTGATGGCGAGGCTGCCTCAAAGCCCTCATCTCCTGTTGCCTGCCAGTTCTTCTGTCCACATGGCAGCGTGTTGTGCCTGGAAGCGGGTAGATAACCCGTGTCCCTGATCTCACTTGCTGCATCTGTGCTTGTAAGAAGTGTCTGCAACGAACGCTGGTGTGTGTTGGCACCATCGTCCATATGGACAAGGACGGAGTTATGAAGTCCTTTTTTCTAGGTGAGGATATGCGCCATTTGGAAGGATAYGCTGGAAGGGCATATACCCACCATGGGTGGTGGTAGAGGAAGGAGAACAGATGTTACAGGAAATAGATCAACTGCTGTGACTGCTGTCTTTGCAGGACAGACAAACATCTTGGTGAATATGGTTGTTGCATTGGCCAGCACTAAAACTAAAACCTTGGGCTGCAGAAGGTCACATCCTTGGAGTGTGGATTTGAAAGTGAGAAGACAAACATGGTGACTGCTGTCCTCTTTTGGAGTCGTTCCAATTCTTGAATTGCTCCTGAGTGCCATTTTTTGTGCCATCCTCATCTATCTTACAGGTCAATAACTGAGAGCTGATAATTCACATGTCACAGTAGATCACTGTGAAAGCCTTTGGGACATTAGTCATGGCTGGAGAAGTCCATAGTCACAGTGCACTGGGACATTCAGGGAAYATTTAGCTAGTGAGGACTCCTCCCTTCCCCTGGTTACTTTGATGATGCTAATCAAAATAGTAGCTGTCCATGCGTGTTTTTCCTTTCCCAGGCTGGTGAAATATAGTGCTGTCTTCCTTCCAGGAGGGGCAGGGAGTGACAGGTAGTCACAGAGGGTGTGGAGCAGGTCTGTGGAAGGCTGATGAGCAAATGGAAGAGTCTCATAACATGGTTTAAGCTCAGTAAGAAAACTATACTAGRTTCTCTATTCTGCACCCCCCCCCCTTTTTTTTTTTTCATTTTACATGACATTTGTGAAATTAAGGGAAGTGCTGTCACCAACCTGGGGAAGTGTCCTGAAGAGAGACTGTCTGGTGATATTTACTATGTGGGTACTCTGCCAGCTCAGATAGGATTTGGGAATGCAGTGCAAATTTATTTTGAGAGGAGGTGATAACAATGTAATATTTCCTTGTCAAAGTGTTCATGAGGTGGCACCCTGGTGCTTATCTCTACTGTCTCTATTGTTCTCCTCCTGTCTATTGTTATGGTTATCACTTACAATGAAAGCACATTTATTTACGAAACACTTGAACTTTATTAACAACATCGCACTGTGGAAGGATGAATTCAATTTAGAGTTTCCTGGGAGGAAGAGGTGACTTGATGGAGTGAGACATATCTGGTGCCTGCAGCCTGTGGCCCTGGCTTACACTTCTGCCTTGCAGCTCGGAGTCCCTATTTCCTGTGGTTCCAGTGTATTCCCTACTATTGTGTCCAGTAATTCTGCCTTGTGTTTCATTGCCTAGGTTATATCCAGTTTCAGGTCTCTGCCCTTCCTCTCCTTTTTCAACACTTCTTTCCAATTGCCATAAGGATGGCCATGCGAGATCAGAGTGAAAGTTCTGTTGCTCAGGGGAGTGCATAATAATAAGCCATGTCTGGAGGGATCCTTTCCCAGGTGCGCCATCCTACCTTGCAAATCAGAAATTCGGGATTTCTCATTCTGCCTGTGTTGTTAGTGTTTGGATGCGCATTCTCAAAACACACACTAACCAGTCCTTTTGTCCCCATGCTTCAAACATTCACCAAAAGTTCTGCAAATGTCTAGAAAGATATAGGAGAAATTTGCTCCTTGAGGTCACAGATGAACTGGAAAAAAAAAAAAAAAAAAAAAAAAACCAACAGAGATGAGATAATTGTTCTTGATCCTTTCATTTTCACTCTTAAAACATATATTTAAACTTCAATTAAAGTCTCAAAGCAAACACACCATTCGAGGCCGTGGGTGCTGAGTATTTTTATCCTTGCTGTGCAAGATCAGCATGTTTTCAAAATTCTGGGAATACTGAAGCAAAGGGCTAGGGACAGGTAAGCAGAGGGTGAATATAATGAAGGAAGTTAAGCTACTCCAGACAGTCAGAATCCTTGAGGGAATAAATTTCAAGAAGAATCCTGGAGTGGTAGGAGACAAGCCAGTTAACTTTTACAGCCTTCTGAGATGTGATAGTGGAATGAGAGGTGGTGGGTTTTTTGTTTTTCATTTTTTTTTCTCTCTATGCACAAAATGTTTTCTGTGAAATATTGCTGTTAAAGGTGTGAATGATAATGGGCTGCTATGGTTATAAGATATGAGACTGAGCACAACTGCTCCAGTGAGTTTTTATAGGTCTCAGCCAAGCTATTTCTTTTGTTCCCTCCTGTGCCCTGCCTCCCTAGTACCATATCATCAACAGCACAGATGTTCAGGGAGATCAGAGCAGGTCCCTGGGTGACCGTGGCAAGCTCCCTGGAGCACTGCAAAATATTGTGTGGATGTTGCCACTGTTTCTTATCCCTTAAACAAATGTGACCATTACGTCTTTGTGTTCTGTCACGCAGCAAGACTGTTGGTGCAGTAGCCTGAAAGCTGCATGGCCCAATCCCATGTTCAGGTCTGCCTATGTCTGAGCTAAAAGGTGGGTTTCTGACACATGCACAGTGCAAGTTTTCTTCTTATTGGCTGAGTTTACAGCAGCAAGAATGTCCTGCACATGYGCAAACCCACATATAATAGCTGGAAAATGCAGCCTAACTTCTGTAAGTTCTCCTAGATGCCTCTCCCCTTTGCTGCTGCTTGGATGTATCATATTCCATATCACATGTTCATTCACACCACACATTTGCAACAAAGCTAACCAATGTTTCATGTGCATCCAGCACATAATTTCCTTCTCTCCTTCTCTGCATGATGGTATTTACAGAATCGCAGAATGGTTGAGGTTAGAAGGGACCTCTAGAGATCATCTAGTCCAACCCCCATGCTCCAGCAGGGACATCATACAAATTAGTCTCGTCATATCCACTGCATTATAAATACTACATAATATACTTCATATGGATTTAATAAGTTTCATTAAAGGATTGGACTGAATACGTTAAAAAGAACCAACAAGCTATCATGTACTGTGTCACTAAAGCGAAAACGCTGCCATCCTCTAATGCTGACTTTTGCTGTTGATTCAGCCTGTGTCTTTGGCAATAGTAAAGGTGTCTTTTGGGGTAGTCAGAGGATGGAGGAGGCAACTGGCTGGACATTCCTGAACTGTGTAAAAGAGAAATTAAGTAGGTTTGAACTTAAGTGGGTCTAAGGAGGAGTTTGAGGAAACTGTATTGTTTTTTATGTAGTGGAGAATTGGAAAAAAAAAAAAAAAAAAAAAAAGCTTGCCAGAGAGGAAATAGGAAATGGAAGATTAATTGTAAGAATCCTAATGAGCTAAAGGAAAGAAAGAATCCCCATAGTTTTACTCATGCCTACCTTCACTGACTAGGGAGGTAGTGATGAGAGATGCTCAGTAGCAGTTTAAGTGCAGTAAACATTAATTTGAATTCAAGGTTTGTTTTCAGAAAGTTGTCAGAATGTTAGTGTGTATTCAAATAATATGCTCAGTTTCTTGTGGAGTAATAAAAGTTCAGTTGGACTGTGTCTGTGTGTTAGGTTTGGATCTGGACCAATACTGGGCTTTCAGACAATTCATTGTATTAATTTCTTTGCCTCTGACTCCACCAAAATTTATGGCTTCCTCTGTGCACCTTACTGACCATGCAGTTCATGTGCAATGACAGGGTGTGTAGTAGTTCATTTTATATCTATATCTTTATATCTATATCTATATATATACACACACACACATWTATTTTTTTCTTCCAGACATTTTGAATTATGGATACTAGAGCTACAAAATTTTACCAGACAAGTGACCTGTATTYGTCAAGCTCTGTGAGTATCGGTATGAGTCACTATTTCCACTGCTCTGATGTGCCTCCTTGGTAAAGATTTGCACTACTCCTAGAAAAGATTATGCCAGATCATCATGAGGATGTGTCGGTGTCAGGTAGATAGGAGCATGGTGTGCTCTGCTCTCTGCTAGAGCAAAATAATTTCTCCCAGTGTAATCCTTCTGTTTAGGCCTAGAGTCCTGTATTGTATAGTTTTCTCAGTTGTAACTCTGCAGAGAAAACTCATTTTCCCTGACCTTTTAAGTCCTTTTCAAAATCACTGCAGAATGTAGATCCTAAAGCACAAAATAATATTTAGTTTGACTGTTGTACATCTTTTTATATACGAGTAAAGAAACCCTCTGATCTAAACCCAAATATCTTAGATTCTTTGCTTCTTAATGTATAAACTTGCTTTTATCTGTAACAAAATGCGTTGTTCAAATGAGATGTGTCAATAAGATGATCTACTTCTTCTGTAAAATTGACCTGTACTTATAATTAAAGCTGTAACTACTAATGATCATATATTTAATACACTGGTATTCGGTCAGCTTGATGCTGAAATAGCAACTTTGTAAGGTGATCTTTAAAATGTCCATTAGCCTTTTCTGTCTTTGATGGGAAAAGGTGTGGGAGTTTTTAACACAAAAAAAAAAAAAAAGGAAAAAAAAAAAAAGATTTTTCTATTCTGTGATCAATATAATATAATCTATTAGGATCCCGGAGGAGCAATAACTTCACCAGAAAGAATATGTATGTTTTGCCCTATCCAGACAACTTTATTGAGGTCACATGAAAGACTTCAGTGGGCTTTGCATCAGACTGTTTGTTCTTACATTTAAAAGGCAGAGTAGCTCGTTGGAATATATCATGGCCTTAAGGATAGACTCCTGAGCCCCCAGGATAGACTCCTACGCAGAGCAAGCCTAAAAAAATCAATGTAATCACCTCTCAAATTACAACGCGATGTGGTGCAGATCTCCTCAGGTGATTCCTCACCCGCAAGCCAGAAGGCATGTAATAATTCCTAGTTAATTGAGGGTGCGGTCATTTGTTAAAATCTTTGTTTGCAAAACATAAACAAGTTTTTCTTCCTTAGGGAGGAGAGGGAGAGGAAAGGCACAATTTTAAGGCTGTTCTTTTCCTTATTCAGCTCCTAGTGCCAGACTGTTCAGAGCAGGGGAGTACAGGTTAGGCTTACGTGAAATTTTCACTCACCACCACACCGTGGGGAGACAAGTCTAGTCTTGAGGGTCATCCCGCTCTTTTCCTGTGCCTTATGTATACACGGAGTAATAGATATATTTTCTCAAAATCATGAAAGATTGAATGGCAAGGAAACTCACCTACCATAGCCCCAAGAGCCTTGAGCAGAGTTGCTCTAGCCTTTGGATATGGCATTGCCTGCTATCAGCTCACATCGTCTGCGTTCAAGGTGAGCCTTCACTGAAGACCTAAGTTGCTCCCATTCAGTTTGAGCACCCACATCCCTGAAGCTTCGGGTGGTGATGTGGACTGTCTGGGCTTGAGCTCACTTGAGGTTGCTCTTGCAATTCCATTGGGCTTGTGTCAGTAGATGCATTGAGCTGCTTACCCTCTGACATGTGAACCTGCAGAAAGGCAAAGAAAGAACTGCAAAGAGGAGATCTGCACATTTATAAAAAGTAATAATGCTGTTTTAAGCTGAGCCTAATTACTGCAAATCCCCTGCAGAAAAGACAGATTACCACCACTGTGTCCGAGAGTTTGACTTGGATATACCACTGCTGATATTTCACAATTAAAGGGTAATTCTAGCAGAGTGAAAGAAAGAATGCTGAACAATTCAGCATGAGTATCTATGGACAAATGATGGAAGATATGAATTAAGAATCCATCATGAATCCATCAGGAGAATGAACTAGGACTTACCAGAAACCTGCTTTGGCTACAGCAGGAGTTGTGGGAGCATTGTCTTTAAAAGAAGTGACTCGAATATGAGTGAAAACACAAATAAAAGCAGCATTTTAAGTAAACCACGACTTCCTTTGTTTATAATATTTTACATTCCCTTTAATGCTATAGCTTGTAAGGCAAGAGAATGGTTCCACAGGCCTTTGTCTGTTACAGCCCTTTATCTAGCAGTTGAGCCATCATGTTGTGTCTGAAGAGACCTTTGTAGTCCTCTTTTTCTTTATCACTTTCTCTTTTTCAGATTATTCTCTCAGTCTTCCCATTGGACAGGGTAAACAATTTAAAAAAAATAACATGAACAGTTAGGAGAGAAAAGATTTTTAGCACAATACTTTTAAAGCCTCTTAAGGCTTTTTTTTGCCGCATGCTACATGAAGTCTTGGGTTTTCTTTTCGTCACTGCTATTAAAAAGCTTCCTGGGGAAGATGCTCCTGGCTAGGTGGAAACAGGGAAGAGGGATTGCAAAAGACACAGTGATTTAAGCGAGGTGTTCCTTTGCTGAGCTACGTGTGGTGACACCATTTGGGAAGCCAGGAGAGCAGAAGCCCCATGTCACAGATCATCAAGCCATCTCCATCCTAGTTAAACCCCACGATAAGGACTGGAAGGTTTAAGAGGAATAGCATAATGTTTGCCCAATGTGAGTGGGAAGTGTTATGGCTACTGTGAATTTTGACCATTAGCATTTAAGTTATGATAATCACCTAATAACTTGTTGATTTTTGTTGCTAATAGATGGGTAGATAGCTTGCTAACAGCTCTTGAGACAGGAAAAGATTAAAAGAAGAAAAAATGCCTATCAGAAGATCAAATGCATGAACAGGAGGGCAGMGCAAGATCCTCAGAAGWGTGTAACTGTCAARGTCTTAATTAAACTGTATTTACAGAAATGAATTCAGATTTTAAATCTAACAAGGCATWTGTCCTGCCATGATGGTGTTTGGGACTTTGTACAGGACAAATTGTCTACAGTTTAATCTTACGGCTGATGTTGCACCTATTTATATGTATATTTTGGTTCATTTATAGCTTGATGTAAAATTGTATAAAGTCACCAAAGTAATACTCAGGACTTGCTCAGAGCAACATCTGGCAAGCATTGTAAAAAACACATGCCAAATGCTGCTTTACTTTTGTGTCTGATTAATTTTATCAAGAACATACTAATTTAAGAGTGGAAAACAAATCTTTCGTATAGGTTTTATTAGCAGACTATTCTTAGTATGTAGGAAAAAAATCTAAGGAACAATGTTTTCATAGATATGCATTAGGAAGGGAAATTGCTTTAATTAGATATAGTAATTATGAATTTTGCATGATTAGGGGAGCAGTTCTAGGAATTATATCTACAATAAGATGTCCATGTTGATAAAAAACTTCTCACCAGCCAACTCAGAATTTAGGAAAAACTTACATTTGTATTCATTTTGTATTACAAAAACTGAAATACAGATCTGATCTTTATTCACAAATGGCAAGTCTACTTTTTAATAACATTTGGAAAAATACAGCGAAGTATATGCTATGTATTCATCAGCATAACTGAAAAAAATCTTTATGATACAGACAAGAATTTTGGTGAAAATATCACRTTGTTTATGGTCTGGCTATGTACTATGTTTGCAGTCACTATTTGATAGATTAGTTTTTTCTTATTTTGTCATCACTACTGGTGTGGATGTAATTATAGCAATATACATGTGCCTTATATTGCTATAATTTATTCTCCTTCCTATGYAAAACTATCTATACACTAATACAAAGTGACTTTATAGGTGCATAAATGAATCAATTTCTACTTTTAGGGTAGAAGAGGCAGAAATATACTTCTTAGTTATACCATTATAGCTAAAGTGGTACAAACTTAGCGTGCAGGCAAAACTTACATGAACTAGAGGATGACTTTTTATTCAGTTAATTTATAAAAATCTTTTTTTTTTTTTCCTGCACACTCATTTTCACTCATTTAAATGAATCATAAATAAAGCATTCCAAAAACAAAAGACAGCACCCTAGTTCTTTTGCTAACGCATGACAATGAAAATGCACGTTCACCGAGTCCCTCAAAAATTTCCTGTAGTAGGTCGGAACATTGTAAATAGAAGAGCAAACAGGGGAAATAACACAATATCCTTACTCACTTGTATAGAATAGTGGTTTTGCAGCCATATGAATCAGAAGGATATAGAAAGGATCCAAGTGTGATTCCTCCCCTCTCCCACAAGCTTTTGCAGGACACCGTTTCAGCAGCTTGGGTGCCCTCAGCAACCCTGTTATCTGACAGGTTTTTCAGTGGGACAGCTGACAGACAACTACATTTTCATTTCCAAACTGAGATTTTCCAGATTTTCCAGAGTCCACAGTGAAGGCTTTAATTATCAAATTCAGATGATTAACTTATTTTTAATTCAGATGATTCAGATTATCATTCATCAGGTAATAGAGCTGCAGAAGTGGAAGTCTGTTCCCTGCCCTGCTGAAGGGTCTCATTCAGTTCAGGCATTTATTTCATCTTAGCATCAATCCCAAAGATCTTCTTTTTGTGAAAAGAGGGTTCCTTTTATGTCATGCATTCACTTTTTATTTTCCTTGGAAGCTGTGTGAGAAATGTGAAATACCAACACCTACAAAGTAGCAGGAACAGGGAGGGTTTCTTTTTCTTAAACACTTAATTTTTGATTTTATTCTTCACCATGTAGATGCTAAAAGACCAGCTAATTTATTTGAGAAAGAAAAGGAAGTGCAAGGATTTCAAAGATTTCTTAGCAGAAATTTCTTCGAAGTAATGTTGAGACCTTTGCCTTTTGGGCTGTACATTTCTGAGGGCTCTCTGACTTAAAATCTTTAGCAATACCTCTAAATCATCTATGGCTTCACTCTTGTGGTTGGCGGATTAYTTATCTGAGGCAGATTCTCTGGTTTATTACAATGCACCATTTTGGGCAGACTTATTTCTCTGTTGCCAGGATTTACTGTTTAATCCCAGAACCACTGAGATATCCTTTGCTATCAAGGGTATAGTTTCTGGAAAAGAACATTCATATAGAAAACAAACATACAAAACAAACAAATAAACAGAAAAGCAGTTCTAATGCAGTCTAAAAGTAATTTGTGGTATTTTTTCTATCTATCTCCTTTCTAATATAAGTACTTGTCCTAGATGCAGTTCTTACGAYTCCAAATCAAAAAGGTAAGACATATACAGCTGTCTGTACAGTCAGATTCCTAAAAAAGTGTTTTTGCAGCTGTCTCAGCAAACAGGGCTGGCTCTGGAAGAGTCCAAGGAGAGCCAAGGCAAGTACATGGAGCCGGGAGAGGGAAAGGTGCTGCACGTGTTGCTAGATGAGCTGTCTGTAGCAGGTACCTTTGCCCTTGCACCTGCTTTCAGGATGAGATAATATTAAGGGTGATAAGGAGWGCACTCTGGCAGGTCTCGCTGTGGTGGTCACAGGGACCCTGCTTGTGGCTTTGCCCCCTGTCCGAAGCTGGTGTGACGCCAGAGCTGCCTCCCTGTGGAGTTGGTGGCTGAGCTGCAACGCGAGTCAAGGTGGTTTTAAGGGTCTGGACTTCTTTTGGAAGGTGGTGTTAGYGACGTCTTAAACATTTGTGGCAGCATCTGCTTAGCACCTGTGAGACCTTACCCTGCAAGCAGAGCTCCCTCGGCAAGGAGGCTTCTGGACATGATGTAACCAAGAAAACTTCCTTCAAAAAAGCCCTTCCTTCAAGGGCTTTAATTATTGTTCAACTAGGTCATGACATACCAGCTCCTCAAGCAACATTGTAAGATATTAAAAATAAATACTATTTTTTTTTTCAATTTCTCAGTGATGTCATTTCCATCTCTGGGAACTTTGCAGTTCAGCTCTTGCCATTGGCCTGGCTTTCCAAGGCTTTCCAAGAGGACGAATCCCAAGACAATACTTCAAATGTGTAAAGATAATGTAAAGTAGTTTATCTGTAAGCTCTGCTGTCAACACAATGCACAAGAGTGTAACAAGGTGTGAGGGCTTCATGTGCACTCTGCAAGTGTGCCAGCCCTCTCAAGCAAAGACACCAAGATTATTCTCTCCATGCTACAAGGTGCCCCTGTGCTCTGCCTCCTGAACTTGCCCGCAGAAGCAGGYGGCAGCTATGCAGTTACCCAGAGCTTTTGCAAACAAGTTTCTCGAATGGAAACTGAAAAACCAAAACAAAGAAACAAAAACCTGATTCTTAGAAAGGAAAGTTTCTCCGGTGTAAGAATAAACAGAACTTTGCAAGGCAAAGGGATAGCTCACCTGTAATTGAAAGATCTGCTATTTCTAATTAAAACGTGGTGGTGCCTTTCAAGTTGGTGATACAGAGCGCTCTAAACCTTCCGTGTGCGTGTCCAAAGGTGGAGCTGACACGGCGGCCTGCTTTATTTCACACCTCTCCCACGCTTTGATTCGTGACCCCTGGGACGCCGGCACGGGGCATCCTGCGGGAGCTGCAGCAGCTGGGGACGCGTGGCAGACACTGGTGGCTCTGCTGGTCTCTGGGTGCTCCTTGCTCTGCAGGTGGACACCCAGGGCCACCCCATGGTGGGGGGTCACCCCCATTGCCAGAGGGCTCATGAAGCTGGCACGTTAGCTTGGCARTTACTGCAGTCCCCACCTGTCATCTCCCCAAACAACCCAGGCACGATTTTCATCCCAAAGGAGGAAGAGGTCGCTGGGCTGGGCACGAATTGGCACTTCCCTGTGCTTACACGTTGGACCCAGCAATGCTCCTTCCTTATTGCTGTAGTGCAAAGAGTTGCCARCCAAATCAATTGCAATCTCTGTCATGCACTTTTGCAATTCTTGTGCTTCCCACAGAAATCAGGGCAGAGAGACGAAGTCRAATAGCACCTGTAGAAATAAATAGATAGAGCAGCGCTCCTGGGGCTCACTTCTGGTGGTTTATCTTCGTATGCTTCAGCCTGTGTTGCATTTTGAGTGCTGTTGCAAACGCTAGGTGTGAAAAACACATCCTCGTGCTTCAAGAAAACACGCACACTTCCCACCAGAAAGCTTAAATTACCAGGAAACGATAGCAACGGGCAGGGGCTGCTGTCCTATTTTAGCACGTGTTGGTGTTTACATGGAAAATGTGTTAGCAATACACCACCACCACAGTAACATTTCCTAATGTGGCCAAATTTTTTAACATCGACACTTGGCAGCTGGATTAATCTCCCATCCCAAGCTGCTTGTTAGAGCTGCTCTTAGCTTACCATGCCTGACTGACTTTCCAGATASGCATTAAAGGATTGAGAACTGTATCTTATTAATTATAACCACACTTTAGTGCAAAGTGTGTACCTAAATCAAATGAAGCCCTCTGATGATTTAGAGCTGCCTGCTTATGAATGTATCTGATGCAAACGCAGTCCTTGGCGCTCGTGAGGGATGTCGAGGGGCAGTGCAAGGTGGGCAGCGMTGGGGAACCCGGTGCAAAGCGGTGTGGAGCGATGTGACATGTCTGCCCCATCTGAGCTGGCAGCCGCCCAGCCGCCCAGGAAGTTGCCCTGGGGCCTTTCTGGAATTTCTGTGGGATTTCCACCCATTGCCGTGGCAAACCCCAACTGCGGAGCTGTTCGTTCACCTTATTTTTGTTCATTCACCATATTTTGGCTCCAGGGGCTTTCAGATGGGTGCACTCTGCACCCCAGGGGTGTCMGCATGTGGCAATGGCCCAATGTCCCCGCAGGACATGTCGGGGTGTGTGTGTGCGGGGATTCCCTGCTCAAACGTGGGTTTTCGCCCCAAAGCAAGGGATGAAGTTCGCTGCAGTTGGTCGCAGTCGCCCAGGCTGAGCCGTGASCCAGCTGCTCGGGAGGCGCTCCCGCCGCCCAGCCCGCGGCAAATAACTGAGGGAAGAACGATTTTGGTGCAGAAAACAATTTTTACTAAGAAAACAAAAAAGAGCAAAGAAAGAAAAGAGGCAGGGTATTCCCGGTCCCGCGGAGCAGCAGGGAAGCCCCTACGAGCTCCGTGCTCCTGGYGCCGTCACTGCCGGATCCCGGGAGCATGAGGAGCCCCGCGAGAWAAGCGGGACCTCCGGGACCCCTGCCCGGCAGGGGGCGGGGCCTCCACCAGAGGGGGCGTGCCAGGGGGCGTGTCTCTCGGGGACGCCGACATGCGGGCGCAGAATTCCTCAATGGCGGGGCAAGGGGCGGGGCCTGCCTGAGAGAGGCCACGCCTCCTAGAGCGCACGTGCGGAAAGCCCCGTGGGGGGAGGGCGGGGCGGCACCGCCCCGCGCGCAGCCCATTGGCTGTTGGCGGCGGCGGGGGCGGGGCCCTGCCCGCGGGCGCGCCGCGGCGCTCGGTGCCGGGCGGGAGCGCGGGCGCGCGGCTCCACCCACGTGGCGCCGCCGCCGCCGCCGCGGCGCGCGAGAACACATCGCGCACGTAGCCGGCGTATTAAACGGCGCGGGGCCATCTGCCGCGCTCCGCTCGCCCCTGTCCCGCCGCCGCCCGCGGAGCGCAGCGCCGAGCCGAGCCGAGCCGAGCCGAGCGGAGTCTCCCCGCGGGCGCCGTCCCCGTCCCGGGGCGCCATGCCCCTGGGGCACATGATGCGGCTGGACCTGGAGCGCATCGCGCTGGAGTACGTGGTGCCCTGCTTGCACGACATCGGCTTCTGCTACCTGGACAACTTCCTCGGCGAGGTGCTGGGCGACCGCGTGCTCGAGCGCGTCCAGCAGATGCACCGCGACGGCGAGCTCGCCGACGGGCAGCTGGCCGGCCCGAGCCGCGGCGTCGCCAAGCGGCACCTCCGCGGCGACCAGATCAAGTGGATCGGGGGCACGGAGGAGGGCTGCGAGGCCATCAGCTTCTTGCTCACGCTCATAGACCGCCTCGTCATGTACTGCGGCAGCCGGCTCGGCAAGTACTACGTGAAGGAGCGCTCCAAGGTGAGGGGCCGCCGCGTCCCCCCGCGGCACGTGCCGCTGTGCGCTGCAGAAGGCGGCCGCGGTGCCCCCGCCGGCGGCGGCTGCCGGGGCCGCCCGGGGGCCGGCGGTGCCGGCGGGACAGCGCCAGGTCCCCGCGGCGCGGCGGGCTCCGCCGTCGGGTCCCGCAGGATCCCTGCAAAACCCCTCCCGCCTCGGCCGGGGCTGCTTCTCCCGCCCGTCCCGGCGCTCGTGCCCGGCTTTGGTGGCCCTGGTGTCCCCAGGAGCGCCCTCGTGCCGGGCTCCTGCAGTTAAAGAAGTGATCCTGGGTGCCCCCGGTGCGCAGCGCTGCAGGAGCGAGGCTGCCCCGTTTGGGCACAGCAAACTTCTTGAAGGGGACAGAGATTCCTTGGCTTTCCTTTCCTGAGAAAGGAGAAGACCCGTAGTACATGGGTGCTTTAAGTTCCTTTTCCCCTGAAATTCGTTTGCACTTGCAGTGTCATCACTTCGGTTTGGGCCGGCGTGGCTTTTCTTCCCTCATCTCTTTGGCTGTGGCAAGGTAGACTGCCTGGAACTAACTTTTCTTGATATCCTGAATGCTGAAAATGTCCCTACTTGTTTATTCATGACTTGCGTTCTGTAATATATAGCACATTTAAAAATATATTCACTTATTCTTGGGATGAGCCAGAAGTTGAAGAGATAAAGTGTTGTAAAAAAACAAATGTTTGCTATTTCCTTTGGTTTTAACTTGTCTTCAACTAAGTAACTTTTAAGTGGTGCTGAGGTTTCTCTTTTTTTCTTCTTCCCTGTTAGAAAATGAAAAATAATAAATATGATAGTATTTACCAGGTGCTTCGAAAGACCTTAAAAACTGCACATAACTTAAAAACTTTGCGTACACAAGAAAAGACAACAGCAGGATTAATAGAAGGTCGAAACATTGATCTTATGGTTAGTCCCAGTTGACTGTTGATCAGTCCAGTGAAAGCTTGGATAGATTTAGTTTAAAGGAGGGTAGACTGGAGTTCACTTCTTCCTAATGCAATTCTGTTTGCTGTTAGGAACTACAACTAGTCTGGTAGAATATATTTTTAAGGACAGCTTAGTTCTCTGGGTGACTTCTGTTTGCCTTTTTGACATTCAAAATATGTTACCAGCCACTTGGTTGAAAACTAGAAGTTTTCGTTAAAATTATACCAATGTGAAAGGAGCTTGTCCAGCACTTTTACCAAGGCATTTGGGATAAGAGAGGCAGCTAGAGGCATGAGAGCACTTGGAACTGACTACAGAGAAGGGTCTATTGGAGGGGGAGCTGGGGTATGTAGAGGTGATTTTTAAAACCTAGTTATTGCAATCATTTGTGTACAAGTAATAATAACAGAGCACATCTTACAAAACAGATACAAAACTACTTCACTTGGAGATCCTTTTGGTTCCTGTTCTTTAGCATGGAAGGTGTTAGACTCCAAACAGCACATGGAAACACGGCACGGCAGCCCAGGACTGAAGGAAACTCAGTGTAGCTTGTAAAATACCAGTGAATTTCATCAGAAATTAAGAGTAACCAATCCTTTTATTATAATAATTATGAATATCATGGATATGTGAGGCTCCAAAGTAGCAGTTGTTAGCTGTACCTGAGATCTGGGACACTTTTAACAGGAAGATTACTTCTGACTAACCAAATGACTCCTACAGTGCATGTAGGTTCTCACGTCATCTATGGACATTTCCTTTCCACCACTAGCCCAGCTCATTTTTCTTACCTTTTTGAAAGTCTCGTGAATCTGTATGTAAAAAGCCCAATTTTAAATTCAGAATACATTTATTTTGTCAAGTAGATTACACACCAATCAAAAATACTTCTGATGTTTTGGATGCCTAGAAAACTTGCAGAGCTCAATGTCTATTTTTGCTTCCATACAACTAGACGAGAACTTTGTGGCTTTATGTGCTCTGTTATGATACATGGCTTGATGATACAGGTATAAGACAGATTGTCCTGAGAGTCCAGAACAATCTGTTTAAAATGCAAGCCTTTGGCTACACGATAACTCTTCTTGTCATGGAAATTAATCTTTGTAGTGCCAGTCTTACCACTCTTCAGAGTTTTGTGCTTTTAAAACAATGGTAGGACTTTAATTTTCAGCTTATGTATTGGAATAGGAGGAGAGGGCTGCTTAGTAAATGAACTTTTATAAGCTCTCTTGCAGCTTAGTGCAATGTGCTTCATGTTAGCTACAAAAACAGAAGAAAGCCCGGGGAAAACTTTTATAAAATAAAGGCAGCTTTCCTTGTGGCTGCATATTATGAGAACTGAGTTGGTTAGGATCTTGCTGTTTCCAAATGACTTTCAACAGCATTTGAAGAAGGTCAAGTTGCATCAAAGAGAATAGATGGAAGTTATATTTTATAAGGGTACTGGAGACCCGTAAGAGCTGTTGGTTGCTGTTTGGGAATTGATAAGGAAATAGAGCATTTCATCTTTGCAGACAAAATAAATCTATCTTTGCAGTGAGTCATATTTAAAAATATTTAGCTGACACTCTTAAGAGAGAAAAGCAACCTGATCTGTCTTTGGAAGGACTCTTCTGCTAACAGAGCCAACACAGTGTTAGCTTCTGCTTTCTTTTAAATGAGAATTTCCTTTTTCTACTAATAAAATGCAATGATTCCTCTTTTATAGTAGTTTCGTGGTGAAGGATCTCACCACAAGCAGAGTTGACCYGGGTTCATTTTGTTGGTGGCGTGAGAAGACTCACATCCCTGTGCGGAGGGATGCTTGGCTTCGAAGGCCCAGGTCACTTGGGTTTTGAAGGAYGTGGGTTTTGAGGGACGTGTCCCCTCTGCTGCAGCTCTGTATGGGACAGCTAGCCAGTGGTGAGGCAGGGAAGTGACGCCACAGCCTCCTGCTGAGGCTGGTCACCCGGGATGCCCTTGAGTGCTCTGGGATTCATGAGTACCAAGGGGATTTACTGCAGCTTCCGCCTTCTTGGCATGGGAGCCCCTCCTTGAGGCTTGGCAGAGTTTGGGGTAGATTTTGGCAGTGGAGATGATAGAGGGTGCTCCATGATGAGCCTGTTGCTAGAGAGCGTAGCTGAGATGTAGGCATGGCATCAAGACCTGCTGCAGCCTGTGAAGCTTTCCTGCACAGGGTCTGAAGTTGGAGCTGCAGATGTTCCAAACRCTGCAGCATTCGGGATACCCATCCCTTTGGCTACCCTAGGAATGCTGCAGGGGTGGGGGAGCCAGGACATGCCTCGCGCAGCGGGCAGGCCCCCAGGCAGGGATGTAATAGGGCTTTCCTGCGGGAGTCATGGATGGCTTAGCTGCCAGCAGGTGGATGTGGTTCCCCCTTTCTCCTTCGGCTGCTCCCAGAGCAGGGCCTTTCACCAGCGTAGTGCTGCCAGCGGCGTCCTGCCTCTGGGGCAGAGAGGGTGGYGCTGCTGGCCGGGACGGAGGGCGCTTGAACGGGCGCAGCCCCGCATGGCGCGGACTTCGCCCCACGGTTGTGCCGCCCGTGCCTGCCGCGGCTCGGAACGGGTGCTGGCCTGGTCCCGTGGCCTCCTGCAGGCCCGGGAGCCCCATGGCTGGGCATGGCCGGGAGCCCTGGCCTGAAGGGACACCGCCGCATCATGAAGCCCATGCCCGGCTGCTATCAGCTCCCGTCGGGGAGGAAGGYCTGATGCTAATATAAGATGTCGGATGAGCTCTTTAGAAAATGTGCTTCAGGGTTTTACTCTTTTTTTCCTGGGATGTTTTCTCCACTTGGAGGCCATGTCTACCTGCTGCGGGAGAAGTGTGGCTCATCTATTGGCATGGCCTCAGGAAAACAGAGCGAGCGCCTGGATCTTCTGCAGGATGGGGTGTTCTTGGGTGGTTCCTGAAACAACCTCCTGTCTATGGGTTGTTGATGAGTTGTGTGTTGTATGTTTGTGTATATGTGTGGGTTTTTTCCACTAAATCCCTCTTATTAATGAGGTGAAATGTCTTTTACTTGAAAAGATAAAGAAACACATTTATACTAGACAGTTCAAATGTAAAGTAAACCCCTGCATCTTCTGGTTTTAACTGCAAGATGTAAGGAACAGAATAACAGGAACCCGGCTACAGAGCTGTAGTGCAATACTACCAGTATGAATATAGCAGTTTATTATATGTTACAAAGGGTTTTTATGATCCTTGCATAGCAGCATACCTCAATTAGTTTACAATGGGAGGTCTGATGCATACTGCCACCCAGAAGAAATATGTGTAATTTTTCTTTCTGTTTTTTTCTAATCAAATGCACATGTTCTAGCCTAACGAGCAAGTTCAAATCTGTTTCTCTGGCCGGCTGCTGGCAGAGTCCACAGCCACTGGAACTSTAAATACAGGAGACAAGTCACTTTATGATATCAGACCGAGGAATTCAGCATTGGCAGAAATCCTGGAGCGGTTGCCTTGGCTCAGGGTCAAAACTGATGTTTATATCTGTGTTTGTCGAGCAAGATTAGTTAGTCTGGTTAATTATACACAGGAATGCATAATTTTTACTTGACAATCATAGCATTAGATGAGTATAAACCTGGGAATACTAGGTCTTGTTCTTCCTCAAATTATGATCAATGACCTTTTGAAATTTTCAAAAGATGCTATTTTGAAACAGGTAATTGATGAACCTCTGTTTGTTTCTTTGCTTAACAGGGATAGGTTCTCATGAAACAGGTCAATATTTTACAGGCAGTTATGTGCATGTCCACAGCTGAGTTTAAACACATGGATAACTTCCTTTGAATGGTCTTTAAGCTGGTAATTAGGTGTTAAACTACAGTTACTTAATTTGGAAGCCATTATCACTCAAGAGCCTGAACTGAGGGCACCAGGACACTTATTCTGCTCTTGGCATTGGAAAAATGCGTTGTCATCAGTGTGCGTTAGACGGGACCACTTTCCAGCCAGAAGGCTGTTGTTGGTCCTCTTTTCCTCCTCTTGTGCAGGGGAAGTCTGTGACCACCCAGCGACCTTTCTTACAGTGTTGTTTTAAGAGTCTGTCCGTGTGCTTTACAGCCATAGTCTCACGGAGGAAGACTGGCTAATCCAGCAAGAAAAGGGAAATACGTGTGTGCTCTGGGACAGCATAAAGAACAGAGTGGTCCGTGTATCCTGAGTTTGTGCACGTGTATTGGTATTTATGGGATCAGGGCAAGTTATTTTTATTTTTCTAACTACATTGTCTGTAGTTCTGCAGTCAAGCAGTGCTTAGATTTATTGCCTTATTAGACTCTTGTGTGATAAAATGATGGCAAAACTCTGCTTTGCCAAAAATCCAAAAATCTGGCATGTATTGGCAGCACATTTTTAATGCGTTTTTGTCTGTTCCCATAAGCCCGCGGGTACTAGGCCTTCCCAGCCCCACTACATGGACTCTTATAGCCACAGACTGGCTGCAGTAGCTTCGCTTGTGTGTCTGCCAACATTCCTATTATTGCAGGTCCTAAGTGTATACGTGCTGCCCAGAATTTGTTTTTCTCCATAAGAGCTTATTGTACAATAAATGTCAGTGCAGACCTTACCCAGGTGGTGTGAATGCCTCTAGTTCCAAGATTGCTTTATCTCTTGAACTTGCAGAATTGTGGGTGGTAGTATTGCAAGGCAAGGTATTTCTGAGCTGTGTTTGGGAGAGAAGAGCTGGTCCTTGCTCTTAATATTTGTACACAGCTGCTTTCCAAAGTGTTTAATAATGAATAATTCAGTTCATTAGAGCTGACTGCTGGTAACCGTATGTGTACAAATGAAGATACATGGATACTCATTACTCTGATTGACGCAGGAGAGTGTTGCATGGTAAATGTGAACCTGTTTGTTGGCGTTAAGAATTGCAGGTGTCTGTGTTAACCTTGGTGTCTTTGTGCAGTGAAGTCTTCTTTCTTTAACTTCCAAACTTATCTGGGTGGTGGCTTGAAGCAGTATGTTAGGTAGATATAATAAATTATCCTTCATGTCACCTCTTGAGCAACTTGCTTAATTTAATATTGGGGATTCTCTTCTCCTTCCTTTTATCCTCCAGGGCTGCTGCTTGTCTTTGGGAATAGGTTTCCCTTTCCCACTACCCAAAGTGATTGTGGTGGCAGCCATAGTGGGCTTCAACAGCAATTCCTTTCCGCTTGTGGCAGGATGAAATACAAGGAAAAGCTAAAACCACACCAGCCCAAACATGAGTGCACCAGTGATGAGAAAATCTTGATGTTTRCTGAATAGTCTAGACACTTCAAGATCAATACTTCAAGATCTAGATGCTACAAGATCAAATATTTCAAGATGGCCCTTACAAAATCAAAGTTTTTTGAGTTCACTACTTTGAGTGGCCTCTCCTATAGATTTTGGCTCCATCACTGGTGCCTTCTCACTAATGTGGCAAAAAGGCACCTCCCCCTACTGTTACATGCAGTTTGTTTTAGACCTTCTATGGCTTTTAGAAAGGGGTAACAGGGCTGGTCAGCCAAGCGGGAGGAAGTTCTCTGGCTGTTCAGGCAGCGAGATGGAGGAAGGAAGAGGCTGAAGGAAGCGCACGTTGTCCATGCCCTCCTGCCTGAGCTGCTCACGGCACGTCGCTGTCAGCGCGCCGGCGCGAGGGGAGCGGGCTGCAAGCTCCGTGTGCCCTCGCTGCTCAGCAGCCTCCCACGTGCACGCCTGCTGTCGCCCGGGTGCAGGAAGGGGCTTTTCTGGACAGTCATTTTTCTCTTGTCATTGCATTACGATAAGATCAGTAGAGAAAGGAACTTGATGCCKCTATGCAAAGCACTTAATAGAAAGCAGCTGATTAAACAAACCACTTACCGCTCTATTTTTTTTACACAAATAAAAACACGTAAAGTGTAAGAGATTTGAGGGATTTCTTCTTTTAAGAGAAAGTACAAAGTGCTTTACACTGTTCATTTTCAACCAGAATAAACTTTCTAGGTGTGTGGTTTGGTGCTTTGTTCACACAGCCTAGAAAGATGCAGTTTGTTCAAAGCCTCGCCGGCTGGAAATGACAGGATATCTACATCTTTTGCAAACATCAAGGAATCCCACTTTGTAGCAAAAAAGCTTTATTTAACTGCTATTTTGAATAACAATCTATCTCTAATTTATGTGAATCCTTTAGTTGCAACTGACTCTTTTCTGTGAATGTGAACCTCAAAATCCAAACAAAAAATAAGCTTGCATTCTTTTATTATCCTAATCATAATTGTCATGGTTGTTTACATCTTATTTCTTGCACTGAGTCTTATTTTTAATACAAATCAATGATGCAAATGTCTTTAAAGTTTGGGCCCAGCTCAGCAACACACTTAAGTGCTTTCTTAAACACTCTTTGAAATCAATGGGACTTAAGTGCATCCGTAGGTGCTTGATTTAGAATACTTTAAGAGTATGTTTGGAATACCTAAGGAGAAGCTGCATTGATTTCTGTGCTGCCSTAAGGTTTTATCAGCATTTTTTTGCCTTAGATTTGAAATATGGACTATCCTTAAATTTTGCCTTGGGAGGGAGCGCCTTCACAAAAGACTTAACTATCAGCACTCTTCACATYATGGATAATCATTATGATTTTTA
The DNA here is from genome assembly GCF_003342845.1 of Nothoprocta perdicaria. NCBI lineage: Eukaryota > Metazoa > Chordata > Aves > Tinamiformes > Tinamidae > Nothoprocta > Nothoprocta perdicaria. The sequence continues at coordinate 6,581,070 of NW_020456087.1, read as the reverse complement.
TCTGACCTTTGCAATTGACTAACTTGCAAAAAACCCRAATTACGCTGTTAACAGTAGTGGTTGTTCCAGCAATGCATGCAGGCAATCAGATGCTAGTGAGCTGGGACAAGGAATGCTGCACTGCACGGAGATGGCCTGCGGCACAGGGCCTTGTTGGGCAGTGGAGCTCCCAGSTACCATCCTGGAGCCTCCCACTCTTCCCAGGCCCTGGGGACTGCACGCGTGCCCGGCACATGGCTACATGCAGGATGGAGCTGCGGGAACAACTTGTAGAGCACACGGGGGAATTTGGGAGAGGAGATGCAAAAACATTAATTGGCTCTTAGCAATTAGTGTGCCTATTCCCAGGTTGTTAACAAGCTTAGGATGATGTGTTTGCTTCAAAAGACTGCAGAAGGTGTGAGTGTACTTTTCCCWCCTGATTTTTCCAGAGGGAATTTGCTCCAAGTGGTTTGAGAAGTGGTTTGAAGGCAGGAAAGGAGGAGCTTCAGTGTAAAGACTGTAACTAAGGCATATAAACCATGGCATGTGACTGCACATGGAAATAGAGAAAGGTCCCCCAGGATATTCTGATAATTCTGTTCTTCACACTATTCACTAACATTTCTGTTTCCTTATATTAACTTGTACTGTCGTCTTTGTAAAGCACGAGCATGGTCTCTGAAGCAGACCAGCAGGAAAGGTTGCTGCTTGGTTAAGTATTTTAGACTTCCTTTTTGCAGGAGCAGCAAGGAGAGGGTTAGCATATGCCAGTCCTCATTGCCAGATATATTGTAATTCCACATTTGATAGTGATCAAAGGCTTAAGTGTTGAAATTGTGCGTTTCACCACTGCATTTCTAAATGCACRGCTTGATCTTTCACTGGTGGCTTAAAGGAACCATCCTACTCTAACACGTGGGGCCAGAGTTAGCTGCTTGTGGAGGAGTAAAGTGTAGTTGATCTGCCCCCCTYGTCTCCCCCCACTGCAGAGGGGGGCTCGCACCCCGGCCTGCATCCCTCATCCAGGCCCTTCATCTCCCCAGGCAGTTGGTTCTGGGCAACCACCTTCTCTCATCTCCGTGTCCATCCCACAGGTGCCCATTGGGAGCAGCCCACTCGGCTCTCCGCTGCCTCCATGGTGGCTCGGAGTTACTTTCTATGTGCTGGAGGTTGGAGAGGAAGGAGGTTGTGGAGAGGAAGAGGAGAAAAGAGGGAATGGAGCCAGGTAGACCAGGCTTTCCGCATCCTGAGGACACGTCCTGAACTCTCACCAGCGAGAACACCTCCCTGCCTGGCAGCTTCTGGGCTTCCTGCAGACGGGCATGCCAGAGAGCGTCACTGCTTTCGGCCACAGTCCCAAACCCGGCCTTGGAAAACCAGGGCGCCCTGTGGCYGTGTCCTGGCAAGGGGCTGGCACCTCAGGCCAAGGCCGCCGCTCAGGGCTGGCCTCTTCTGTCAGGTGGTGGCAGCAGAAATCYATGCGAGAGTCCTGCTCCCAGGGAAGGACGGACATAGAGAGTCAGCAGCCGGAATTCACATCTGGATTCTGGTGTTGCCTCTCAGCTGGATTTGAGGCAGGCTTGTAACTAAGCCGGCCCTTGCTTGTGTATGAGCTGAGTGCTCTTGTGGATAGCCTTGAGCTGCGCAAACATAGGGTGGAGGATGTAATTGACTGTCTTGTGTGCATGCGTGTATTTATGCATACTTTGGTCAGAGTTGCCTCGTTTCTGTCTACGCACAATTTTTACTGCTGCAAATACCAGGTACGTCAGTTGGAGAGGCACTACATGCTTATTAGCCCTTTTTATTAATATACTTTTATTGCCTGACCTTAGAGCTGCACTTGGAATAGCTTGTTTTCCTCTCCGTGTGGCAAGCTGCTGCGTCATTGCATACACATTCACCCCCTGCAATTGCCCCGTGCGCTAGATGGACGGCTGGCACGGCTGGAGTTGTGCCCGCATGTCGGAGGGTACGCCGGAACATGCAGGCCATGCGCAGTTTAAGGCTACCCATGCCCTCTGCAGGCGGCATAGATTTCTGGTATTTTTATAGGCTTTACCCATAAATACGCACTTGCACAAACTTCCGTTTTCTTCAGTGCTGTTAGCTAGGCAGCGTAGTAAAATGTGGTGGGGGAGAAAGATGGGCAGGGGGTGAGTTAGAGATCTTAATTCCAAAGTTAACATGGGAGATAGCAGGTCTCATCGATTAGCCTGAATTTGGTGCTACTGCAGTGACAGCAAACTCTTGAGCAGCGTTCATCTCTGTTCATGTGGTGCAATAAAATGTCAGTAGCTCCAACTGCCARGGCTGTCTGGAGAATTTGGGAAGGATGCTGAGGTATTTTGGGACCTACTGGGCGTGATGGTGATTGTCTGAACCTTGTTCCTGTGCTGGCCAGGCTGCTTCCAGTGCTCCAGCTGGGAACGTTTTGGGCTGCAGGGACCCTGCCCCATGGTGCTTGTGGCCACCAGCCCGTCCCAGGTTCCCACGGCCAGCCTGGACTGGGGGTGGTGGCTTTGTAACCACTTGTGCCTCCGCTGCCTTGGGGCTGCCCCCCAAGTGAAATGTGCCCAGAAGTGAAACATGCACAGAAATGTTATGTATACGCCATACCACATGTGGACTGATAAAGCCTTGTGGGCAGTATTACTCACTCTCTGTGGGTCCACAGGTTAAAAATAAATGAATAATAATGAAAAAGGAATGTTGGCCAACGCAGGCAGTGCTGATAGGAGCAAAACTCCCACATAAGGCTTGCCYGTGTTCTGGCTGTGACTTATGTTAATGCACCCACAAGAGCCTCAAAACACGTAGAACTTCTTTAAGTATTGCAGGAAAAAGGTACTATGTATCGGACACCCTGTCAATACTCTTCTGGGTGATTAATAGTGGAATTCAAAACTTCTTAATTGCTGACAAGGTATAAAAGGATTGAATATTTACAGAGCTATGAAGTTATCCTATGTAATAGATGAGAACAGTCTCCAGAAGATGTATTTTCTGGTTTCTGTGCTTTTACCCCCGCTATGGGGAGGGTCCTTACAGATTTCCTTAATGAGCTTGCACTTATGAATTTGCTTTTCTACAGAGGTGGAGTTGTCACTGTATCCCCTGGGACTCATTACAAGGGACACTTTCCCTATCTATACTATGTGTTTATGATGCTTTCTCATTAGTACAGTTCATCCCTGATTTATTTGGTGGGGCCCAGAAGTTTTGGGTGATGAAAGAGAGCTTCAAGCACAGGCAGAAAGAACCATAAAATTTAACCTGAAATAAATGTGTGGGGTTTTTTTTTGTGAGTGTGGGAGGTTATATATATATAATATATACATATATACATAATATATACACACATATATATACATATATATATAATATAATATATACACATATATATTCTATATATATATAGTAGCACCATATATATATAGAATATATATGTGTATATATTATATTATATTATATATATATATAATATATATATAATATATAATATTATATATATGTGTATATATTATATTATATATATTATATATATATTATATATTATATATATTTTATATATATATATATAACATATATAATATTTTTTTTTTAACTTTTTTTTTCTTTAAAGATGCAATGTGTCTGAGAAGTGTGAGTGCATGCAGGAGGGCAAGGGAGACCAGTAAGAACCAGAAAGGAGAAGTGCCTTGATTGCCTGTACTGTAAGCGTGGGTTTTTTCCTCTTCCCCCCGCAGCTTCTCTGTGAAGTGTACTCTGGAGTAAAGTTTGTGTTTGATTGCCGATAGCCTCACGCTCTGCACGTAGCACTGTCATTAAGCCATCATCTAGCTGGCCAGGAGCCAGCGCTCGGCAGCGAAGGGGCAGGCGGKCTCTCTAAACTGAAACTGCTCCTATTGATACACTGATGCACTGCGCACGTTTACAGCTGCTAATTGGAGACTTAATCTGAATATCCTTGACTGAAACTAATTCACTGGCAATAGCCTTTTACRTTTCAGGTCCTAAAGCGATGGTGAGTCTGCTTGTCACAGCAAGTGAATCTCTTCTGAAAAGTGCATTGTCTCTGTGCACGTACAGAGAACAAGCACCGAGGAGTGTTTCAGCCTGATATGTAGTTTTTAGGTCAGAGCATCACGTAAAATAAAAATCGTACCTGATTTTACCCATGGCAGAGCGCAACACAGGAGCGGTGAATGGGGCAAAAGTGCTAGCTGACCTGCGTGCAGAAATATGTAGACCAATTAAATATATAAGGRAGGAGATCAGTGCTTTTAATGATCGGAAGTACCATTGTAATCCTCTGGACTTTTTTTTTGTATTCTGCTCTGACTGGTGGTCTAAAAGCAAGGAGATGTTATTTTATTTCGCTTTTAAAAATACTGTCTAGAAAATGTACAGAGGAAGGTGAATAGTCTGTGTCTCTTTTGTTCGGGGAACACAAATGAGATACCCCTCCTTGGAAGCTTACACAGCTTCTCCCTCTCTTGGCTCCTTTTGCAGCTTCGCAAATAGCCRCTTTTCTGTAGGCTCACAGGAAGTATGCAGCAACAGGGTGAGTTTAGCAAAACTCCCCACTGTGTCCAAGATGCAGTAATTTTAGTTCACAGGCTTCTTGACAGTCAAAGACAACCACTGTTAATGCGAGGCATGGCTGTTCCACGCGTTCCTCCTTCAGAGTCACTGTCCTGGCAGCTGGCTTCAACTTGAAGGGCATCCAGATTTATCTCTAAGTGGATGATCTGCTAAGAAAAGAAATAAAAACTTCACAAGACAAAGCTGTCCTTCACATTAATAGGACTCTTCAGGCCATGAAGAGCTAAATTTTATTGTCAATCATTAGAAAAGCTTCCTAGGCCCCTTCACAGATTCATTTAATAGGGAGCTCATTTTTAAGGCAACATCAATCTATGATCTAGCTTCCTAGACAGATTCCACAAGATCTGAAAGCTTATTAGGGGCTCCTTGAGCTGCTATGAGATAGCATGCCAGTCATCAACAGCTGTGTGGCATGATAATAATCTGTGACCAGAGCTCTTCTGGGTAGTTCTTTGTTTCTACCCTTAGTTCTAGTGRTTAGTGAGGATAATAAGCAGGAACAGTCTTCCATCTTATGAAAATTATAATAGCAGATATCAGTGTTTTGGCTGGTAGCAAAGAAACTTGTGCACCTGGCAACAGTATTAAAGCCCCAAATGAAGCAAAAAGGGAGAGGTGTGATTTATTTATTTATTTATTTCCAGTTCCTGGGTGATCTGAATCTGACAATCAAGGTCACATAATTCAAGAGAGAAGCAAGTATCAGATCACCCAGCTTAAAATGCCATCTGTGGAAACAGGAGTCTTGTAAAGTTCTTCTTGCCCCAGATGGTAGTAAAAATAAATAAATAAAATAGTATTAAAAAGAGGAAAAAAATTGGGGGGGGGGGGGAATGAAAACAACAGTGTGATAAAAGGAGAAATTCTGAGAATGTGTATGTTCTTGTGTTGCTGTGTCCCTTTCCAGGGAAGTGTTGTCTTGTTCTGTCTCAAGCTTTCAGGGAGGTTGAATATGGAGTGAACATAGCTGTGATCATGTTAATTTGGACATCTGCATTTCTGTAGATGGGCCATCTACCAGCACAACATCCTATCTGTCTTTCCTGATCTTGATTGTCAGTCCTCATCCAACCCTTGATTAGACACTTAGCGCCTGCGACTAAGGCACCTTCATCTTGTAAAGCTGCTTCAATGCGCTGCTGGCTTGCTCGGGATGTCCTCAACAAACTGGGCTCGTAGATAAATGTAAGGAGTCTGTGTTTGCTTTCATGAAAGAAGGCAGCTGTCCTAGGATTTCTGTTGTTTCTGGTGTTTTTTTTTTTCCTTCATTTTTAGAGTTCTTCAATAAGGCTCGGATTTAGTGCTCAGTGTGAAGATGGAAGTTGATGTGGCTTGCTTTGTCAAATTCCACCTTTTCCTCAATGATTCTTAGTTCCTAAAAACAGTTCCTTGCTCAGACCCTTTCCCCTCTCCTGCCTTCATTCCAAGTAAGAAGCTGGTTAAAACCTTATGTTAACTTTAGCTCTGTAGACCCAGCATCTGTTTGACTAAAGAAATGAAAATAAGTAATGGGTAAGTAAATGAAGTACTACTTTCGAGGCAGCACTGCCACTGTATCCAATTTTATGTGCGACCAGAGGGAGTAGGGCTAATCCTTCCACAAGTGGAACTGGCAATTCTTCTTCCAACAGACACAAGGCTAATGTCTCTGATTTTAGTGTTTTAACATAATCTTCCCTCTGTTCCTTCCCATCTCCACAGACTATTAAATTACTCCAATTTTCCTAGTTTATGCTTCAGTGTAGCAGCTGAGTGTTTTAACTTTCATAAATTCAAACAAACTAATACTTAATAATAGTCATGAATATTTTATCTCTAACCATTATAAGCTACACGGTAGAAAACACTTGGGCACAATTGGGTGCAACAAGAAAGTGCTTAAGAAACACCCCAAAGTGCTTAAGAAACACCCCGTTGTGCCTGTGTGTCAGACAAGTCTCAGCTGAGAATCTCTTGTCTTTGATCACGAACTGTCAGACTCCTCATGTTCTTTTAATGCGGAGCATGCTGTGTGCCTCTCGTTTTTTCTTTCTGCCTGTGCAGAATATGTGAATCTACAAACTAAAACCTAGTTGAGGACAATGTGCACTTGGACTTATGCTGATGAAGTGAATGTTAGTAGTCCTCACTTCCCCCAAACAACCTTTTTTTTTAAACTGTCAGTTTTAAGGTCAAAAGCCACATATTTGGCAGAAATTTGGGTAGCTTGGAACTGTGTAACCACATAAAAACATATTTGGAAGCTGCAGTGGTCATAGCACCATTAATTCTTACTAATATCTTGGCTTTCCAGATGGCTACCTTAGTGATGCTGTAGATCTGTATTGCTTTGGGTCTGTGTGTAATGCTGCCTTCTAATGGAATTTACAAGTGCTTTCTGAACTTAACTATTTGATATACGAGTGGTATGCAGACATCTCATCCACTCTTAAGGATCAAAAGTAGCAGCTGTTCTGCAGTGTACAGGAGCAGAAAGTGAAAAAGCATATTGCCACTTTTCCCTCTGCAAGGGTGGTTTGTGTTGGCAGGTGTGAATTGTGCAGGTCAGAATTTCTTCAGTTTGAGAGGAAAATGCAGCATCAATGAAAGGTTATCACCTATACAGTCTGAACTAGGCTGTGCAAACCTGGAGGCTGTGGCTTGGTCCTAGGAGGAAGGAAAACAGTCCTCTCTAATGCACTGTCGTCACCACTTCAGAAGTGTGTGTTTCCACTTTGCAGCATCTTCTAGCTAAAACATCCTCTGCATCTTCTAGCTAAAGCATCCTCTGCACTGCTTGCTCCAAGTATTAATTCACTCTGGTTGTCTTATGAGATAGAGCAGTATGATATCTCACAGCGTGGTCCTGGYTGTCAGCTAAGAGAAATCTGATTTTCTGCCTACTGAAAACATTGAAAGACACATTGAAAACATTGAAAGAACCATTGTTTTTTATTTTTATTAATTATTCTCTGAACTTTGCTGGTCTCTTGCATTATGACTTGCTCACGCTTACTTGAGTGTAGTACTTGAAACTGACCTCGGAATAACTTATTTTTGCTGGTTTCTGTGCAACATGGAGCTTATTGATGATCCCTGGTGCCTTGCCAATGCTCAGCATTACTACTTGTTTAGCTGGTGCTTGATTTGCACCCTCTTGGGAAAMCTACCATCTCTGATAATGATAGTGCAGATGATTACTTTTATTTTCCAAGTTGGTAGGCATTAATTTAAGCCTGAAACCCAATGATATGGTCATCTAGCTGACCAACTATGATGTGCACGTGTCATTGCACATGCATGTATCTACATATCACAGGTTTTAACTGTTTGGCTGTTGTGTATTTTGCACATTTAGGAAGAGTAGGCTAGTAAAGACGAACTTCTTTTTTTTTAAAAAAGTATTATTATCAAGGTGTGGTGGTGGTGGTGGGACATTGCTGAAACTTGCATTGAGTCCTTGCAGTAGAAAGTTAAGCCAACTAGGATTCATTGCTGTGGATTTTATTGGTTGAAAAAGAAGGATGTCAGGTACATTCCTGCCCCCTTACTGCCAGGTGTGGGTAGTTTGGTGTTGGAGTYGATTGGTGAGGAGAGAGGACCCCCAAATGGGTGCTTCTTCTGGACACCTGCAAATGTAGAGAGAATGTGTTTTATTGAGGCTCTGATCATTTATTAGAGGGGTAAGTGTTTTGATTAATGTGATCCRGGCTCCATCTTTTATAGCTAGCCTGTATACTAAACTGGCAAATACTTATGTTCACCAGTTACCTAAATTAAGTCTGGGTCACGCATCTCATCTCCTGTTTCTTGTTTGCTTTGAATGAATCCGAAAGCAGTGCTAACAGCTGGAGTCCCCGCCGAGGCCAGCGTGATGTGCTCTGGAGCTGCTCCAGCCAGTGCCCTGATAAAGCTTGGTAGCGTTTCAACAGGCTCTAGGAGGACCAGAATGATTTCCCTTCATTGTTTAAGGTTTCATTCAAATTTTCTGCAGGAAAAAGGATATTTCACTTGTTCTTTTCTCCCTTTGCTGCTGCTGCACTAGAAAACTTTTTTTCTTTCTTTTAACTTAAACTTAGAGTACAGCCAGTGCTTATGGAATTTGTGGGAATTGTTCTGCTCGTACATCCCCAGGGACTATGCATGTTGCAGTTGCAAAAGGTGCACAGTGTAAATAAATAAATAATGCATCAATGTCTCCAAGTGAAAGCACGTGCTCCTCTAACAGAACATTATATGGTGGGAGCGGGGGAAAACTCTGGCATTGTGCCCAGATTTCTATGGGAAGTAAAGCACCTAAATCCCTTTTAGGATCTGGCCTGGAATCTATTATTCTTGTGCAGCTTTTTTTATATTATTATTGATGCAATCAGATTGTTATTTGGGCAATTCAGTGCTCTTTCAGTGGCCTCTGCCCTTYGCTTTTGTGCTAATACCTTTTATTTTGTTGTTATTTTCAACATGCATCAGCCTACATTGAAGCTTTGCTCCTGCCATGCATCTTCCTTGCGGAGTGATCAGTAGAGCTCCCCAGTATAAAGAAGGGACCAAGTTTAGCCAGGAGTTACTGTGTTTGTTAATTGTTCAGCCTGATCCAGCCCGTTATGACTGTGAAGGGTGAAGGCAGGAGCTGCTGAGCTGGCAGAGGGATGGAGGGAGCCCCTCRGACAGTGATGAGCTCTAGGAGATGTGCAAAGGCTGGTGCCCTGATAGGATGCGTCTCCCTTGGAACTGCTTTCTGCCAGGCTTCTCCCCTTAACAAACTTGTTTCCAGTACTGGCTTTAGCCTGGATCTTACTGTTGTTCTCAGGCTAGCAATGAAATATTGTTGAATTTGAGGCTACCAGCCAATTCTAACAGTAGAACCACAATAGAGCAGATGGGACCTAAAGCAAGGCATCTAGCCAAGTGCCAAACGTGGTCAAAGAGGGCTTATTACTGGGAATTAAAGGTACTTGCTGTTGTTCAACATAATCCCCTGCTGCTGCAGGGCATCAAGCCCGAAGCAACCATGGCCCGAGGTGTCCAGGCTGGTCTGTGTGTTCTGGTGACCTGCTGCAGCCTGCAGGTATCCTGTGCCCGTGGCTATGGAGAAGAGGGGCAGCAACAGTGAAAGCCAATTTGTACATGACTTAAGATGCAGAGCAGTGTTTTTGCAGCTGTATGTGTATGCCTGTCCCAACTGGCCCACTCCTATGAATACAGACCCTTGTCCTTGGTAGCGGAGGGTCCAAGGGATCTATTATCCTGACTGAAAAGAAATTTTTGTCCCAGAGTTTGTCAACATAGCAAAAGAAAGTCGTGATTACAGTGGCATGTACTGTAACTGATGGTGTGTCTAGCAGCATAAAATGGTAGGGGTTTAGCATCCACTAGAAAGGAGAAAGCAAGACCCCTAAGGTTCCTTACTAATAAATTTAAATTTCTGCCTTAGTAAAGCCACATCTTCAGTGTTATTAGCTGTGCTTGACAGATTATTAGGGGAAGGTCAACCAAGCACTACACAATCTCACCCTCATTTTATGGGAGAGGCATATACAGTTTTCTATGTCCTAGTTAGGATGTTTATGGCCTGGATAGATGGAAAGCTTGATCAGTAAAAATTGTTTGGATGGTTGGGCTGAGGCAGTAGTGATTAATAGGTCATGCTCTGCCAGAAAGCAGGCTGGTAACAAATAGTTACTGCAAAGGACCCGACTTGTTTAACATCTCTATCCATGACCTGGAGTAGGTGCRGAATGTACTTAAGTGTGCAAATGACACCAAGCTGGAGTGATGTGTTAATATATTTGAAAGCAGGGCTGCCATACAGAAGGACCYGGATGGGATGGGGGAATGAGCCACCTTGTGAAGTTCAACAAGGACAAATACAAAGTTCTCTACCTGGGAAGGAAGAGCCCCTTGCAATGATGCCCCAGCACAATAACCTCCTAGGCTATAGAGGAGCACAGGCAGTGCTTCTCAGCATAGTTGAGAGAAAAGGTTTTTCCCCTCTGCTCAGCCCTGGTGAGACTATATCTGGATATGGTGCCTGCAACTTCAACCTGAATTGTCCAATGATCATCGTCTTCACAGACAATAAAAGGAGATGTTGGAGTGACAGGGCTGAGACTTCTATTATCACAGTTTCAGTGGACCAAACTGTATGGAAGGSTCCTTACAACCAAGTGAAGGAGTGATCATGGGACAAAGATGTGGCACCCCACCAAGCAGGTGGTCATCTCCTCTTGCGCCCTTACTGCTCGAAAGTGCTGATGATGCAAACTTAAATTTAATGTGTTTTTGCTTATAAAAAAATTTCAARTACCTGTTGTCTTCAGTTCAGTCTTGTGGTTTGGAGTCATTCATATTAGGCTTATCTCATCATTCAAGGTGAAATTTAAAGGCACTGTGAATGACTGTATCAGCACGTCTGCAGATGATCAAAGAGAGAAGTACACTTCTGAAAGCTGTTTGGTTAGTTCTGTGGCKCAGTCCATGAAAGCAAACATGCACTGCCTTGTGCAAACACAGCACAAAAAAGTTACAGATTTCTGCAGACTTTGCTCTACGGACTTTTACCCACTYCTCCTGGGGAACCTCAATTTTTGTTGGACYACAGGGATATATATGATAGCACCATCATCCTTCATATCTTCTAGTCCCTAAAGCTTGACTTACTGGGATTGCCATCTGCTCTCATTATGACTGACACGTCAGTTCTGCAATGACTGCTCAACTTTAGAAACCAAAGCAAACTTTAGCTGAAACTGCCTCAAATAATGAGATGACAGTCACGTAGCTTGTAGCAAACAGTAAATTTGCACCATACATATGTGTATTTGTTTCATGCACTTCTCCCCCTGCCCCCATCTCAACTCTGCTATATACATTGTGAAACATTTATTTCCTCTTTGGAATTTCTGTCTGGGATAGAGAAAGAAGCTTGTATGGAAATTCCTGCTGGTGGTATCTCCCGCAGCATTGGGACTGAGAAGAAGCGAAGATGGGCATCTTGGAGAATTCATTTTCCAGAGTCATAATCTTTATGTTTCTTTCAGGCCATGGTCGCTTGTTATCCTGGAAATGGAACTGGGTATGTTCGTCATGTGGACAATCCGAATGGTGACGGGCGCTGCATCACCTGTATTTATTACCTGAATAAGAACTGGGACTCCAAGGTGAGTAAATCATGGGGCAAGGCAGTGCATAAAGGAGAAAAYGGCTTCAGCAGAGTTTTGGAGCTGTCAGTTGCTCTGTGAACTTAGGCGAACTTCTGAACAGCTGGTCTCTTCTTCATCACTTAACTTTTGTTTTCTTGCTGTTTATAGCAACCCTTTGGAAGTAAGAATATGAACTGTTTTTTTATCTTTCTGTCTCCTACTCCGCACACATAATGTTTTGTTGTTATAGAATAAAGTTTCTCAGTTTGGGGCTGCTGGCACTTAGATTTTGTTTAGAGAAAGAGTAATGAAGCACTGGAAGAAAAACATTTTCCAATAAGTAGTAAGTGGATTCTGGCAGCAGAATACATGTCAGTCCTGATTTGGGATCTTATCATTCCTAAAACTGGTCCTTCAGGCTGACCTATGGAAGATCTTTAGGCAGTTTTATCTGTATTTTTCTTCCTCCTTTTAATGTGTGAGGAGCCTAGGAAAGATCTGTTCATGCTTATTTTTCATTAGAGATGAATTTTTGTTAGAACAATTGGAATTGGAGAACTGATCTTTTCACTTTTTTGGGGTGTGTTCTTGGGTACACTTTTCTTTTTTAGTGAGGCATTGGTTTGTAAGACCATATTGAATCATCTTCAAATGGCACAGCAATACTGAAGAAGGACTTGTCTTAAGGAACCTGATAGCATGAAAACAACCTTTTCTCAGCAGCCTTGTCAGCTGCTTCCTTAAAGTTTGCAGGTTGGAGTTGGGAAGAGGTTTTGCAGAAGCCATCTGGGGCTTTCACAGGGTTTAGAGACCTTCCCCTGTGTTTCTCAATCTCTGACCTCCTTTCATGAGAGGAAGAGCTCTCTGCATGTCTCACGAGAGGAATGAGCAGGTGGCTCTTTTTGGTCCTCCATCTCTAACTCCATCAGTGGGTCACCTGGCAGAACAGTGCTCTTGTTTCTGTCATTTCTTGTCTTATTGAGCAATAAAATCAGCCTTGAATTTACCATGTCTTTAAGTTAGAAATAAAATATAAGGGTTTGTAAAATTGCAGAATATGTCTTTTGGCTTCTGCTGTTATAGTACTTCCCAAAACACTCACAGGAATATTAGTTGTATATTGCCTAATGTTACTATCTCTCTAACCTGTTTTGGCCATCATAGGTTGATGTTCTGTAGATAAACAGAAGTGTTATGAATCCAAAGAAAGGAACTTAGATTTAGAAACCACTGCAAAATGTAATGTTGGGGAAAACCATGTTTCTTCACTGAAAGGATGATAGGGAAATGTCTTTTTCTAATGAAATRGAGAAGGGGAAGGGACATAAATGAGAGAGAAGGAAATGTACAATTTATTTTGTACACTGAATCCTTACTCTGAAAATGAGGAGTTACCRGAATGGTTATTGAAAAAGCTAACCAGAAACCAGGACACTGATGGAGAGTATGATACAAGTATGATGCAGGAGGAGACATGATATAACCATGCTGGCATGTCAAAACAACCGTGTTGCTTTAAATCCAGGTTGTTACTTTCTGAGGTTTGCTTGTGGTGTGGAGGTGCCAAATCAGATTAGTGCTGGGTTGACAGACTCTGCTTTGCACTCTGTGCAGCACAAGTCTCCAACGAGCCTGCAGACAGCAACAAGGAGGAGGGATGGTTCCTGTGTATATTTGAAGTTTCTCCAGGATGTGTGGATGACCACAGCTCTCTGTCCCACACCCAAAAATGATGGCAAACAGAGGGAGAGAAATTATGTGGTGGAGAAACCAGGCTATCTCATAAGATGGGGGGAAAAAATGAATGGGAGATTAAATTTAATCAAAAATGTATGAAACTACAATGATAGAATGGACTTCACTGTTCTTTCCAGCATTTAAAAGATAACTTCCTCAAGATCAGATACACGTTCTTATATGTGTTGGGAAGAGAGTCCAATCTCAAAATGGTCAGCTGCAGCWTCCTTACTTCTCTTATGGGTATTGCCTAATCTAGAGGTGTGCAATGGGGAACTGAGAAGTTGTCCAGTATTTATGGCAGGGACGGAGTTTTCTTCACCTTGGATTATTTGATTTAGTCAGATGTTGATGTTCAAACATGACAAATGGGGAAAATGAAGTGGCCAAGAGATTCAGTCTACAGTTCTCTGGCACTGTCTTGGAGCTTCCTTGGTTATCACTAAATGTTTGTGCAGTGTTTGCTTAGTACTGGGTAGGGAAAAGCAAGTCGTTATTCAAATATCTGGGTGTTTTAGATGTGGACAAAGTAACCTTTCCTTGTCTTTCAGCTGCATGGTGGAATTCTTCGGATATTCCCRGAAGGCAAGTCTTATGTAGCAGACGTTGAGCCAATTTTTGACAGATTACTCTTTTTTTGGTCAGACCGAAGGAACCCACACGAAGTCCAGCCTTCTTATGCAACGAGGTAAGTGGCATATTTGTTAGAGACATTCAGCCAGGGAAAAGCGGTGTGTTCTACCACTGTCACATTATTAAATAACCACGTATAGTGATTAATTGGTTATTTGTTTCTATATACATAGGCATAAAAATAAAAGATATTTGGATTGTGAATGGATTTATATAGTATCTTTTGAGTCACTGGAAATTCCCTCATCAAGTGGGGAAGAACAAGTTTAAACAGTAAGATTTCTTATGTGGCAGAAAAAGAAATGCCCCTTTGCCAGCGACAGGAGAAACTTCGTAGACTGGGCAGGGCTATTTAGCTGGAAAATGCTGCGTTACACCTTTACCCTGTTTCATAGAGGGATTTTGGGGGCAACCATCTGTCAGCAGCCTATGGAAAGCTGGTGTAACCTAGAGCAGCCCCCAGGCTGCCTAAGGGCATCCCTGAACAGAGTAAGGCTCCAGGGGCTGTAAGCTACTTTCGGCCTCTGTCACCAGGGGTATGCACTCTGCTGTGCCTCCAAGCAGAAATTCTCACCTATGTTTATGCTGTACTTAATAAAATACACATTTAAAACAGTGTCTGCGTTTGTCTACAGAGAGGTGCCATTTGCACCCATTTTTTTTTTGTCCACTAAACCAATTAAGTCTGTATTTGCTTTCTCCATAAGAATAAAATTCCAGTGCTCTACTTGAACAGCAGAAGTTGAAAAGAATATGTTATTTCTGTCTTTTACAGATACGCCATGACTGTGTGGTATTTTGATGCTGAAGAAAGAGCTGAAGCCAAAAAAAAGTTCAGGAACTTGACTGGTACGACACTTCTGTAAATGTTCACAGAATAGAACTGAATGCATTTTGATATTTCTAAAGCCAGAGGGAGAAGGGGAGTAAATCTGTAGTAAGGTGGTGAAGGCATTCATTTTATTTAGAACTTGTTTTTCTCTAATCACTCTTCAGTTATTTTACACAAAGTATAAAAATTTTGTCAGAAAAGAATGCAGGCCTGGCCTCAGACTGGCAGTCTCTGTCCCCARCTGCAGTTGCAGAGGACTCTGTTACCTCTCTAAGCTCTTCTTTTGTTATTTGGGAGGCATATTTGTCTCCTCCAGACTGTGCTTAGCACATAGTCATGAGGCTTACATAAACAATTTCATAATTACATTCTTCAAATGTTCTGGCCAAATAGGGCTTGTCTTTTACATTAATTGAAGGCAGTCATGGCCCACACTAATGCAAAAGGGATTTGTCTTTTATTTACAAATAATTTCTAAGTGGATATATTCATAATGACTTCGGAATGTGTAGATCATGAGTTAGAAAGAAATCAAATTTAAAAATATATGTATAAATCATCTTTTGGCAGGCAGGTTCTAGAGTGGCTGTGACCTTGGTGCCCTTCAAGAGCTACCTGCTTTCAGCTAGGCTCCATAGGCAGACTGTGGCCAGCCCAGCAAACRTCCAGGAGTAGCTGATCCCAGCTAACTTAATTCCAGCTAAAATTCCTTGTACTGTAGAAATGACATACTAGCAATGGGCTGAGTGTCCAGATGTTCTCTAAAGCCCTGCCTGTGGCCGTACAGTGTCACAGATTTACTGTTTGGATAAGTTAAAGATTTGGTCTGGAGGGACTGCCTCAGGCAATTCCTTATAATGCCATGTAGGCATCATTCCTCTCTWTTAAATATGTATGTTACACAGCTGGACACAGGCAAAGTTAGGATTAGTCCAGTGTTTTTCAGAAAAGATTTTTGTAATTTCTGTTCTTGATGGGTAGAAAAACAAATTAGCCTTTGCCCTTGAAGGGGATCATAAGCAAGGGACTAAAAGTGGGGAGGAGGAGGAAATGATAATGGACCTGGAATCTGAGAGTTTACTGAGTTACTTAGATGTTGCATGAATTGCCTCTTTACCCTGTGGAAACTGAAGATCAGAACTGTAGTTATCCCAGTCTTGTTAACAAGCTGTGAAGTCTTACAGAATTTCAATTCAAGTAGTCAATTAAATCGTGAGTTTTTAAAGTGCTATCCATGGAAAACAAAATATTGTTTTTTAGTCTGTTTCTAAGTTTTCAGGTAAACACTAAACACTATCAAATCAGGCTTTCATAACATTCTGGCTTACCTGTTTATTTTCTCCTTCCCTACCCCCCACCTCATCTTTTCAATATAGATGCACGGAAGAGAGAAGCAGCTCTTAACGAAGACTAATCAACTGTTTCTGAACTCTTTATGCACAATAAGATCCCAAAGATGACTTCCATTTCCAGTGAACCATGGCACGTTCTTGTCAAGCACAAGAGTACACTGGTTGTTATCTGTCTAGCATGTGCATTTTACGTTGATGGTACTTACGACAGCCTCCTGTCATGTCTGCATATGGCAGAAGGAACTCTTGTTTTCTCTTTGCCTTTTGCTGGAAAAAAATACCCAGGATTTTAATTAAAAAAAAAAAAAAAAAAAGAGAGAAAAAAAGAAAGAAAGAGAATTTCTAAGCCTAGTGGTAGTGGCTCAGCCAACTGGCTCTTTATCACTCTAGTCTAGTAACCAAGATAACAATCGTTGGGACTAGTTGGGAAAAATGAGTCTTATTTGCACTTTATGGTGGGGGGTGGAATCTAGTTCAGTGGGAAGGAGCTTTACAAGTTTAAAATCTGGCAGACTGCTGGTGGGCAAGGAGAGATATTGGAAAAGCTGGGTTTTTGTAGAGAGTATTCTTCTGTTATGCCCCCCACGGACCCAGTGACAGACTGCTCATCACTTTGCTGCGCATAACATTGGCCTCACTCTCCTACAGTACGACTTTCCAAACAGAGTTGTGTCTAGATAGTCATCACATCTACTGGATTTTGTTCACTCTTCGAGTCAAGTCATAGCTGTGCAGGTGCACTGCCCTTTCAGTTCCAAGACAGAGTGGAAGTAGCTATGCATCTGTTCACAATTTTGTAAAAACATTTCCTTTCTGTTCTGAGCTGGATTGATTGTATGTTTTATATTTGCAGTTTGTTTAGTACAGCAACTGGTTTCTCCCAAAAGTTTGGTAAATATGGAAGAATGATGGCACTCAATGCATTGGTCCTGAAGGTTGATYGTATGTGGAATTAAATGATATTTTAGTAGCTTCTCTATCTACTCTATTTTGTATAACAAATGTGAATTTGAGAGGAAGAAATACCTCTGGCAGCCTGACAAATGAATACTAAACAGTGATTGACTTAGACTTGATTTCTGTGCTGCTTGTCCTAAGTTTACACTCTGTAACTTTATTTGCATGTGTGTAATTTGGATGAAACAGTGATTCTGTTTCGATTGGTCTGTTACACGAGGTAACTACTTCTGTTGTGTTGGAGCAATGAGATGGACAAAGGATTAGGGTTATTCAAATCACAATTTTTTGTGACACAAATGACAGAAAAACATGTATTTGAATAATTTTTTTCTTTAACTTATTAGACATGTTGAGTAACTTGTGAGTTATCTCCAGTCTGCCTGAACTTCTCCAGCCAGCACTTACTACGCAAGTCAGAATAGCTCTTAACGAAGCTGAGAGCTAGCAGTGGATGGATTTATCACTCACACTCATTAGTCTCAACTGATCCTCTGTGTGTGTGTTCATGCTGGAGTGTTAGTGTGACAACCCCATGTTGTCAGTGTATGCCATACYCTGCCACCCATTTCGGATATACCCTCTCTAGTAAAGAGACCTATATTTTTTTTTGCCATCTGCCCACACTGGCCGTGTTGTATGATCTGCTGGAGCTGCTGGTCCCTGAAGCAGTTCATGACGTGGTGTGGGATTGTCATGCTAGTAATGGACCTGAGGGCAAGTGACATGTCATGCTAGTAATGGACCTGAGGGCAAGTGACATGTCATGCTAGTAATGGACCTGAGGGCAACTGCTATTGCATTTGAGCCAGGGCCATGAAAAGGCAATGTGCAATGGCAAACTGTTAAACCTGAGCAGCAGATGGGTGAAAGCTATGTGAGGCGGAAAAGAAATAACTTCCCTGACATAAAATATGGCAAGAGAGATAAAGGAAATCATAAGCTTGCCCTCCAAAGTAAGAGGGGCATCCTGGAGGCTTTTTTTGAATTCTGAATGTTAGTATACCAGTACTCTTGACTTCTCCCAGAGATCCAGCAATGGTCATTTGGATAAGACTATAGCCTGACCACTGTGCACCTTAAGAGAGGAATACGAGGGAATGTGTGGCAGATTTATTCTTATGACTCTAGACTGGAAGACCAATAATCTGGTAATTGTCCTTTTGTGTTGGAAAGAAAAATCATTATTCTRCTATGGGTATAGCTAAATGGCTCAAGCATAAACTTGAAGGAAACRTAAAAGTAACTTGAAATTCTCATTCTTCAATGTTTGTGTGGAAGGAGAAAAAGTTATTTACTTGAGAGCAAGCAGTAACCCAGGAAAGGTGGTAGGTTTTGAATTTTCTATTAAGGGCATTTGCAGCCTGATTATTTAAAAGGGGAAGAAAGAATCCCAACCTGTTTTATTGCTATGCAAAGTTAGTAATGACATGTATGTTTTAAAAACTCCTACAAGGTTTTGAAAGGGTCAAAGACAGTTAAAGCAACCCAAATCTTGCTTTGTCTTTGGATACTGTAAACCTAACAGTGCACTAGAAAGATAGGTTAGTATAAATCTTACTGAGGCCTCAAACAATGGACAAATGATGGGGCAGGAGGGGAAAGGGCTTATATAAAAAGTTTGGAAAGAAAGGTACTTTAGTTACCACTATTGCTGCCATCTAGCATTAGAAATGGTCAGCAACACATTTGCTGGATGGAGTGTGGAACAGTATAGATTTACTGTAAATAAAGTATATATATKTTTTCCTGTTTTAGAGAACTGAAAGGAGAGCTTTTTTTCTTCTTTTGTCTTTGCTAATTGAACATCTGAGGCTGAGGGCACAGGCTTTTGAAACCAGTTCCTCTGCCTCCATTCCAGACCTTTACCCATTTCCAGATCACTTTGGAGATACTGTAGGTTGATTTATTTAATTTTTCCCTCTTTTTTTGTGGGGAGGGAAATCCACAACTTTAACATTTTCTGGATAGATTTAGCTTGCCTGTCTTTGGGAAGCTGAGAACCACTCTGAATGACTAAAAGTATCTTAGGTGTGTGGGCAGCAGCGTGCTGCTGGTCAGGGGGCATTTCAAGGAGCTTCCTTCCAGCTGTGGGTTTTGTGTCTTCATAGCGAGCGTTTGAAACATCTATGGCTAAACAGCATCTGTCAACGAGTTGTGCAAGACTGTTAAACGTGCCTTCATTCATGTCTATGAAGCTGTTATATGCCAAATGTGCATGTCATGCAGGTTTTCATGGCTCCTTACGAAATAGGTTGCCTTTCCAAATGCAGTTGCATGTTGAATTAGAGATAATGCAGAGCCACCGAGCTGCAATTTCCAATATGCTGCATTTGTTGGGGGTGGGGGGGAGAGGAAAAGAAAGGCAATAGTGAAAATCAAGACACTATTTCTGTTCCTAAACCTGTAACTGCAAATTTGCTGGCCTTTTGAGCAAAGTAGTTTCTAATAAATCTTATTTTCTGTAGTTTACTTTTGGTTCTGTAAGGAATGGCCTCTGCAAAGTAGCATCTGAGATTATCATCTGATCTGTTTTTTTTTTCCTTATCTCTAAACTGTTTTAGTCCATTCATTCCTGTTGAATTTTTAAAGTGTTGGAAAACAGTATACATTTTTTGTTGTTGTTGCAGAATAGCTGGCTCTAACACCACTTGCATCTAGAAGAAAATGTACCTATTTGCAGGCAAATAACTAGTTTTATTTTGACTGTGATGTACTCCAGCAGCTATCTGAGGGCGAGTTACGACTGCAGCTTCTCTTGTCAGGTTGTATGCTGGTCAACAATGCTGGCACTTTGCATCAGACGCTTACGGAAACATGCAATAATGTTTTACCATCACATTTGTGTTGTTGTTACTTAATAAAAGAGGGGGAAAAAAGAGGAAAAAAAAAGAAAAGAATGTCACAGGAGTCAATAAACACTGGGTCATGCTAAGCGTTGTGCTGTGCTCGTGTTCCCTGTCCCGTGTCCGGCCGAGGGAGCGCGCGGGCCCCTGCTGGGCCCTGTGTGGGGAGCTCCGTGCGTTCCCATCAGCTTGGCACTTTTCCTTGGTCACTTCCTGCTATTTTGACGTTATTCACCTTGTTCGCTCCCCTCTTCTTCAAACGCCCATTTGTTTTCACGCTCCTGTGGGGCCAGATAACATTCTCAGCCTGTGATTGTCAGCTGATAAGTTTTATTTTTAACAAAGTTCATATCCTCCCCGGCTARTTTGGCACGACAAGTCCCACAGTCTTCCCCAGCAGCAGGGGGACAGCATCTCCCCTTTTCCACTGCCCCTGGAGCAGAATGAAAGCCAGGACATTATCCCTCTTCTGCTAAAGCCCTGTGAGCTCTTTCCATTCTTCTGCAGTGTTGTGAATAGTGGGAATGACCTTGTCTCCACCCCCTCTTTAAAAGAGGCTTTCTATTGTGTAGGACTTGGGTCCGAGGTTTATATATTTTATGTGTGTGTGTGTGTGTGTATATATATATATTTATATGTATATAGTTTAGTTGGGGAGGAGAAATCTAGTTAATGCCACTTTCTTTAAGCATTTAATTTACCCTGAGGCATCTTCAGCACATGGAGGGAAGGACTTATACATAGCAAGAGGGTCACTCTTCTGACTTTGCTCCTTATTGAGTAAAAGGCTGTGGAGATAGCTCTAAATGAAGCTGGCCATTGGCCTTCCAGCTGCCAAAAACTTAGTTGTCTTTCCTCTGAACTTTGACTAAACTTTCTCCAAGGAAATATGCTTATAGTGGTTTGTTATCATACAGCTATTTAGGGGTCTCTTCCCTCCCCCACCTACCCAAAGGAATATGGCTAAATATACTTGCACTGAGAATTCCCATGACTCCTGAGAAGGCAGCTAATATCGGAGGTTGAAGTGAAAATTAGAAAGCAGTGGGAGAGAGATTAGGAAAAAGGATTCCCTTCCCCACATAATTTCAGCTCTCTGTAATACTCCCATATGAGCAACCTAGGGAAATTCCCATTCTCTTCCATGAAAGGCAGTTGGATTTTTTTTTTTTTATTATTATTATTTGTCTTTTGGAAAGGGAGGATAATTTCATCTRATAGCATATTTGCTTTAAACGGTGCTGGAGACCTTGCACAAACCCTACACGAGGGCAACCACCATATCCAAAGCAATTCTCACGTGCTGTCAGACCTGAGTGAGAGCTGGCACACAGGTCTCTCCTGTGGTGGACACCTCTACAATGGTAAATTCCCATGTAATGAGCCAGAGCGGAGGCAATCCATGGTCCCTGCATCCTGCAGCCTTTACTTGCAAGGGAGAGAGAGAGCCAGCTGCCTTGTCCCACTTGGCTAACTGAGGAGCTCCAGAGGAGGATGCATGTGGAGAACAAGGACCTGCTGAGAGGATTAGTCCAAGCGAAAGGGGTGTTTGAGCACCCCTCGTGACTACCTGCAACATATTCTTAAGTTCTTTAATTCTGCAAGGTTCTCAGCTCGCAGCTGCTGAGATGCTTGTCCTGAAACAAGCACCTCTGGACCAGCAAAATCAGAACAGCTTGAAAATAGAGCACTAAAGGGAAGAAAAGATTTCCAAATGGTAAGAGTCAATGCATTTAAACAGAAGGGCTTCTGTGTCTGAATATGTCATTTTCYCCCAATTATATCAGTTTGATTAATAAAAAAAACCCCATCTTCTCCTACCAGCCTTAACACTTAGGTGCTCTAGTAGCTGTTACTGTTTAATAACTTCCAGAGCTGGGGACTTTTAAAGCATTTTCTTGGTCCCTCAAGCTCCGAACCCTGGTATATAATCTTTCAAACACTGTAGTGCTGTACAAAAAAAAAGAGAAAAATCTCAGCTGAGAAATCACCATCCAAGGTATCCAGTCACTACCTCAGCTAGCAAATAAGAAGTGCCAGAAAGGACAACAATACTCCAGACCAGAGGGAAAAGCTGTTGGAAGCCTCTTTGCTCTGCAATACTATGGGTGGTGCTGGGGCAAGCTGCTTTTGTGTGAAGGTGTGTGACATATATGTATGGATTTTACAGCATATTTCACATGTTTGTGCAGCACCAGGGGCCCAGCTTTGTCGTGGCAGCCTGCATTGACCCTCCCAACTGGCTGTCCCTTTTCACAATTCATATTCCACTTTTTTATTTAAAAGAAAAAAAGCCTTCAATTTTCTTGGCCAGTCCTTGGCTGTTGATCTGTCGGGATGGTGATGCCGATGCACAAAGCTTCCTTGGGGAGAAAAGCTGCCGTTGAAGCCCAGCCCCATGGATGCTGAGCCTTGCTCTTCGAGGAGCCTGTGCAGCACCCACTGCCAGTGCCTGCATCCGTCAGCCCGTCCTCTTGAAGGACTAAAGTCTATGAAAGGTGACGTTAYTGTCACCATTCCCGCTCTGCTGGCCGTTTGGCTGTTAGCAGTGCATTGGGTTGTGACTAAGCTCTGTGTGTGCCCTGTGTCTGTTTAACTCCAAGCATCACTCATCTTTCATCAAGTGCCTCCATGGCGCAAAGCACAGTCCCAGGCAGGTTTATGGGCTGCTGCCTCAGAGAGGGGTGGCCCCCAGGGCACAGGAGAGTAAATCTCCAGAGTCCCATTGCCCAGGAGCTCAGTGTTCCTACCGGTGCCTCAGGGACCTTTACCCACTCACCGGCTCCAGCCAAAAGCTCTCTCCCAGGAGAGAGCTGCCCTTCTTCCAAAGAAATGGGCAAGCTCACGCTTTGTTTTAAAGCACAGGTGGCAAAAGGAATAGTCACGTGTGTTTAGCAATGGTCAGGTCCTGCCTGGCAAGGTTCACGGCTGGGGAAGCCTTTTGCTCAGTACTTGCCTCTTGCAGACAGCACACGCTTGGCAAGGAAGCCAGGAGGGCTATCAATACTGCCATATTTAACCTGAAAGGGGAGATGGAAAATAAAAAAAAAAAAAAAAAAGAAAAAAGAAGAGGATGTCATCC